>NW_009258765.1:629518-709243 GCF_000687185.1 Egretta garzetta | reverse complement strand
TCATCACTCAACTGGTTTATGTCCTCCTAAAATACAGTGGCCAAGGTGGAGAAACAAATCCTTTGAGAAGATTGACAGTAAATGGAGTATTTAATAAGCGTTGTGGACATTATTAAATAGAGCATATGACGAGATTGTAATTGTAATATTCTCGTAATTGTAACCCAGACGCTTGGTTTGCTACAGGTTATCAGAAGATGTGCATGTGGGCAGGCACTGTTGGACTGGGGGGAGATTTTGTTTTACAGGGGGTCAGTTATGGGACATTACACAGTACACCCAATACCCACCCTCGCCCCAGGTTCTGGGTTTTAAACAGATCACTCAGAACTTACACATATGAAGACACAATAATTTGCTGTGGGAAGTTCTGCTTTAATTCAAATTAGCTCCTTGTTAATTTAGAGAAGATTATTTCTAACATGCGAGTTCAAACTTTTCTCTTACAACCAAGATGTGTCTTGCTTTCAGTTGAAACAAATACTTTATCATATAAATTTACTTAAAAGAATTTTTCTTTCTTCTTCTAAAAATGTGTGCCATGTTTTCAGTTCATGTATAAGACTTTGGTTAACTCAATTGTAACAGCTTTTATGAAAATCGAAGCTTTTTATGCACTGCAGTGTATTTCATGATACGATAGATGACATACATTGACAAAATAGAAGAAAAATTAACAATTTATACCCTATATTGTCAACTAATTGTTTCTTAATGGCACTAGAGAAAAGAGAAAAGGAAAGGAAAGCGCAGGTTTTAATGTTAAACTATGCATCAAAACCACTGAACAGCAATCGCTGTGGCCGTATGGGAAACGGGGAACACCAAGAGCTGATGACATTCCTTTTTTTCCTGCTCTGCCTCCAGCCCCCAGTGAGACCCGCACATGTGTGTCAGATTCCTTTATTCTGGAAAGACAAGAGCAGAAATGATGTGGTATTACATGTACATATACATGTGCTAAGAATCCACTAAAAAGAGACTAGAAGGTTCTTTCTGAAAAACTGGGGGAAGAGTGTTTTTCCAGAAGACAAACGTGTTCTAGACACGAATTTTCACAGGTTCAAATGGGGTCGGGTACCTTGTCCTGCTAATTCCTCACTGCCTGCTAACATTTTCTCCAACTGAGAGATGGACATGGTCTAGGAACAATGAGAGAAACAATGTAATTTAATCCTGGTACCAATAGACTACAACACCAGCACTGGTCAACGCTTTGCAGCAGTTTGGGGCCACATTGTTTTGTTTATTTTGACACACACAAGCACATGCACACAGAGCTTCCCCAGCCCAGCACCATTTCAAAACAACAAAAAAAGCCCAAGAAAAAACAGACTACAAAAAGTCAAACACTCTAACAAAGTACCAACCAGTCTTATCCTGCGACAAAACAAAACCTTAATGAAATCATAAATAAGTAACCTAATATCTCCTTCTGCCTTAAATCCTTCCCTGTGCCTTGCCGACCCCCACTTCCCTGAAAACCAGATGGCCCTGGCAATATGCCCTGAAGGTCAACAGATGCACCATGTCTTTGGATGAAGAAAAGGTATATAGTATCTTTAATAATATTTCCAGATGATAAAACTGGAAAACACACGGTGAAAAAAAAGCACAAAACCATCCACAGCAAGGAAACAAACCAAGCGGTTACTGTGTTAAGATATCCAAGATACCAATGAAAATAAAAGCCAAGTAGTGAACTCTTATTAATGCTATGAATAAAAAGTAACAAGTGAAGATTTTCTTTTTAATTACTGTAAGAAATTACATGAAGAAAGGATACTAAATAATTTTGGGGACTGGCAATGGCTATGGCTGCTTATTTGTTACGGCTGCCAAAAATTATGCATTTCAAGATGTCCATGTTTTCATAAAATGTGGCCCTGTCTTTTGGCTTCATAGGAAATTGTGTCAGTGGGTGAGCAGATGAATGCGTGCATAGGTAAATAAACAGGTGAACAATTTAGCCTGGAGTGGGTTGGCTGAGGCTGCACTCAGTTCCAGCAAAGTATGTCTGGAGAGAATCAAACGAATTACAGATTAAGCTATTCCAGATTTTCACCAGTGAATTTGAGGTCCAAATCCAGGTCTGTGAATCTTAATGTGAAAACTGATTCTAGTGACAACATTATTGTGCTCCACGCTTTCTGTGTTCCGCTACTTCCAGATGAAATTTGTCCAATTTACTGATAAAAGCAACTTTTTAACTGCCGACTCTCAGAAAGTCAGGTAGATACCTTTTCCCAGAACATCCATGATAAAGTATTTTATTCTGCTCCCTGTCACAAGTGGGAAATTGTATGTTCTCTACCTTCTGTGCATGGGTACAGTTGTGATTATCGCTGACTGCAGCATTACTCCCTAAATTGGAACCCAAGACAGAACTGCATTTTAAGGCTTAGTAAGTGAGGTTCTGTAGACATCCTATAACTTACTACTTGTAGGAATAGAGGTGTATCTATGCAGATATTCTAAGCTCATGGCATGTAAAAAGTAGTGCAAGTTAACTTAGCACTCCTTCCTCAACAGGAAATAACTTGTTAGCCCACAGCAACTTGCTCATGTGTCCTTAGTTTAAAACTCTATGCTCCAGAAAAAATACAATTCAGTTTTATTTCCTCATAGGTTCAGGGCTAACAGAAGTACCAACAAACAAAACTTCTCCCAAGTGTAAGCATCAATAAAGTACCCTGAGTAGCTACATTACAATAAAAGTGGCCTCTTTTTACTTGAGTAGATTCATGCCGCCTTTTGAAATAGAACTTTTTGTACTTGTACACAAACAATATAATGAAGTCTAATCCTGCCTGAAACCACAATCATACGAGTCGAAAAGCCTTCAGCTACCTGCTGCTAATAGCACAATGCTAATGCGGATACGCCACTGGGGCCAAAAGGTGTTAAAAAACCTTTAGCCTTGGACTGGTATCAGCAGTGCAAAGTAACTTCCACCAAAGCAAATGACGAAATGACGGTACTTCACTGGCAAAATGGACAGGCAAGGAGGAATAACATACCAACTTTAGCTTAAACTACTTTCTAAAGTAGGTCTGACCTTCAGATCTGAGGACCTGACTCCATTAGAAAGCCTCTCCTGGCCTAGTGGAGATGCCACGCATTCGAGTAGAAAGCGTTTCTTTGCCATCAGAGACCCACCATCTTCCCCAAGGACACTAGGTACACTGATAGAAGCACCCACAGTTTGGCAAATAGGCCTCTGCCAGCATTTTTTCTGGCCCCGGGAAGGGCACTTGCTCCTTTTTCCTGTACACTCCTCATCAGCAGAGCCCTGTGGTGTAGACCAAGCCAGAAAGGGCAGCCACGCTCTCAGGGAATGGCGAATTGAACTGCCAAACAAGGCAGCAATACAATGTTGGGGATGTGCTGTCAGTCCCAAAACTAGACTGAAGAATGCAACACGCAAACATACAAAATGAAGAAGAATTTAAAAGCCCATAACCAAAAAAGAGAGAAAAACGAAACAAACCAAAACAAACCACACATGTGCTTTATAATTGTATTGGGGGTTTTGTCATCAGTTTAAAGAGAACAGAGTTCAAACTTGAAACCTCTGTCTCTGGGGTTCTCCATCTAGAAACGCTATTTGAAATAAAAGAAAATCCATTTGCAGACTGCTTAGGCCTCACGTAGCCCTGCACACACATGAGCATTGCTATGGAATTTACTTTGCAATGTCAGTGAGAAAATCTGTTTGTGTGAGAATATTATTTAAGACAAGTTCTGCTGTCTGTTGGAGCTGTCAACGTCCTTGTGAGTTTTGGTCCTCCGAGTACACTTCAGACTCCCTCATTTAAATACTCCAGAAGTGTTACCAAATGCAGGAGAGAAGACAGTGAAGTTTCCTTCCCTATGAGGGGCTTCAGTGTTGTGCTCACAAGCACTTTTTTCAACAAATCCTTGTAATGTAAATGTTTTTGTTTCGTATTCAGGTGGGCATGCAAAAAGCATCCTGACTTTCAGTGTTACGGAAGATACACTGATACATACTCTTGAAGAGGGTTTAGAAGTCCTGAAGCAAGTTTTATTTTTCTCTTTCCCCCCACCTATGAAAGCCAGAGCACGTGCAGTATACTATCACTTCAAAGCCCAGCTAACACAGAAGCCAGAGGGGGGGTATATATCAGACAGGGAGACTCAATACATCCTCAAGCAGTATTGTAAATGTATATTCTATTTCAAGAAAAACTAGAATGAAGTGCTGAGAAATTAAAGCTATTAATCTGAATCACTTTATTCATTTCCATAATCCCACTGTAAAGACTGTGGAATCTGTAGAGCAAGAATGCAACACGCAAACATACAAAATGAAGAAGAATTTAAAAGCCCATAACCAAAAAAGAGAGAAAAACGAAACAAACCAAAACAAACCACACATGTGCTTTATAATTGTATTGGGGGTTTTGTCATCAGTTTAAAGAGAACAGAGTTCAAACTTGAAACCTCTGTCTCTGGGGTTCTCCATCTAGAAACGCTATTTGAAATAAAAGAAAATCCATTTGCAGACTGCTTAGGCCTCACGTAGCCCTGCACACACATGAGCATTGCTATGGAATTTACTTTGCAATGTCAGTGAGAAAATCTGTTTGTGTGAGAATATTATTTAAGACAAGTTCTGCTGTCTGTTGGAGCTGTCAACGTCCTTGTGAGTTTTGGTCCTCCGAGTACACTTCAGACTCCCTCATTTAAATACTCCAGAAGTGTTACCAAATGCAGGAGAGAAGACAGTGAAGTTTCCTTCCCTATGAGGGGCTTCAGTGTTGTGCTCACAAGCACTTTTTTCAACAAATCCTTGTAATGTAAATGTTTTTGTTTCGTATTCAGGTGGGCATGCAAAAAGCATCCTGACTTTCAGTGTTACGGAAGATACACTGATACATACTCTTGAAGAGGGTTTAGAAGTCCTGAAGCAAGTTTTATTTTTCTCTTTCCCCCCACCTATGAAAGCCAGAGCACGTGCAGTATACTATCACTTCAAAGCCCAGCTAACACAGAAGCCAGAGGGGGGGTATATATCAGACAGGGAGACTCAATACATCCTCAAGCAGTATTGTAAATGTATATTCTATTTCAAGAAAAACTAGAATGAAGTGCTGAGAAATTAAAGCTATTAATCTGAATCACTTTATTCATTTCCATAATCCCACTGTAAAGACTGTGGAATCTGTAGAGCGACTTCGCTAGACTTTTTGGTGTGAATAAGGAGCAGCATCATTATGTCAATGGAGCGCCATTACAATCTGGGAAAAGCCTATTACTGATGAAATTGAAAAATAAAGCAGCGTGCACGTCAGCCCAGCAAAGCAAGCAGCTGATTTCTGGGTTTGATTGTGTGGAAAGGGAGAAGTTATATGAGAATAAAAGACTGTGAAAGCTGCTCCATTTTTAGCACACAGAGAACACAGAATTGTAAACATTTTACAGTAGGTCAGGTTCGGGGCCTAACATTGGCAGCCTAGCATTCACATTGTGTAACAAAAATGCCAGCAGAGATCTCTCCAAAGCAGCTCCACATTATTACTCCACTGAAATATTTATTTGGCAAGACAGAACATCAATAACATTATCTCGTAAGTTTTCTATTTTTAAAATATTTGGAATTACATTAGATGGGCCTAATGCTCAAACCACTTTGTTGCAACATTTTTTTGAAAGATAAACAAAAACTCCTAGCCTCATCTGAATTATTTATCCTTCTCTTCAGAATTACAAGCCAGTGAATATCAGCGTAAAGATGATCAGAAGCATCCAATCTAGCCAGCTGTTTTCAAGATACAACAGGAGACAGGAAGCCTTGATCAATAATAATGTATCGTTCTTTGTATTAAGCTGCTGCCTAGGCATCCAAACCATGAGTCTTATACGCAAGATGATACTAAAATCTAGAAAAATCTAGATGAAAAAAAGCGACAACATAATCCTTGTCCCCAGAAGTTATAATTTAAGAACAAAATCGGAGATACGGGATGGATGTATTCTGGTAGATGAAAAATATAACAAAACAATCCATACGTCTCCAGGCCACACTGCGAAGGAGATACTTGTACTAGATTTGAGTACTGCAAGACACGCTACGTTCCACGTTATTTAATTTTTCCTGTAGTACAGCACAACGGGCCCAGGTAAAGCAGTGCCCTAAAGAAGCTGCAGTGTTTTGCTAACCATGCTAACTTGGGCTTCTGTACAAATCCCCACACTGTGCAGTGGTATTACAGCCAATAAGCAAACATTGCTCAGCATTTTCAATGCGATAATTTGTTCTTCTTTGTTTTAAAGTGGATACTTCTTAGAGTCACCTGATCAGACTGTTGCACTCTGCCCAAATTCATGTTGTCACAGACCTTGTGGGACCCATCCAAAAGAAGGGACATAATGAAAGCAGGCAGTCGGGTAACAAGCCTGCTCCAAAAAGCACTGCAGTGGAGCCTTGCTCAGAGGGAAGAAGCAGCTCTGCCAGCTTCCATGCTGGCACAGCAGTATGAAACAGGTATTCTTTCCAAAGGGCTTTTCAAAACAAAACCTGCAGTTTTCTTTCCAGATCCATTTTCAGTCTCCTCTGCTCCAGTTGTTAAAAGAGAAGTGACAGTGGCAAAAGAAGAAATGTTTAGCAAACTGTAGTATCTCCTACAAATAGCATACCTCCTATTATTCTTTTTACACACACACACACACAATTTGAATGTGCAGTTCCTTGAAAAAGCCTTTTTCTTCCCCAGTACAAAAAAAAGGTTATCTGGACAGCTCTAGAAAATACAAAGGAAACACAGTGAGGGTTTGATTCACAAGAACACATCTGTTTGATATTGGTACAGCTGCAGTGATCTCTGTGAAGCGTTTTCCCTGGGCTTCCACGGGAGCTCACAGGCTAGCTCTTATTTGCTTGAGCAGTGGATGAAGGATTAAGTCCAGCAGATGACTACAACAGATAATTGTCACATCTTAAACCACCACAGCTAAATCTACCAGAGTTTATAAGACAGTCGTATACATTAAAGGTCCAAATGCCAAAGGAGCTAATCACTCTTTTTGAAAGACTTCCTATGATATTCCAAGTAAGTTATTTCTTTCACTTCTATGGTATAAAATTCCTTATACAATTCCTGCCTTTCTCAATACAATACTGAGAAAATTAATTCCTTAAAGCATCAAGATCCTTAGAAGGGAACAAACTGCTGCAAAAAGCTAGTACAACTCGCTAAAAAATGTTTTTGTTATCCCACCTAATAATGGGATAATACACTTGTACAGCAGAGAATTTTGTAGCGGGTTATTCAGAGGGAATTGTTTTGTGCAGATGATTTCTGCATTAGTATTAAAAGCTTCTTGGCCTAGAGATACTGCAGCGTAACAGCTATATGCTTTTCTATTTCATGTCACACGATGTCTGCTTATAAAGCAATGTTATGTCACTCAAAAGGTGACAAAATGAAGAAAGTAATTTTTAGAAGCACTAAATACTTCAGAAAACAACACTTCATTAATTAAAAAGTGAGTGATTACAGTACCAGCACCTTAGAAGGCAAATTTCAAGCCTAAAATCTCACCCTTTACATAGATACATAGATACGCATATATAGAGACGGACACACACGGGCGCACCCCCCTGTCGTGGAAGGGTTCCCCAGGAGCACTGGTGGGGGTCTGGAACAGCTCCCTTCTGCCCTCCTCCTCAGGAGCCAGCCTTGAAGCAGACCAGCCAGAGTCACAGTGCTACATGGCAAATCTGCAAGGACTCAAGTCGGGCAGCTACCTGGAAAGAAGAAGGATCCTTCACAGCGTATTTATAAATGCTAAATGGCCCGGGAAACTGCTGAGAGATTTCTCATGCTCAGATCCTCATTTTCTCCTGCGTGGTCATCCCTGGGACAGCTCTGGAAAACAAGGCAGCCATTTTCTCATAAGCCGTTACACTCAGCAAACCAGATTGAAGTGCTTGATAAGCTGCTGTTCTCTTCCGTGCCTGCAGCGATCGGAGGGGAAAAACAACCCATCACCCACAACCAGGTACAACCACAGCCATTTCTGCGCCTGCCTGCTAGGAGTCGGGGCGCAGATGGGGCCGGGGGAGGGATGGGGAGGCCTGGATGCAAACACATCAATATGCATGGCGAGCGCCAGTCCTACCCCAGCTGCTGATCCCAGGGTTCATCCCTGCAACACCTCACAGACCCGGTTTTGCGTTTCCAAACATTAACTGCCACTGTTACAAAATGCTTTCCTTTCGCAGAACCTGCGGGTCTAAGATACTGCCTTGTGCACGCTGTGAAAGTGCCTCCAAACCTTGGGGTCAGTATGGGAAGAAAGCGATTTTAACGTGCAGCCGTCAGACACACAGACACAAATGCAGGTACTGTGTGCACCTGTATGCACACACAGACATGACGTAATTTTTATAAGCGACATGGCTGTAAGTAATCTCTTTCCAAAAATTTGTATGGGGACCAGGCTGTCAAAATCCCTGAGCATGCCAGCTCTTCACAGCGTACAAATCTGGATATTCAAAATCGCCAGTTGCTTGAGAATATAAAGGGCTGTCCCCACACGTAAAGCAAGAAGCTATGACACCTATACTCATGTTTGCTTCCATTTTCTAGTATAGTTGCCACCTACACTTACATTTACTTCTGTTTTCTATTACAATCCTCTTCCTTGTCATTTTTGCAAACCCCCCTATTTTGCAGCAGCGTTTTGAAATCTGGCAGTGAGAAGCCCTGGGCGCAGGGAGATGCCTTTTCAGTCCCATGCGAAATGCGTTCACACTTAGCTATGCTCAAAGCTGCTGGGGAAAAAAATTCTCACTGTGGTTTTGTCAGCATAGACAGCTAAAAACCGGCTGCTGAAGTCCCTTGCTGACCCATGCACGCTGCCCGCCCAGCTCTGGCTCTTCGTTTCCACACACGCAACACAAAGTCAGGCTCCGGACAGGCCCCAGCAGCCTTGGTGCCGCTCGCCAAGTCGGGCCTGAGGGAAGCCCAACTGTTGGGGGACACAAGCCCCCATCTGGCCACCTCTGATAGCTTCTGCTTGCCTGGCGTGAGCCTGCCGCGCCGGGCTCCTTCTCCAGCCGGAGGCTGCACAAACAGAAGGTGATTCCCCAAGGCCACCGAAGTCCCCATGCCTCGGGCTCAGTTTGACCCACAGAGGGTCTGGCAGACCCCCCTGGCTGGGCTCTGCTGGCGCAAGGCACATTTAGTTCATTACTTCCAGCTCAGATCTCTCTCTCCAGTGTCTGGTCCACAAGAGACAGCAGTACAATCCTGCTACCTAAGGTACTCGGTTAGGTCAGTTCCAAGAGATTTTGTCATGCAAAATCCCAAAACTGGGACTGCTGACAATACTAAGTGTTTTCACCATTACACTTAATAAGTTTCCTTTTTCTACAGAGAACAACAGAACAGCCAAGGAGGTGACATATGAACAAAAACGCTATTAAAGACTGTAGAGACACTAAATATGAGAAAAATGCACCTGAGCTGTCAAAACCTAAGGCAATCTCCTCTCCCTTGCTTCCTCCAGCCAGTGGCACAGTTCTGCTCCGACCTCTCCCTTCCTAACACCTCCCGGGGCTCTGGGCAGCCCCCGCTACCACCCACTGCCGCTCCCACGCTGGGGAAGGGGCAGGAGCTGAACTCAGGCAACACGAACGGGGACGTTTTGTGCCCTGCTGCCGGCTCCAGCTCTTCAGGGCAAGCATTAAGTTTGCCCCTGCAACCTCTGCATTTGCGCTTTCACACATGCTTGCTACGGCCGTTTCTAGATCAAGATGGCACCCAAACCCCTCATTCCTAATGCTGCAAAATCTGTAACTGCTTCCCAAAGTTACCACATTACACCGTGCTTTGCGATAGGGCTACTGTAAAGGATGACACTACACCAAAGGTGACTCTCGCTAGCTTTGTAGAACCCCAGTAAGGCAGAAAGTCTGAATAAACACAAGTAGAGCACCTGTACTTCAAACACGTGACGCCCTCATCAGTCACCAAAACTAATGAAACCTAGCCATGTCCTACATGATTAGCTGGTGAAGAACACTTTCGTTCTGTGGCCACCGATTTTTACCAGGTAAAGTACTAAGCCTTGTTTTTCTGCCAAGTATACATGCACCATGGCATTTTTTAATATCTTTTATTTTGGAATGCAGGATAGTGTAAGTTTAAGAGCAGAAAGTCTCCTCACTCCACTAAAATTCAAAGTATGCAAAACCACGGCTCTATCAGTCATGCCATCTGCGCTAGAAATGCCATTCTTTTATCTTTTTTTTTTTTTTTTTTTTTTTGCCACAGGACTATTATATCATGTGCAGGTGGTAACATCTAAAAATACATCACAGAAGATACATGTAAAACCAGACTACTCCTTTTCTTGATCAAAACTGTAAGTAGAAATGAACCCCTGCTGATCTAGCTCGTAGCTCTCAGAACTGGAGGTTTTTCTCACCAGACCTGCAACCCTTGTGCTGAAACGCAGTTTCCAGAAGGGAAGCGCTCCTCACACCTGTTTCACACCGTCGAACCAGATAAAATGGCTTGGTCTCTTCCAGGAAGGAAGGAGTTCAGCGGTGGAGCGAGGAGTCAGACAAGCACCATATGGCCAGAAGGAAGGGAAGACAAAAGCGAGGGCCAAACCACCTCTCCCGGCAGCAGCAAGAGTTACATTGGCTCAGCTGTGTTGTCTAATCAAGTACTCTAAATCAATTAAGACTGAAGCTAATTTGTACACATGAATCTTTGTATTTATAAATGAATCTAAATATTCCACAGTAATATTCCATACGGTTTAATTCCTGTAGTACATGGACAGAAACCAAGGACTGCCTCAGCTCATTAGCCATGAAAACACGGGGTTCTATCAGGCGAGCTTTTGTCCGGCAATACAAAAAATGCGCAGTGAACGAATGAACCCCTTCCTGCCCTATAAAACAATGGTCCAAAATGCAGGAATGTCGGTTAATGTCAGTTAACAGTCAAGGTGCTCTTTCAGTTGTTTGGAACTGTCACCAGGTCTGAGCTCCAGCCTGATGAGGTATTTCTATAACGACAACAACAAGAGAGAGTTTATTGACTTCAGTCATCTGGGTGATAAGACTGCCAGCGTTTCTAAATAATTCTCGCACATCTTCCCAGAATCCTAAAAATCCTACAGGTTTTTAAAGAAAACAGAAAGCCACTTTCTCCAGGTTTTTATTTGGGCGGTGATGCTCGAGCGGAGGCAGGGTGGCCGCAGACACCCGCTGAGGTGATTCTCCACACGTGCCTACCTCGTCTCTCCACACAGACGGCCAAGCGGCTCATCATTCACTTGCCCAGGACGGCGATTTATGGCCCCTTCTAGGCAGACCGGATCTGGCAATGGTTTGCTTTAAAAAGGTGCACAGCAAAGTAAAGCGTTTCAGCAGTGACTCAGCGTTGTGTATTAATAGCCGGCCTAAGCTTATTTAAGACCCTACTGTTGCCATGTGTCGGGGACAGGGGCTGGATCAGACTGTTGATCTGACTGGAAGCTCACCTGGCAAATAAAACCGTTTTTGAGCACTGTGCGGCAGCACGGCAACAGATCTGACAGCGCCCGGGGAGCGGGAGCAAGGAGAAGAGGAGGGAGGGTGGGACGGGCCCTTCTGAAGCCGCTGCCTTTGAATCGGCTCGGGTCAACTATGGGGAGTCAGATTCCCTTGGCCCGCAGGAGGAAGAGGAGGCCAAGAGGCTGCTGAAGTTGTGAAGAATTGGGCCCCACGTAAGTCTTTATACCTACCATGCAAAGTGAATGGAGCAGAAAACAGTGTTTAGAAGAATCTTGTATAACTCGTCCTGCACACACAAAAATACCCATGTTCAGAAAGTAAGAGAATTGGCTCTGAGTATATGCTTTTGGTCAAACTGGAAAGCACAGGGAGGTGAGAAATAGAAAAAGTCACCATAATCTGATTAGCTGTGTAATTAAGACTAAACTGGGAGATCAATAAGGGAAACTATAAGGAAGGTTTTTTCAGCACAGTATGCTGGAGAGAAAATGGGAAATCTGGTGGAAAACTAATGGGATAGAGTAACAGATGGTAGGTAGACACCCAGGGGACATGGAATATGCTTAAAGATGATACTGACTAACAGTATGATTAAGAGTATATGCGATATCCCAACGCACTGAGTTGAACCTGAACGTAAGTAGTAAGGCCACAAAAACCTTAATATTCTAGGCTAGACTTACATACTTTTATAGATACGTACACAACAAATAGGAAGACTTACAAAAAATCTCTATTTAATGCAAGTATCTGGGATATTTTAGGCAATGGTTCTTGACCTTGTCTTGAGAAACATGGCAAACAACGGTCTACAAATACAACACAGGATACGGCAAAGGGGATAAGCGATTAATTTAAATCATCAAAGGTCTAACAATAAGTAATGGACTCAATGCACAGAAACTAAAATTTGAGTTACATTTCCAGAAACAACTTTGAGAGCAGAACAAGCTACCAGTGGAACTGTGCAAGCCACTGTCATCTGGATGACCTGAAGGCTACCTGACAGTACATCATTTGACCAGGACTGTAAGGACTCTGGGGAAAAAAAACCAGATGAATACCCATCGATTTTTTCAAACACAAACACATCAGTAACTTCCAGCAATATCTTCTGCATAACCTACCGTTCTCCCAGTCGGCAGACATGCAGTAGCACAGCTTGCAGTCTATAAGCTGAACACAGAAGCGGGTCAACTCAAGGTGGCCTCTCATGCTCAGGCAACACTTTCCATTTTCTCTTGGGTACAATCAAGTTTGCTATACCAGTCTCATGAAACTATGGTGGTCCCGTGCCTTGCAAATATTTGCCAGCAATTAAATAATACCTATAAACAATACAGTCCAGCTGTAGAACTGCTTATGTCTCCGTAAAATAAATAAGCATTATATATATAAACTCCAGATATATACAGATAGATGGATACATACATACAATAGAGTGAGTGTTAAATGGAGTAGATGTAAACAAATGATATAAAAAGATATAAACCAATGCTGCATTATTATAAGCCAGTTATTTATGTAGATTTATTTTAAAATATGTCTGATTGCATTCATAGCACTGATGAAGAGAACAGTAATGCACTAAACATCAAACACTTAAGCTAAAATTCCTCCTTGATCGTCCCTTCCCACACTTTGATTCCACTTTGCCACCTAGGACAAGAATAACCACATGACCTGAAGGTCAGAAAATTCTTACTCCTATATGAGAGAAAACTCATAAATAATTTCCAAAAGCAGAGCACTCTCCCATGCACAGCCCTGCTTTCGGCTCTCCCATCTCCAACTGGCACTAATTTAAATTAGGAGACTGGTAGCTTTAGCACTTCAGCAGATATCAATTACCATTATATCATGCAAAGCACTCCCTGAAGTAATCAGGAACCAAGCTGCTTATGGAAATAGCGTAAAAACCGCACCAGAAATTAAACAGAAGCCAGTACACAGCAGAGACATAACCAGCCCCTCTGTAAGAAAAAGAGATTTAAATGGGCAGCTGCATTCTGCCATCAGCAGAATTACAACCATTTCTGTGAATGGTTTTAAGGTGCATAGAGAGGTCACTGTCTTCCATAGATTGGGTTACTGCAAAGCCAATGGGTAACAACTATAGCAAGGAAGCAACCGGGCACTGGACTGCCTTAAAACAGCTGAGGAGAAACTGAATAAGCCGGAATGATGCTGACTCTTGACGCAGCTTCAGAGCAGGCATCATCCTCAAATTTACTCAAAGCTAGCTCATGAAAACTTCGCAGTGTTTTTACAACCATAAAACCCAATAAACCAAGCCCCAAAACACAGATTTTTTTCACCCTAGTCCAGGAAAATGGTGAGAGGTAATGAGCTGGGGCCCAATTAAATGTGATGTAAGGAACCAATAAGAAACACACACTTAGGAAGCCGGAGTTGTAACAGCCATCTTGCATTGTTCGGCTTGCATCCGTTCTTGGTATCCCACCTAAACGGCTTTTGCCCAGGTACAAAGTATTTTGTTTTCAGGATGCCTAAACCAGTACCCATGACTTGTCATAAAGGGCAAACTTGCTCAACTGAGGAGCCAGCTAAAGTCATTCAGGGCCCACCTTATGCGTACTGAAAGGGCAGATATAGATCGGCTTCCTGGCACCCTTCCATCCTACAATTTCCTACCGCTATCACACTGATGATTCAAATCTAATTTTAACAAGCAAGCAAGCCTTCTGCTGTCAGCAACCATTGTTCCAAGACAGAAGGAAAATACTTTAAACACATTTTCGTGCCTTTCAACATCTGCATTTTTTGTATTGCTTTTGTTCCTGGAGAGGGGCACGGAAAAGGAAAATAAGGGAAGCAGCTCCCAAGGTATGGAGCTAAGATATCAGTGCTGTCACTTATCATTTCCTAAACAAGCCTAATTTTTCCAAACAATACATGGGTAGCAGAAGGGTATTATTAATTTAAGATCCAATGCTTTGAAAGCCTAAAAAACTTGCTACAGTAACAAAGCAAGTTTGAAAACCACATTCCCCTAAGATCACATAAAAATAATGGGGTTTGTTTCAAAAATACAAAAACGTTTTCCACATCCTTTGGTAAAACTGACTCCCACACAGCCACGATACTTATTTTTTTAACTACCTACCTACCTATAGTAGAATCATAGAATCATTTGATTGGAAAAGACCTTTAAGATCATTGAGTCCAACCATACCTGTCCACTACTAAACCACGTCTCTAAGCACATCGTCTACCCATCTTTTAAATGCTTCCAGGGACGGTGACTCGACCACTTCCCTGGGTAGCCTGTTCCAGTGCCTGATAACCCTTTCAGTGAAGAATATTTTCCTGATATCTAATCTAAACCTCCCCTGGCACAACTTGAGGCCATTTCATCTCATCCTCTCGCTTGTTATTTGGGAGAAGAGACTGATACCCACCTCGCTACAGCCTCTCCCATCGATCCAGCCTGTCCAGGTCCCTCTGTAGAACCTTCCTACCTCAAGCAGATCAACACTTCCACCCAGCTTAGTGTCATCTGCAAACTTGCTGAGGGTGCACTCAATCCCCTCATCCAGATCGTTGATAAGGATGTTAAACGGAACTGGCCCCAACACCGAGCCCTGGGGAACACCACTTACGACATATGCATCTCTTTACAACTACGTTTTTGTGTAAATGAAACTTCTCCACCAGTTTAGAAAGAATCTAAGAACTTCCTTGATTGTACACTCTCACAAGAAGACAACACTCAGAGATCAGAAAAAGCAAAAGAATTTGAATATTCTTTTACCTATTTTCAGATGGCCTTCAAAAGCAAATTCAACACAGAATAACAAAGAGCTCAGTTCATTAGTTGTACAGCAAAAGAAGTCATCCCATATAATGTGCATTGGTAGTGAAAAGTTGCAAGGGGTAAGATACTCACTGGACATAATTAGTTCTGAAGATTACTATAAAAGAAGGACATAAACATGGTTCCAATAACCAAGGATAAGATAACAACAAGCAAAGTCTTCCGGACAAGGAAAAAACAGCCCAGTTTGTTCTGAGTTACAGCACAATCACCTTAGCTGTGTGGCACATCCTGCTGTTTATTTTGTGTGACTTCAATAATTTAAAGTCTAAAGCTATCTGCAGGTCCCCTAAACAAAACAAATGCTATACTGTGGTGCTGAAATATGTAAGGTGTTTCCATTACCTAGAATTCATGTCATAGAAGGTTATTTGTATATTGGAATGGGAAATATTTAATAGCATTTAAAGTGGAACACACTGCCTTGTTTTTACAGCCTATGTAAAATACAATGCTATACTGTTGACTGAATGGCAGCAGTCAAAACATGGGGGATCAAGCGTTGCAGTCCTCTTAGACAGACATTATGGAACCTGCGGAAGGTATTTAATTTGATCTCTTTGTTCAAGTCAGTGGCATTTACATTCATTCACATTCAGTGAGATATTAATCTGAAGAAGCTAAGATTCTTTCATTTCTTCTTTTCTCCCAAACTCCATTTGTTCTTCTGTAGAATTATTGCCATAAATAAAATGTTGCATTTAGACCAGCTGTGATACTGCCAGCCAATTTCACTGCAGATAAAGGTCAGGGAAAAAATATTAAAAAACAAAATAACATTTTTTTCCATAGTCTCTACATGAAACATCAGTGCCAAGCATTCAAGTAAACTTTGAATATCAGTCAATCCTTATGGGCTAAGTGAGCTGTATGCTTTTTCTGCCATAACAGCAGCACTGGGCAGAAGGCAGCACAGCGTAATTTTTGGAGCAGGACAAATTACTGAACTGTTTCTTCAGTTTCTTGCACAGTAACTACGGTGTTGCAACTCTCCTCCATAGACAGAAGACTATCATCTCAGCTAAACAATCTGCGCGTATGAAAGCCCTGACCTTAACTGAAGACATTTATAAGCATGAGGACAAAAAGAGACCAGTACATTATCTAACTGGGTTTTCTCAATAACCCAAGTTTTGAAATTCAAACATGCAATTCTTGCATTACACATAACTTTGAAACACTGAAAGAAATCCATATTTTAGAAATTCTTCTGAACAGGATGCAAAAATTTCAGCTAAGAGACAATTCCTCATCTCAATTTCAACAATTTTCCAGCTTTAAAATAGGCATGAATATTGGGGGAATAATAAAATTTGTTTCCTGTTTGAATTCTTCTACCTTTAGCTTATTTCCAGTGCGTCTTTTGATTTCCATAACTTCCAAACAAAAGAGCCTTCTCATATCATAAATCTTTACACACTTATTACCAGATGATGACCAACTCACAATTTCAGTCTCTGTTTGACAAAACAGATTGGATTTTACCAGTTTCCTACCAGAAAGATGAGCTCCCCCAGAACTCCCAAACTCTCACCCCAGTAAGTCCAAACACTTTGAGCTTCAGGTACGAGTACTGCTCCTCCATGCTGCACCTCCACTGCACCTCCATACTAGTAAATATTGTCCATTCCATACGGATAGTATGGACACTTTTTATGTTAGTCTTTTAATCGTACATCTAAACGTCGTATCACTGAATGGTAGACTTCCATGCTAGCTGTGCAGGATGGCCACAGTGCACCTCAAGATACGTAAGTAACCTTCTATGGGCTTGCACAGATCAAACCAAAAAGACATCACTTTGCTATTCCTTGTCACTATCTTTGTAATTGAGAAGTATAACAGGAAATAATGAACTGAAGAGCACAGTAAAAAACCTAGTATCTAAAACCACCTGGAGTAGGGAAACAGGAGAAAAATGCTGGTATTTACTTCAGAACGAGGATGTTCAGAAACAGCTCAACATAGCTTTTTCCAGTAACTACAACTGGAGCCAATACCTGCCGGATTTGCTTACAAATTCAGCCAGTGTTTTGGGGACAGGATGCAGGACAGGCTTCTGCAAAAGCAGGCAAATACTTAAGCGTGTGTTATTATCATATAGTATTAGCAGAGACACAACCCTGTACACCTGGCTTCAAAGCACAGGAGACACTGCGTTCTGCATCCACCACTTTCCTCATCGCAGATGTGCACATAAACCACTAGGCTATTTTGGATGGATGCTTAACATTGACGAGATAGATTAGAAGCTGCAGAGACAAGAAGGACTTGGGATTTAATGCAATGAAAAGGAAACATATTAATACAAATGGAAAGTAACAAAGAGGTATTACTTGGGGAAATGTTGATATAACAAGTTTGGTACCAAAAAAAAAAAAATTAATAATAAGGAAAGAAGGGAAGGAAGGGAAGATATGCACTGAACCATAAATCAAGTAGAAGATATTATGGGCAGGCTACACAGTAGAATTCTAAAAAAGAAAAGCATCAGAAAACATGCTAGCAGAAAAAGCATATAACCTCTGTAAATTTAGGAGGACCTGGACTCCTGAATCTCCTGGTTAAATGAAGGGGGGCCTCTAAAAAGCAAAAACTTGAAGAACTGACTTCTGAGTAAAGACAGAGAGAAGTTTGTACAGGTGAAATACGGCAACATGGGGCAAAGAGAAAGTAGAGTAACAGTTTACAAATATCTAAAGGAGGAATCTGCACAGGAGAAAAAGGAAGACATTTTCTATTCGATATGGAAACTCAAGAAGGAATAAACGGAAGGATTTTATTTTTTTTTTTTAAGTGGAAAATATTGAGTGACTAGCAGGAAAGAGGAGAAAATAGCTTTTTGGAGGAGAACAACTCTTGGTCTGTGAAAAAACTGCCAGAGGGAATACTGCAAAGCTACTGGACAAAATAACAGAAAATGCACTGACGGGAGCAGTCCTGTATCAGCAAGGAGGAATGCCTCGGATGATGTAAAAGACCACTTCCCAGTCTGCCTATCTGTACACTGTGCATACTGTAACTAAGATATATTACCTGAAAATTTGTGCTCCCTTTTCAATATAACGCTAATGTACTTTATTACTGGTTTTAACAGGCTTTAATAGGAGGAAGCATATATTCAATTATTTTATTACATGCTTTGAATATAAATGGCAAGCATCTGCACTCTACTCTGCTCCTTCCGTCCTCACCCTCTCATAAAAAAAGCTCTGGCACATTTTAGAATTCAGAGCGGCCCTCCCCAGCCCAGCCGCTTTCTTGGCTGGTTTGCTGGGATCTATATATCCAATCTAATTATTTTGATTCCCATTTCCAACCCTATCAGTGGTGCAGTGGTGCAAAAAATCAAAATGCCAGTCTCCTGAATGTCTTAGAACCTAAAAGCTAACAGCTACTCATTTGCAGAGGCATCACTGTGTGGCCGAAAGCCCCCGTCACCGTGCGATTTATGTTCACAGTTCTGGATGTGACTCGAGAGGGGTTTCCCAGTGTACCAATACTGAGCATTTCATAGAAGGTTTCAGATATGCTACAGCTTGTTGCATCATCTTGTTCTGTCACAGTGTAACTGACTAACAAAACCCAGCAACGCTTCAGTTTAGATTTTGTCTCTTTTTAGAGACTTTCTCAAGCCCTTCTTCTTTGTTATTTTTCCCTTTGTTTTCTTAAAAGGGAAAAAACAGGATCATACAAGCTTATCTTCCCTGAAGTGATCAGAAGAGAGAGTCAGCAATACTCCTGCCAAAACACCTACTATCCTCTCAAGTCAGGGGGATCATATGTTGCTCGCTAGCTGAATTCCCTTGGGGGTCTTTTCCCTGACTATACGCTTTTCCCCTCTTGAATTACAGTCTTACTTAAATTACTAATGCCTCAGCGCCACCAAAATATTCCCATTCATTTCCACAGCTTTTACAAATATGATAACATGATTTGTGTTTAAATATAAGCTTTTTATTTTTTATTATGAATATCATATGTTTGGCAAGCTGTCTGGCCTTCCTTATGATGATGAATGCCGCAGCAAACAATTTGCTGTATCTTTAAAGAAATGGCCAATTCAATTACATTATGCCAGAAGCTTTCAAATCCCTCTCTGCCAAACGTCTTTGCTATATCCTGCCACAGACAGCCCATTTGTATTCCAGCACAGTAGGACACTTGTTTTATTGAAGCATACAGTTCTAGTTAGGTACTATCAACAGAGCACTATTTCAGTTCTCCAGCTCTGTGTTCCCTCCCACCCCTTCTAGCCTCAGTTATTAGGATTTTCAATTTTACTGACCAAACGTGTATGCATTACTAATTACATGCATGAAATCAGTAGTTATTGACTGCTACAACAAAATACATTAGTGACCAATTACAGGAGTTCTTGGCAGCAATGGTTATCATTTTAGTGGATTTAATCATTGCACTTAAAGTGAAGCTTGAGATTCCCATTGAGATTACATCACTAATTGCTTCTGTTTTGCCAGTTACTGCATGAGCTGGTTTGCAAAAAGGATCACTAAAGATGCTTTCTAAATATCGAAGAGCAGCAAACAGATGAAGCCTCCTGTAGTGAGTCGTCATCGTCCCCCCAGTAAAACCACAGCGTCAATTCATTCATACCACAATGCCAAGCTCCAATACATATCCCCCTTGTCACCCCTTCTTCCCTTCTCATTTCTTGTTACTTGGGCAGACAACAGCAATACAGCTGCATTTGCCGTTCATGTGAATTGTGTGACACACTATCATTTATTTATATAGATAGTGAGAATATTACACTTCTAAAAAAAATAATTTTCCCCCCTCTTCTGTGTTTGCAAGGAGGATGCTACTTGTTATTCTTATTATGACAGAATGTTTGAATGGTCTTAGACCTGTAAGAAAAAAAAAAACCAAACACAACACCACAAAAAACCAAAAACAACCTGGGCAAGTACATGATTTATTGCACGCACAATACCACCATAATAGGCTTCCACTCTCCAGGAATCCCTAAAAACAAACACTCCCCCTCCAAAGGAATTTGTAATATAACATATTGTTCTTTAAAAGCCCACGTCTACCTCCAGATCCCCACCAGTGATGAATTATCTGGTTTACAGCCTCATAAAGCACAAGTGTCTATATATTGCTGAGGCCAACCACAGGACTTTGGTACCTTTCAAATTCAGTGATATACAACTTTCCAAACACCAATGAAAGGCTGTGACACTTGGCTTCAGGCAAAACAAGGAGACATAATTTCATCAACATTTTAGGTCTGATCAAAATAAGTTGTCTTTCAAAGACAGAAAGCATGGGGGAGGGTTGCAACTACATTTCTGTTAGCTGTCTGAGAACAAGCTATTTTAATAAAATTGTTTAAACAATTTTTTTTGTTTCCTTTTTATTAAAATTCAGCTACCGGAGCTTTCCATTACTTAAACATCACTTTCTGAACAATAAATAATCCCTCTCAAAAATATACACACACCACCCCCCCAAATCCTCAATCAAAAATTTCTCATAAGATTAAAAAACCTTCTAGACTTGTCTCATCAAACATCAACTTTTTTAGGATTTCAGTAGATGCTAAGTTGATACAACTCTTATTAGAAACTTAATTGATCTCTGTGAGAGATCTGTAGAGAAAAAGTTTTAAATCCCCAGAGACTTCTAGACTATGAACATCAGAGTGCACAGTATCTTTAAAAATTGGCAGAAACCATACACTATGATTTACAAAAATAATAATAATCTCCCTGAAATTTTTAGCTAAAAGAAATTGAAAAGCTTAATTCTATGTTTTCAACAGGCGGCAGCAACAGTACCAGTTGGCTTCACTTCAGCCTCTAAACTACCGTATAGACTATTACCTGCCGATCCCTGAAAACAAACATAATGCAGTACATAGAGGGTTGCGTCAGGGATACGTTTTATCCTGCTTCAAACCCAAATGTAGATTTGCACAAACCCGCCAATTTTTCCAGAACACCAGGCACAAGAACTGCTATGTGCAGGATGCTCTCAAAAACAAGGCCAGTTCATTTCCATGCCTAAGTGAGAAAATCTTGCCCCAGGGCACTCAAATTTCAAGTCTGAATGAGAAAATCTGTAGGTGATGCAGCAACTACAATAACTAGCAAATAATAAACTAGATAAAACATCTAAATTAGAGTAGAGATCAATCCTATATTCATAAACGAATAGACTACACAATTTAATTGGATTATCCCCATCTCTTAGTTCAATAGTTCTTGACTTCTGCCATGCTCAAACAACAATTAAGGACAATTATCAAGTAAAAAAGCAATGTAACACTGATGTGGTATCTTTGTCAAGGCAGAAGTCACTATACCTACAAATCCTGAAGCCCAGCAGAATGACCACCTTTCTTCTGTATGGGCAAGCTCCTGCCTCATGTCCACAAGCACAAGATTTAAACTATAATTCCAAAAAGACTGCAATTGCTCCTGGAATTTCTAGTGCTGCCTTCCAAATGAGGAAACAGGAACAAGACAGGAGAAGAATATACTCCCAAAATGAACAGCTGAGTTTACGTAGCACCCAAAATACAAAAGGTCAGGAAATACCTGTCTTTCGTCACTGTCAAAAGCAATAGACTAAAATACGCAGAGTAGGACTGATAACACAGGAAATAAATGAAAACATTTGCTGCATATTAGTACGGAAGTTAAAAGAAACAAGGCAAAAACCTCTCTCAAAGGTCCCTGCTGAATTTAAAACAGAGCTGTGGGGCCAATTTTGATTTCAAAACATGCCATTATCATTTAAGAATCCTGAACTGCTCTCCTTTAATAAACCTTACACCTGATCGCTAGTCCACAGACCTAATTCCTAAAACCATGTACAATAAGCGCAAGTATGACAAGGCATGGTATTTGCAGGAACCAGAACTTCAGTGAGAACTACAAATGCCCAGGAAAGTATCCAGTTACTTCTCATACAGTCTCAGGCATTATTTGTGATTCACTACATGACTCACAAATCAAAGAATAACGGTAAATGCCACCACGATGCAGTTCTGAATGAACTGTCTTATGTGTGTATAGCTCATAAAGCCTGGCATATTTTTAAGTTACATATTTAATTCTCTTTAATATCAAAAGCAATGAGAGGCTTTTTTGTCATCTACTCTATTGCAAAGAGATAAATACAGTAAAAGCTACGGCAAAATGAAATACACTTTTTTATGCAGTGACGTGACAGGTATCAATTTATAAGTTCATGCATTCAGTACAAGGACATGATTAAACCACAGCACAGATTCGGAATAAAATGCACTGATAACAAATTTAGACCAGATTAAATCAGGAGACTCAACTGATGAGCAGAGTTTGTAAAATTTTATGTAGATACCAGTAAGGGTATTCAACTTAATGAAGCCTTCCAAAACTAAACATAATTCTTTTAGCATGACAAACACCAGCAGGAAGAAGAGACTCCAGCTCTGGCAATTGTTTCAGAAAACTCAATTAACTTGCCCATTATTAAAAATACGTTACCGGTAGAAAGAAGTTTCATGCTATACTATACTTATCTGCTCATTAATATTACATGCATTTCATATATGAATATGTATGAATAAATAAATAGGTTAAATAATACAGCAAAGTACCTTTTTGGCATGTGAAATAATTTATTGTAACCAGAATAATGTTTGGATTGCCAGGAAAGGAAGCTAGGTGAATAACTGAAAAATATTCTTCCTGCCTTTTCAGAAACCTGTGTAGGCTGGGTTTGGGATTGGTTGGGGACCTTCAGACGCCTAGGAATGTCTGCCACATGCCCCGCCAAAGCTGATGCAGAAAAGCTGTGTCTGTCCTATTTTAATGGAAGCTAATCCAACTATTTTAATGGAAGCAAACTCAACCAAGTCAATAGCTTTTGTCTCAAACAATGTGAAATGAGCATTCACCCTTTCCAAGACAACCATATTAGGCCACCACAAGGTTGTCTCCTCAGCCTTCATCCTTATTATGATTACAAACCAGCAAGATTGAGGTCGTTCAAACTCAGAACTTACTGTCAAGATAAATAACTGAAAAGGCAAAACACCAAAATACCAAGAAATCCTGCATATAATCTACATTTAAATTTATGGAGGCTTTAGAGGTAGCAATATAAAGCAAACCTACTGCAAAGCACTGAAGGCTCTGTACAATATTCCCTTTAGCTAGCCCTAGTACTTCTAGTCTTTTTCAATTCAAAAGCCAAGGTATTGTCTCAAGTTAAAGGTTGCAATTAGGCACAGACATGCTGAAAAATATTAACAGTTTGAACATTTTGTAAAGCTGATTTCCAGCTAAGCATTCACTTACTCAGGTGCAAGAACAGTCAAGCTTCCCAGTTTCCCCCAGATTTTCCCTTCAGGCCAGTTTTATCCTTAGGTACCTGTGTACAATAAAAACCAAAGAAAAAATCAATTTACATAATTCCTTGTAAGTTCATCTGTTGATTATATCAACTCTTATGGCCCGAAATTGTCAACAATTTAAATTCAGATATCCAGCTTTTCTAACAGGATTATTTCCCATCAATTTGCTTAACCAGAACCAAACTCAAAGCTCTTTTTCCTCGCAAAAAAAATGGGTTTTATTTGACCAGTTCTACATATATATATTTTTTCAGACTCAGCACAACCTTAAGTGAAAGAGTTTTCTGTGAGAAAACTCATGTAAATTCTACCTAATAGAAGGTGGGATTGCATGATTTAGGTGTATTTCATCACTTGTTTTTAGGAGTACAAACGGACAGCAATACAGTTAAGGCTTTGTTAGCCACAGATTTAAGCTACCTTAAAACCGTTAACATGTGACAAGAAAATCCTACATATTCAATTACCACTTTAAAAATTGAAAGAAGGTTTGTGTACAGGTGCACTGTCACTCAGTTAAGGAGGAGCTCAAAAAATAGAGTTATTCTAGTTTCTCCTGGCACTAGCATGAATTAAAGAAACATTTTCAAAATGTACTATTCAACCATATGGAATCAATTTTTGCAGACATATGGAGCTTCAATTAAATAAGGGTGGCTTTGCCGACACAAAAGTCCACCTGCACATATTCAAATTTTCCAGAATTAGACCATCTAATTTAGAACAGCCCATCTAACAATAACAGAGTAGAAAAGCAATGCATTTGATATGACACAACCACTGAAACTAGTCTCTTAAAATAGTAATCACAGCCTTACTTTTGACCATGGTCAGAATATAACCAGATTAGAAGGAAAACAAAGATGGAATTAGTTTCCCTAAAATAGAATTACATCAGATCAAAAGAAAATTATTTTTCATCTTCTCCATCACACAAGTAAATGTATAATTGAAAATGCAAGCAAGGTACAGTTTTTCAAAGAAGATTTGACCAGAAGTCAATGGAAATTTAAAAACTGACTGATTGTGTGCGCTGCTTTTGGCTGGGATAGAGTTAATATTCTTCTTAGTAGCTAGTAGGGGGCTGTGTTTTGGGTTTGTGCTGGAAACAGTGTTGATAACCCAGGGATGTTTTCGTTACTGCTGAGCAGGGCTCACATAGAGTCAAGGCCTTTTCTGCTCCTCACCCCACCCCACCAGCGAGGAGGCTGGGGGAACAAAAGGAGTTGGGAGGGGGCACAGCTGGGACAGCTGACCCCAACCGACCACAGGGACATCCCACACCATATGACATCATGCTCAGCACACAGACCTGGGGGAAGAAGAAGGAAGCGGGGGACATCTGGAGTGACGGCTTTTGTCTTCCCAAGTCACTGTTACGCATGATGGAGCCCTCCTTTCCTGGAGATGGCTGAACACCTGCCTGCCCATGGGAAGCAGGGAATGAATCCCTTGTTGGGCTTTGCTTTGTGCATGGCTTTTGCTTTACCTATTAAACTGTCTTTATCTCAACCCATGAGTTTTCTCACTTTTGCCCTTCCGATTCTCTCCTCCATCCCACCAAGGAGGAGTGAGCAAGCGGCTGGGTGGTGCTTAGCTGCCATCTGGGGTCAAACCATGACATTGTGCTTCCTAGTTTTTTTAAGTTCTCTTTTCACACTGTGCATCCAGGATAAATATATGGGAAGTATGCATTTAGAAAAAATGAAAGTCAACAAGCTACATAGAAACACTAGCATCCTCACAATCCTAAAATCTTAAAATAAGAAAGGTGTCCCATGAGGTGGAAACTAACAAATTTTTAAGGTAAGCACTTCAGAAGCCCCAATTTATTTATTTATTTATTTTTAAAAGTATTTGGAGTTAATTTGGCCCCCTTGTTCATATCTAGTCTGCCTGGCTTTTTATTAGATGACGACATGCAATGTTTTTGCACAGGACCCTGACCTCATTCAGTGAATACAACAGTCTAGAAGAAAAGAGAGTACTGAAAATCTACACATTAACTGCGTTACGTATGGTCACAGCACAGATAACAACAGACTTCATTACAGTCCCCTGCGAGGTACATCATACAATCCCCACAGACTGCGAACTTCAAGAATGAAACTTTTGAATTAGGAGCATTACAAACTTAAATGTTCAACCAGAGATTCCTAAAACTCATTTATCAGAGTACATAGCCTTATATTATACTTTAAACTAATTTTCTGGGAAAGCTGCACTCATCTGCCTTAACGAGGTGACGCATCTTTCCTTTCTTGTAGTGCATTTCCCCATTCACTATCTGTCTTAAAGTTTCTACAACAAACCAAAGCAAGTTTTTAAAGACCTGTCTCTTTTGCTGCAGAGTCTTCGTACACTTCTGGTCCAGTAGAAAAGACCATACAATTCTGAAATCATATAATTTAAAACTGTATTGTAGCGCATATGTCCAAGGGAGCTCAGTTAACATGTTCTAGACAACCTTATTTCTTCACCTTCCTAGCTTTGCAGTGCTTGTTTGTAACTCGAACAGCATGCTTCAAGTCAGCCTTCTGAGCTTCGTTTAATTTCCAGCTCTTTTAAGGACAGTATCCATTGGAAAGGAGAAGCTCCATCTTATTCAATACAGACACCCAGAGTCTCCCTCAAAACTTGGCCACCTTCTCATCCAAACTGTACCATTGCCAATTCTGGGGACATGTGCCACCACCCCCATCACACTCATCATCATCAGGCTCAGCCTCCTATTTCTGATCTCAGTCCTGTCTCCCTGCTTCTTTTGAGAAACTGCTTCATTCTTGTGAACTTCATTATCCAATATATTGCTCCCTCCCCACAACCAGAATCCCATTTCCCATTAACTTCCAGCTCTCTTTTAATCTTAGTCTCTTTTAATCTCTTCCATCTTTCCTTTTAATCTCAGCATTGGCTCTCAGCTTTCTGTCCCCTTCACAGATCTGTTAGCTCTTCCACACCGCTTTTCCTCCTTCCAATGGTTTTCCCACTACTTTACTCCCCCACTCCTGTGTTTGCCTCTTGCCCTGGCAATTTTCAGATTTATTCTCAACAACCAACTCCCTATGTTTTCTGTATTTCCCTTCCTGGTTCCTATGCCATCTTTGTGATTAGTGTGCCATAGCCATGGTTGCTACGCTTTGTGCTGAACTCACTTCCAATGATAGGCACTAAAGAGATCTGTACAAGGGCTAATGAGCAGGAAAGCAGGAACACCTAATTTAAGAATTCCAGAAGGACCTGGGCAGAAGACAAGCCAAACCAGCACTGCTGCCTGTGCAAAAGTAAAATTTTAGGCACTTAAATCCCTTGGTACCGAAAAACATAGACACCTATATATTTAAGGCAGCCGTAGGAAGGTTTTGTGGACTGTTGGTTCTTCAGTCTTGATGTTAGATTAACACCATCTACTCTTTTTTTTTTTTTAATTGTTCTACAAAAAACCCAAATAAAGTTAGAGTCTAAACCTCAATCTAAACTCATTCTACATGTCAGTTAATACAGATTTACTAGAACTTTAAGACATTCTTTCTGAAGACAAAACAGTCCTTGATTCAGTCAAATATATTAAGTTTTGGGAGGAGGAGGGAGGAATGGTTTTTAATTAAGAACAGGGTTTTCTTGGCACTGTTTACCAAGGATAACTTTGCTTATCTTTATTCCAACGGAAGAAAGTAGATAATAGCATACCTTCACCTCTTTTTGCCAGAAAGTAAGAAAGCAAACAAAGACATCTTCCTGTCCTGTCTCAGTCTCCCTTTTTGTGAGGGAGGGGCTAAAGGGGGTTAAGGCTTAATTTAAGATGATTTTATACAGTTGGGAGAGGCTGATTCCTCCAAGATGTAAAATAATAAAGCAAATTAAAAGACATTCAATTTATTGCCTAAGTCCTATTTTTAGAATAGTTTCAATATTTGGCTTGGCAACAGTAGTTTGCATCAACAGAATATGAACTAAATCAACACAAACAGCCATCAGAATTATGTAATAAATTCAAATATGAAGAGAATTTAATTAAGAACATTCTTCCCACCTTTGAATACACAGAAATAGTTCTTTGGAGTACCTCATGACATGACCCTTATTTGCAACAGGCATCTTTTGAAAAGAGGAGGTAACACAAACCTTAATATAGATTAGGTGATCTCAGCTTCTTGGTATCAATGAAAACTAACAGCTAGCCGTAGGATTGTTCCTAGTGTGGATTTACGTTATCAGTATCCTAAGCCTATCGGCTCTCCCACTAATCTGCCCTTCTACAAATTTTTCTTTTCCCATATTTTATACATTCTCCTATCTCATACAACTCCCCCTCTTTTATTCATCTCCCTACATTTGTTCCTTCCTCTTCCTCATAATTTCCTCACTGAAATACAACCCAAGTTCCAAATAATGAAGAACGCAGTTGCCTTTCTGCACAGTATAATCACTGCTTCGGGGGCAGAACCCATATGTGCTGCAAATTCTGCAGGAGCTTTTCCTTAGCTTTAATACAATTCATAGCTGGCACACTGGAGAGATGAATGTAAAAGAAAATAGTAAATTGGTCTAAGTGAAACTTTAGATTAATTTTTCACGTTACTTTTGCTATTAGCTTCCTCAGATTTATAATATTGGTTGGTATAACCTGTATGTTGATTGCCCAGAAGACAGAAGTCCTGGAAAAATAAAAATCTAGAAGGGTCACACTGGATTTAAAACTGGATCTGTTGTTAATTGTTATCCTCAGCTTATTCTCAGTATTATTCCCTCTCTTCCAGCCCCACCTCATTCAAATACAGAGCGTCACATTTTCACGGTACACTTAACATGCCATTTTGCTTCATGTGCTGGTAAATTTCTCTGTGCTTAAGCCTTGCGTTTCTTTTCCAAGGATAGCATTTGCACTATTTCTGAACAGTGCAAAAAGTCATGTAACTTTTCCTCTTCTTTTTTCTTCTGAACCACTATACTCCCCTATCACATGATGATAAAACAGTGGACAGTCACATCACTCCTTTTCTCTAACACAGCAGCAGATCCAGGCTCTTCTTCCATCAAATGCAACCCCACCCCTTCAGGGTGACAACAGCGGTCTCAGTTCTCTCGTGTCTACCTTTGTGCTCTGCTGCCATCCAAAACCCTACTCCTCCCAAACAACTAATGGGGTCTGTTCCTGAATCCCTCAGTGTTCCGTGCACTGAAATACTCAGGAGGCTGACCAGTGCACGTGTGTGTTTGCAAGCACGTGTGAGAGCGCAGGAGCAAGCGCTCACTTGGGAGGGGAAGGGAGGCAGCCTCTCTTCAGGGTGGAATTTGCACTTACAGCCTGGGAGGTTAAGCTCTAGGATTCTCACAGCCTGTAACAAAACCTGTGGACCTGAATCTCCTCCATTTAAAAAATCTCAACCTCCACTGAAATGATGTAGAGTCAGTGAAGAAAGCACATAACCCTCCTATGCTGCTACTGTATTACTAAGTGGCCATTTAATAACAGCATACTTTACTTAATGAACACAGATGAATGATTCAGTGCTAGAAGGTATCTGCTGAGGAGGAATTTCTATTACGTCTTGATTCTTCCAGTATTGAAACTAAAAAGAAAAAATAACTCTCTGGTTTATCTGAAATAAAGACAGCAGACTGAACTTACTTTTTATATTTAAATAACAGATGATGGATAGTATTTATGTATACTACAAGGCAGCCTTTCAACACGTTTTGTGTTTCTGGCATATAAAAATTAAGTACAAATGCAATATCATCAGTGAATGTACTATTTACAAATAGATCACTCGTTCCTCTGTTGAGCCACACTGCGTTAAATACACTTTAATGCTAAAAGTGGTATCTAATTATCTTTATTCGACCCCAAATCCAACAGGGAAATAAAAATGTTCAGAATACTTGGATCTTGCTGATAAGCACTCAGCATTAAAAGGTACCTGGTCAGCATAATGTAAGATGGTATTTGTTCTTATTTCTTCTGAAGAGGTCTCAGACAGTTACACCAATATATTTAATGTTATGCTACCTCTTCTTCTTCAGTTTGGAATACTGCCTGCTGGTGTTACAAGACAGAATGAGATTCAGTCATCAGTATGGCCTGACCCTGCAAATCCACCACTGTCACATCCCATGGAGGAAGCAGGGCTGTTAATATGAATCATGCCCTTGGAACTAGGCTGCAATACCTAAATAATCCAATGGCTGTAACTCATACAGAAGCCAATTATCACCGGTGATCCTAGACATTTCTCCCAAGTTGACACTCTCAGTCTCTCATATTCATCAGCATGTTCACATTTGTTTGGTAGGGTAACAGTAACATAAATACCTGTAACTATCAGTAGTAGATTGATGTTGAATTAAAAAAAAAAAACAAAAAACAAAAAACATAAAAAACCCCACTGGTAAACTGACCAAAAAGACATAAAATGAATTTCAGCATTTGCCCTCCACTCACTTTAGGAAACCCTTCTCCTCTGTTTATTTTCTCTTCCTGCTCACAAGCTCCAGGCAACCCTCATACCGTGGTGTTTACATTCTAGTTTCCATCACCAGTGACATGAAAGAGACGCTTCATTCAGCCACACGTATCTCCTTGCCAGAAAGGTCAAGACAACCATTTACAAAAGAAGGTCCATCATTTTCCCCCACAAATCACCCGTATGAAGCCAAGAATTGCTCCATCCTGTGCTACTGGCTGCATTCAACAGCCGCACCTCATCACGTCAACAAGTGCCTGTGCCTCCCCAGGACCCGCATGACTGAAGGAAAATAACGATTCTTACCATCTAATGGTTTCCCGGCACGGAAAATTTACCAGTATAATGGTGACAGAATCATACACTGCGCTAGTTTAAATCTTCCATGAAGGGGCCTGGGGTGGGTGGGGTTTTCTGCAATAAATCGGGGGGTTGGCTTCAACAACTTTCATCCAAAAGAAGCCCAGTTCACCCCAAAACACCTTTTTTACTAGAATAAGAGGATTTTAGTGTTATGGCTACAGCAATTATAGTCTGGCTGACGCTAGTTAACTTGCTCACACAGACAAGTCCTAGAACTTTTCAGCAAACAAGTGATCTGGGTTTATACTTTGTACAGCCTAAAGCCAATATAGTTAACATTTCTTTGATCCTTGAGCTTCACACTTCAGAGCGCTGCGGGAGAGAGGAAGTGCTGCAGGCCTGGTAGTTTCAGGAACTATTAATTATAGGAACTCATCATGAAGGGCATTGCTAGAAGTTCACTTCAGACCATCTGAAAGCATTAGAGATAATCCGATGGTTTAAATATAAACAGCACAGTTGCTGTCACACAGTTGTCCAGGAAAGACAAGGTCTCGGTGCTTCTTTTTTCCCCCAGATTGACGAACTGTAAGGTGTCCAACAGGAAAGAAATTTACCACTGTATAAGCCCCTTTCATTAGCATTCCCTAGCATGCCTTTCGTGTTTGATCTCAAAGTAAATTGTAAAACACATCCATTTTTTAACTGTCTACTATTCTATAAATATTATGGCTAAAATTTTCAAAAGACTGGCTATTAAATTTAGTCAGCAAAGCTAAAGTACATCCTTGTGAACTCAAACCATTTTCAAAACAGAAATTCATCCTAAACGGCAGTTACAGTCTTTTTATGCAAAAAACCAAAAGTGACATTCAACGGCCCCAATTATAAAATCAATGAGCTATTAAAAATTATTTGTCTCCTTTTCAAATAACGTGTAAAACCACACAGCAAGCTATTGGTAGTAGCAGGAATATTAACTTAGTTCACTTTCTTATGAGTTCTCCACTGCCTAACAATATAAATATTTAGGTTTATATTATAGTGGTTCCCTGTAAGAATCAATTTTTTATTATGACAATAGTCACCGAAAGCAGAGAGCCCTTTTCACAGTCAGCTGAACGTCTAAAAAACCCAATAATGTAAGAAGTTAGATTTTACTTTTTAATTGGGCCCTCCAATGAAATACTGAAAAGAAACTTCCTCTTTAAATCCTGTCCAGGATAAAATCTAGAAAGCTGTAGCCCATCCTTTACCAGCTGCTTTTTCACTTACTAATTTAAGAACAACACTTCTTCCTGTTGCACACTTACCAGGAAGCAGCTATGCCATGAATGTGTTATAAACACTACGCGTCTCTCCGGCTGCACGACTTTCTGAAAAACAAGACAACCTAATGGAAGCGCTGCTCTTTATCATCCTCTACTTCCTGACCACATTCTGGTTACTTAATTCAATACCAAAGTTAGAGCCTGTGAAAGAATTTCACATCTCATTTTCCTTCCGTATTTCCCCTTTCAGTCTGAGGTCTTTGATGACATGCTGGTTTCCCTGGAAGTCCACTTTCTCACAGAAATGCTGCAAATGCAAAGGCAGGGGGATAACCAAACTGCAAAGCATCACTTACTGAAAACAATTCTTCTGGGGCACAGGAGAAAACAAATACATATATCCTACAGACAACATGACAGAAAAACTTCTCTGTACCAAACAGCAAAGTCTGAGCAGCAGAAAGAATGCAACCCCTCATCTGGATCACCAACACAGCATTTCAATGCGTGTCTGCATAGTTCAGAGACACGGGATGGTCCCTTCGGGGTGGCTGTACAACTGCAGGGGACCGCACAATTAATGTTCAGTTTTGAAGTTTCTACAGTATATCTGCTCCGTGTGCCCTGAACACCACAAAATGCTTCTCAGTACCCTACAAAAGGCAAAATAGCTATAGAAGAGGCTGTAATTCTAGAACACCATAGAGGGAGAGATGGAGCTTGAGGGCACTGCCTATATCCTATGTCTTTGCAATAGCTGTGTCTTTTTTTTTAACAACTGTGAAGTAACAACTTCTAAACGATCACAGGAAGCGGACCATGCATCACACAACGAAAGGGGATAGAAATATCTATTTTATCCTCCCTTTCCCCAGGGGGAGCCACTCATTCCCGATCCCAGATCTTGTAATCAGTTCCATGGTGAATGTGAGAAGATGGAGCTAGAACGGGGGACAAGTAAAATAAGTAGTTATTAAAGGGTTTGGGAGAAGAGCAGAAAAAACATACTACTTACCCACAAGACACCACTGGAAATGCTGAAGCACATTGTTAGTGCCAAATAAATATAATGAAAACAAACAATTTCAGCCTCCCTTCAGACCCCTTAGAAACTTCAATACTTCAAATCCAAAGACTCGTCTCATAACTGAACTTTCTATAGTCATTCTAGAATAAAACCTCCTGTGCAGCTTTACTAAACTCAAGCTTCAAACTGGTCAGGTTCTTTGCCCCACTGTCCTGTTCAGAAGAAATAGTGAGGCAAGTTCTTATAATTTCTTGTCTAAATTCATTCAAGACCAATTTATAATAACAATACCAGAAAAATTGGTTATACTTTAGCTAAAACAGTTCTTCATTGCTGATGCATACCCATAAGATTTATTTATAAAGAATAACTTTATCCTTTCTCAAACTTCATTTGACCAAGCTAAACGACAAAAGCTTTCTAATTTGCTCTTTGGAAGATAAGTACTCTGTAACTCTGATCAGCCTAGTAGTCTGTCTTTGCACCTGCTCCAGTTTAAGTCCATCTTTCTGTTCACTGTAAGGGAAGAGCATTGGACACAATATTCCAAATGAGGTCTCAGAAGGCTTTGTGAAATGCTATTAGCGTTTCTCCCTCTCTCTACAAAAATATCATATCTAATGCATCGTAGAGGCACATTAGCCTCTTTCACAGCTGCATCATAGTGGTGGCTTAGAGACATCTTAGTGGCATTATCACAGCACTTTACCTAATTCAGACTGCTACAACCATTAAAGCATCTACACAACATCCTACGATGTTAACAGATGTTCTTCTCATTTTAAATATTTGCATGTTGAGATAAAGACTAGCGTGACCTGTCTGAGACCAGACACTGGAGGCTCTCAGAGCTGAATTAGCAACTGAGACTTTCTGATTCTTAATCCTAAATATACAGCTCCAAACACTGGCAGCAAACAGATGAACTACACAGTGCACAGTAACAAGGGCATTACTGTTACTCCAAATCTCTGTGCCTGCACTCAAAAGCCGTTTCTAAATGGATGGTTATAGATGGCCACTTCTCTCCTCCACCATGCAATTGCATTAGCCTGCCACAGAGCCACACAGAAGATACCCAGAAAGGCCAAACCTCGACCCACCTTGACATGGGGGTGGCCTCCCCACCACTTGCTCTCATCTTCATGTCCTCAGCTGGAACTGAAAGTGCCTTTTTGTGGTGATCCCATCTAGACAAGCCTATAGGTGTTAGGCCACCTCCTCCCACACATACTTACTTGCTCCTAGTTGCCAGAGCAAAAGCCACTCAATTATAGCCACTTCTACCAAAGCTTGTGTTTACAACGATATATTCTCCTGAAAATTTTTTTCAGGATTCTGAATTTAGAATTTGAATGCTCTTCTTGCTCTAAAATTCAGAGCATACTGAAAGTGACAGCTCACAATAAAAAGGCAAAAACCCTAAAAACACAGGAGCACAAATTCAAAAAATAATGATGGACGAAGGAGCTGACTGGTATCACGTAAACAGCTTGGCAGTTCCTACACCACTTACTGTATTGCAGCTACTCACATCATAGTGTTAATTTCACAATCACAATCAAATACTCCTAAGGCTACTAATGAAAACCTATCTTTGTGAGAAGTTTGCCTGGACCATGAACATCACTAGAACTAGAACTAGACAGAACATGAATTACTTTCCCTTAAAGCTCGGGATCTCTTAATTGCCTCAGAAATGCCATCCATGTTTTGCAGTCACATTCCAGAAAATACTTTTTCTTCCAAGCAACCAGTAGAGCCAGCACTGTCCCCTGAGCTAAGACACGGGAGTCTTTTTCTGTAAATAAAGCCAGCATTCTAGTCAAGCAACACACTACCTCTTCTTCTCAGAAAACAAATAACCTAGTTATACTTGAACTTGGTTTCTCTTTTTCACCCATTATCACATGTATACCTTAACCATTTCCCGTTCAGGTCTGCAGTATGAGCTGTCCTCCACAGATGAAGGTATTACCGGTAAGGGAAGAAGCTCACAAATATCTAAGGTGGATGGGATGACTTCTCCTAGTACCTTGTGGTGTATAAGCCAGTGTCAGTAACAGTGCTGCACTAAAATGAAAGAGCATAGCCGTGCAAAGCCTCAAGCATTACTTCGTAGAAACAGTAGACTAATATAACGTGCTACATCACTTCTACAGGTGAAATATATATACCTTCTTCTAGGCATTTATGTTTTCAGGGCACTTTCATGCATCCCTGAAGGAAGGTATGGACCAGAAACAACTGAACTGACATGACCTAGCAGTTTACCGCTGGTCAGCCTAGCCGAGTAGGTTACAACATGGGGTAGATACTCCTCACAGTTAGCTAACTGCCCAGCAGTGGGGAAAAGAATAACTCCAAGGCGGCTTAAGCGCATGTCTTTTACTTTACAACTGCAGAGATGAAAAAGCCATCATGCAGCCAGTTATGCCAAGCCTGATGACGACCCATCTCATACGAAGTAACACCAGCATTTTACTAATCTGCAGTAGAGCAATTTGCCCCAGGCTGTAAAGATGGTTTTCTGTCCTCTGTGCCACACACACTCATCAGCTAGATGTGAATGTATCAATTTGGCCCTTTTGGTTTTGATAATGGAAAAGGTTACGCTTCACTGAAATTGCAGATAAATATCAGGCGCAATTCTGGTTAGGTTCTCCGTCTATGACACATGGAATATAAAATACACACACTTTTGACTGGGTGCATGCTTGACTTTTTCTAACAAAAAGTAAGTAATTTGAAAAACAGGACAACCACTGCCTGATGTCTGCAGTTGGGATCTATGTAAATAATATTTATATATTAAAATTTCAAAGGCATACAGTTTGCATGTATACAAGTACATACTGAAATCTTTGTATGTATATATGGTAAAAGAAACATTACAGTTTACAAGCAAAAATGAGCAGGCAGTGTTTCAAATTGACAATGTGGTATGGTATTATCAGGAAGGACAAGAATTAAAGTGATTTACAGTAAATTGCCTGTACTGGCCAGGGATGATACGCAGTTATGAGACTAAATTAAGGAAGTTTGCATTGCTGCCTTACTGTGCTTGATCCTTCAATTAATGTCTCAAGACTACTGATGGACCTGAGCACCATTTATTTTTGATGTTAGCATGAACGAAAGGTTGCCTAAATCACAACACAGCTGAACAGATTCAAATATCGTCAATGCTTCCATTTCTAGTCACTAAGTCCCACTCATCCCTTCTGACTTTTAATCTTTAGTATATCAAAACTATCAGAGTAAGAAAAAATTAAAGCATAGGTCCAACACAGAGCCTGTGCCTATGTTAAAATCAGGGAATCTAAAGCTTGTAAATGTGTATTTATCTACGGCACATTCCTTTCTAAGGGACAATGAAGAGTATATTGTGATGAATATATTTTGTGAATGAGGCACATAGGTATTCGTATGATGTGAGAGAAAGTATTGGTATGACACAGGATAAGAACTCAGCATACGCAAATGTCAGGTGGGATAATAACCTCCAAACCAGAAACAACACAGTGTAGTTAATGGCCACAGAAAGGAAGCAAGAAAATACAGGAGGAGCACTCAAAAATTTTACAAGTGGTCTTTTACCAGGTTTGCTAGGGGCATCACTTCAGTGATACTTTCGACTTGAGTTTCCTAACTTTGATCAATTTACAGTAAATTTAAATTTGTTCAGAAGATCAAAAGCAAAACACATAAGACCAGAATTACTTCCTTCAGTTTATTGTCTTGCATTTTGCACCAAAGCAACGGCACAGGCAATTAAGATTTCCTAAAACTACTCATACCACACACACGCATTGAAGTTCTCCATGCAGGGTAACCAGCTGGCCACTCAGATACAAGGCAGTGGACTATAAACTAGGTCTCCCATCTTTTTTATGACATTTGTGACAAAATATTCAGTATTACCAATTAAATTAATATCACAGGTGACGTTTGGCAAAGTTGCCCACATTAAGCGTTTGAAACCAAAGCATGCTGAACCTCTACACCACATTGATCCAGCCACTTAGGAACACGTTACAGCTGAGTATAGGGAAATACATTGGAAGTACAGGGAAGTTTCCACAGAATAGAGTAGCTGATATTTAACACACAAAGTTGGATGCCGAGATACAAAGTTACCTCTTTGCGGAAAGATCAGTAGAAATATTTGCATAACTCAGAAACTGAGTGACTCCTAATATGAATTGGTTGGACCTAAATACCTGCTGATGTAGTTCCAGCCAAATGGTGCAGTTATTTTTTGTTAGAGCGTGAGAGCCAGGGTATTAAACTAGACTAATCTAAGGAAAAGCACGAAGTATCAGTATGGAAGAATAAACATTTTTAACATACAATTTTATATTACTAATGTAGGACCTACTAATGAAGAAATAAAATAATAAAGAAAAGGTAATTTCATAGGAGTTTGAATGTATGCATATTTTATTTAATAGACTCCTGGGGTGCATGTCAGACTAAACAGCCCAGTCAAGACCTCTGAAAATTAGTCTAGACACAAGAAGAGGCATACTCTGCACAGTAAGAAAGACTTCTGAAAGGGTTTGAAAAGAAACACTTTGGAGAATTCTTATTGTTTCTGATAAGGCACATAGAAGTGCTTTCTCCTGAAGTAATTCTTTATATAAAGATAAAACAGATTTAGAAGCATAACTGTCGAACACCTTCACACTTCTGAGAGCCAACGATTCTGCTCATAGATTTCTTACTACATGCAAATGAGTCACTATTCACCTCAGCAATCTCCATGTCAGTAGAAATGCTTATCTGAGCAAGTTTCACGCATGCTTTGGTGTTTGCAGGATTAGGTTTTTGGTTTGTGGTTACATGACATATGGGTCAAACATCTATTAAAAAAAAATACTGGCCAGAAAAGGTTATGTTATCTAGCTACAACAAGACAAAAAGGATGCAAGATTCTAGTTATTTACTTCAGGACCTCTACGCCTCCCTGATGACCAAGCATTATCTTAAACATCAATATACAACAATAAAACAACCAATGCCATCTGAAATTAGTGCAATTAACACTAATGCATCTCTTACAGGTATTAAGTTCCCTGAAAACATCGGTAAATAACTTAAGAAACTTACACACAGAAGAGCTTTAAAAAGGAGAGATTTCTAATTTCCCTGAAATGTCACCTGCACTACAGACTACTGGCTAGATGCTGCTCTGAGTCAATTCCACCCAATCTCAGATACTAAGTCAATGTCAGAATACTAACGCAGGCATGAAAGATAGTAAAAAACCAAGTCAATGTATTGTTTTCAGGTAAATCCTGTTGCGATTGGGAAAGGCAAATGTGAAAATAAAAGACAGCAGAAAGACTCACTCCAAATTACTTCACTGCAGGATACCCACATTCATTTCAACATACAGAGAACACCGAATTTTTTCAAGGAAAACTTACTGAAGTAAAAGCAATTACCAATGATACAGTGTTTTTTCCATTAAAATTTCTTCTTTTAAAACCTTTGAATATTTTTAGTGCATTATTTTTAATAGATTTTTTTTTTCAGCTTTGGATTCCCATCTTGTAAGTTTCCTCCTCTCAAAGACACAGAAAAGAGAAAGCAAGCAAAATGCTTAGAAGCAGAGTAAGACAAATTTTAATCAAGGGTTTAAAATTTCTATTCTATTAAGTCCCAAGGAAACTGGGTCTTTTCTTCTGTCTTAAGCTATTTTAACCTTTGCAGGAAGTATTTTCACATGTTGTCAAAACAGTCCTTACCAAAATATTTACAGTCTAACAGGCACGTTGACCCCATCCAGTTTGAAGGAAAGAATGGGTTAGTTGACTTGTGTGCAACACACAAGCAGAGATGCCAACTACACCTGCAAAAAGGAAACCAAAGAAAGAAACCCCCTTATTAAAGTGATGGTATTAGCACGTGACATTACAGTTTCAAAATAACAAGGGGATCTTCTTCACCTCAGAGAGTGCATATATTGCGGTTAAGATCTTACTGGGCAAGTAGAAACGGAGAATTCCCCATGCTGTCTGATACTCGGCTTTCCACGCATTTTCATTAATACTACATCAAAGTCCACGTCAGCTAAATGCCTCTCCAGAGGTGCTGCAGAACTCCACTGACTCCAGGTTTCACCTTTTCCTGCTGTGGCCCCGATTTTATAGAGGACGGTCTCGCAAAGAGCCGCAGTTTCTCCAGTCACCTACTCTGACTGCAGGTGGTTGAGCCCTGCAAGACATCGTCTGCTGTTCGTTACTTACTGGCTCTTCAGAACAACAAAACTACAGCCAGGGAGAGTATTTGGAGAGAAAATACTCAGGGCAACCTCCCAGAAAAAGGAGTGAGATTTTGAATGTTATATATTAAATGAGCACTGCTTTACATATTGCAGCACCGTTGATTACCAAGACACAGTATACGTTTATATGGGATCAGTTTAATCCCAAATGGAAAGGCAAAAAGGGAAATATGAGGTACCTGTAAACATCATTAATACTAGGGGCTGCAGCATAATGATTATAGACTTTAAAAAAGCAATAGGAATTCTGGCCAAAAGAGCTATTGTGACACAAAAGCTTTTATTTTCACATCAGGCCAAGTAACAAGCATATCTTTGTCTCACTGCAACATATACATTGCATGTGCATTCCTATATTTAGCCATCCTGTGCACTATAGATTAAAAGAAGCAGTCAGATATTAATTCTATAAAAGTGTAATTTTCTTGACCATAACATAAAAATAAACCAAAACAAGCCACAGTGAAGAGGAGGATAGGTTTTCCTCTTCCAGTCATTTAATTCTTGTTTCCTCTTTTCCGACTACAGGCCTTGACAAAGGCAGTGTATTAACCCATCACTTCGAGCGTAAGCTCTCAGTTGTTTTGGTAATGAATTATATGCCAAGGACTCAGGGAATCTTGGAAACTGGAACACACACATGAGGTTTTTGCACCAATCTTCTCTAATTAGCAACTCTTGATGGACCGACTGCATGCAATTTCAGAATGCCAAGAGCCTACAATATATACACGATACACTGAAGTGACGCAGGGATACCGAAATTGCTAGCCCTGGAGGGCAGAAGCTAAAATATGACCTGATTCAGACACGGAGTTCAAATAACAGGTAACGGACAGATTTCTAAGGCAGCTGAAAACTCTTCTTGCTGCATGACGACCCTGCTAAAGCCCAGAACCGCTCACCTTGGACAAAATCTGACACAGCAGCCTTCTCCTGTCTCGGCCATACCCCAGCAGCAGGGACGAGAATACGTGGAAGCCAGGGCAGAGATCCCCTGGGCCACTAAACTTTCGCTACATTGCGCTATCTAAGAAACATATCCTAGGGGTATAAATTAAAGTAAACCTTAGGCCACCATGAGTTACAATTACTAAGGAAAGTGCACAAGAGGAGTTTGCTGCCTGCAGTCGTGACTCCCCGCCTGATCCAGCTAGCCATGCCTCAGCGGCAGGGAAGCACCTTATGTCTATCACACTCATTTTAAAGGGGAGATCAGAGACACAAAAAAACCAAACCAAACTTGAATGATGCTCATTATGACCTACTACTAATTTGAAGATCTGTATTCAAACTTCTGAAACTTACAATAAAGGTAACATAGCCACATTTCTCTTTAGGAAGATCAACAAGTGAAGAAATAGCATGTCTCCCAACCTTAATCTGTTTCACTATGCGACACTTGGAAGTTCTGATTTAATTGTAAAAAATGCTGCTGTCAAATCTGTTTTCAGTAACTGCTGGAAACTTGTTTGTGTACAGAGGACAACCCATCTTAGATCCCCTCAGCGTAGCAAAACCAATTCTTCATTTACTTGCTTCTTTGTACCTCTCTGATTTTCACTTTGCTAGTGCTGGCCCAGCACAGGGATGTTTTGTTTATTCTGCGGTGACGGCCCTGTTCCCACATCACATGTAACTCCCCTTTGGGCCAACAACCCATAGCAGCAAACGCAGCTGAACAGCAATTGCTGTGCCAAAGCATTCTCCACCTCAAGATCTCTCTACAGCTCCGGAGGGAGAGGTTAGCTTAAGTATTCCCATGCCTCTGTCAACGAGCAGCATAAAGTAGGTGCTTGTCCACACGTCACCAACCGTGGGGGCCGCCCACACTCACAAAAGTTCCAGCACTTTCACCAGGGTTTCCTTAGTGTGGAAATCAAGGTGAAAGAGCTGGTGCGTGTTTAATTCCCATCTAATACAGGCCAGGAGGTAGCTGGAATGTGAACTTGGCTACCACCTCACAGCTTGGTGACACTCCTGGGTCCACTGTCTTATTGCAGGAATTTCTTTCCTTTATAGTCCATGCTTGCGTGCTCTGCTTACTTATATTTTCACTCCTGTTTCCTCCCTAAATGCACATCTGTTTTTGGTGCATAACTTCTTAATTGTCTCTTTTAGTTCACCACCTTGATGTCCTGTTCCTTGCCAACAGGAATGATTATTCCTGGCCAGTGTTTTTAGCTTCCATAACAAGCTTATATTTCAAGTAAGCATCACTGGAGTACATTTGATTTGCTGAAGAAATGGTCCTTTTCGGTCACTGAATTCAATATCTCCTGTCAGAGGCAAACACATCACACATTTACCTTCCTAATACATGTTTAAAAAAAACCTAAACTCTCTTATTTTCAAGATTTTCATCTAGAGATGGCTGAAAAGGCAGTGCCCAAAGCCATCTGATATTAGGTCAATGAGCTCTCTGCACCGTCTCCATTTCAGTGCCTCATTGTCAGTAGCAACAAGAGCTTCACCAGAGAAAAATACTGAGAAATGTCAAGAAACATCTCAGAGCAGACTGTCAAAAGAACTCTTTATTAATGAAGGTTGTTCACATGAGTAAACCTGTAAGGTATTCAGCAGCCAGGACAGAAGGAGAAAACACACATGCGTACTCTGAACACTTCCCAGGCAGGAACACCGATTAAAACTGTTTCATAAATGCCGATGGACCTACACCACAAAATCTTAGAAGCAAGTAATACTAGCAAAATTCTAATCCAATCATCAACAGTAACAAAATATATGTTGTACGTTTTCAACCCATCAGACACAAAAGTGAATTTTATAGCCCATCAAGTAACAAAAAACAGGTAGCAGCCATGCAGTTGAAAACAGAAGATAAACAGAGGCTTAATAGACATGGATTTGAATTTGCCTAGAAAAGCATTTCCCTTGCTTTTTCACAACTGTTTGTTTTGAGTGGTGATAAGTATTTAAATATTATTAATAAAAAGCCATTATTTAACTGACAGTTATGAAATCATACTCTGAATGTAAAGTCTTTGAGACAAAATAATTCTGTCCTAGCATGGCAAATGCTTAGTTACTAGTGAACGCACAGAGCAACAACAGAACACTTCATACTGAGCAAAGTTTGGAATAGTATCATTCTGCTTCAGTAAGAATCTAGAAGTAAAAAATGGGATATTTAACAAGCTATGCAGGATTTATTACCTTCGAGATGTTACTCTAATTTGCAAGATATAATCAGGTTTCCAAGGAACAATGCTAAAATGTAATAAAGGATCCAGATCTGATTCCTTGGCAACTCCTTCCATTTAATCATAAAAACAAGATAAATCCCTTTTACCAAAAATGAAAAGATGGACTAGGCAGATAGGAAACAAATCAGTTAAGTACAGACATCAGAAACTAAAGTATGAGATGGCATACAAATCTTGTGGTTGACAGAGATAAATCTGTCAGATAAATTCAGAAGAATTAGAACTGACACTAAAACTAAGGCTTAAGCAGAAGCTAGTACCAGTGCACAACAGGAAGACTGAAGGAGAGATGTTTCAGACTCGTCTCCGCTTTGAAAATCCCCTAGCTTTATTGATTTGTGTCACCACTTCATCATCATTTTTAAAATAGCGTATTTCAGAAAATACTATGTTCCTATAAGCTGGGATTTTGAGAACTGACGTTATTTGCATTGCCTGACAGTGCATTCTGAAAAATAACAGTATTCCAGCATTCCTGTGAAATATCGCACATACCAAGTTCAAAGGAGACCTTACATAACACAGAATAAGCAAATGCAGTGCTGCGAAGACAAACTTACTTTCTAGCAAGGGATGACAGCATAGTCTTCCTGCAGCTCAAAGTAAGGTACTCCTGCCTCATCAAATAAGGGTAGTATTTTCTGTGTCAGAAGTGCTAAGCAAATCAGGAGTAATACACAAATTAATTGTTAATTAAATGATTTGTGAGCCTGTTGCATCTTCTTTCTTCTTGGGAGAGCAGCAAGGTCAGAGAGTCTTGGACAGCTGCTGCTGCCAGTGGTTGCCAAAGAGGTGTTTCTCCATTCTCTGCAGACCACTGAAATGCGCCATCCTCCAGCCACCCTCTTCCCCACCGAGCCTTCACAGGCAGTAGCGCACGCATCAGCCAGTCCTCGCTCCCTCTCAGACGTGAAATATATCTAATGATTCCTCTGTGGCTTGGAGAGCAAGAGGGCAAGAATTAACAAAGCAAGGAAGTTACCAACAAATTACGCTAATTCAAAAAGGTCTTTCTTGCCTTATGCTTAACCATCACAAAGGAATACAACACAGCGGCTACCACAGTTACTAACTCACTTTGTCATTCAATAACGCCCTATAACGCCTAAGGACGAAGACATGACAGATTAAATGTCTGAAACAGTTCCTCTCGATACAGTCTGAGCATCAGGGGAGACGAAGGGAATTTAAGAAAGGCCCCTTAACAATTATTCAGCAAAAGGGGAAAACCATCAATGCGTGCCGAAAAAGAGTGAAAAACTAATGTTTATGTTGATACACCTGATGCGATTACAAATGAAGATTATACATTCAGCATTTTCTACCTCCTCCTAAACACCACCATTTTGTCACAAGCGATGAGGTATTACAGGCTCAGCATTTCAGCGTACCACGGGGACTAACTAAAACAGCACGATGTAATCTGTGAGATTTGCCAGACCAAAACGGGTACCTCTATATTGGACAGTTTCTTCAACTATCCTTCAGGTGGGGGACCCATTTATTCATTTCTTTGCACGCAGCTGGTTGCCAGGTGATATAAAGCAGCACTGAACACAAGTATTATTTATCAAGTATTTAAAAGGCCAAAAACTGTGCAATAGCATTAGCGGATATACTGAAAAGAATGTGTTACATAAAGAGTTAATGCACTCCTCCCCAACTACCTCAACTTATTATCTGAAGCAATAGCCTTCCAATTATTGCAATATTTAATTCAGTCTCAGAAGAAAAAAAAAAAAACCACCACATGCTAAGATTTTTTTTATGTGGTGAAACTCCTCCCTGTACCAGAGATAATCTTTAATTCAGTTCAACATACTGTTTTCATTACAACAAGCTACAAATTACTTCCAGCATAATAATAACAGGTAAGGATTATGTTAAACCATATTCTCAGCTGACGGCCTAGCCTTCCGTTAAGTGGTGTCATGACTTTCTCGGAATAAATTAACCCATCCGGTATACATGTCAACATTTTATATCGAGAGAACCATGCTGTAAATAAAGCATTACAGAAGCACAGATCAGCAGTGACTCAGCAAAGGTTTAATATTGATGCAAATATTTCTGGTATGAAAAATAGAAGAATGCTGTAGGTGTGAAGAACACTTCTGTGAAGAGGAAATGGGGCAGGCTGATACCTTAAGACTTAGGCAAATGTTATATTTGAAGAGAATGCAGAAAATGATACAATTGGGTTAAAACCTTCGAGGCTACTATTTTTTAGAAAGTGAAGCAGGAAGAGAATACACAAGAAAACCAGTTTCTTAAAGAGTTTGGTCTAGGGTGCTCACATATGTTTGTTTATATGTGTGTGGGTGCATGCATGTCCACGTGTCTGCACATACATGTATATGTGTGTGCTTGTGTGTGTCCAGAAAACACCATTGGCTAATCATTTAAAATAGCTCGCGAAAAAAAATAAAAGTACCTTCCATTCTCTCAGACTCATACTCCAAAGAACAAGGGATAAAAGCTGCTCAAAAATGTTTATACAGCAGTATAAGCTTGTGTCTTCCCAATTCCCCAACACACTAAAAAAGGCAGAAGGAATAAACAAAATTTAAGTATTCACAGCACATTCAGCAAAAATACAAAACTTCCATATTAGACAAAATTCAGGCTAACACAGTATACCAAATACTATCAGTAGACTTTACTTAAAAGATCCTGGAAAAATAAATAATAGATCGCAAGCACCATTATTAGTGAGAGGTGTTAGACACATAGCTCAGCCTTTTGCCTTGGGAGCTCAGGGGCAGAGTGATGGGGCCCTTCCCTCCCATGGCTTTCTGCAGGAGAAAGGGAGCCAAGGAGCTATCGGCAGGGTCACCCAGGGAGCCGTGGGCTGACACCTACGCCACCACCCTGCAATTCCCAGGGGAAGTCCACCGCGTAGGATGGAGATGAAGGCTGAGGAGCAGAAGAGGAAGGCTGCCTAACCTAAAATGACTCACTCAGGTAACAGCACTGGAAAATACAGTGGAGAGTACCTTTCCAGCTAGCAGCCCAAACCCAAACTATGAGAAAATCCCAAAGCTGAAGCTGAACAGATGCTTTGAAATCCAAACTGTTCTGGGTACCTCAAGGCTATTTCAGTTAAGTTAACCCACCACCTCAAACACAAAGGAAGATGCAGAGCAGACAGAGAAAAGATGCAGCTATGGGGTTTAAGAACTGAAAAGCCAGAGATTTTCACCCTGCATCTAATTCAGTGGAGGGTGCCACCACTGACAGAGCCCAGTTGCTCTCTGGGTTGCTCGGCTCTTCCTCACCTGCCTCGGGGCCCGCAGCTCCGTGGCCGCAGCGCAGGGGCGTAGGAAGGGAGAGGAGAAGCGCGGGGCAGATCAGTCAGACAACTCCTCCCTCCCACACACACCCCGAACAACTTTCTGTTGGTAACAGCGCTTCTAACGGGACTCCCCGTCGGGCCATGTGCGTGCTAGTCATCGAGAAGTTGGCTACAGGGATGTCCCTGCTGATACCAGTCTACAGCAACAGCGGGATACGCGAAATCACAAACCGAGAACGCACCGCCTTTTGTCCCTGTCCTAGAGCCGTGCCACATTGCTAAGGACTGTAGAGCTAAATGGGAATTAGCAACAGCAAAATGGATCCCAGCTATTCCCCGTCTGACCCAGAATGGCTGGCAATTCCCCCACAGTCCCAACCAAAGCAGGGAGGCACTCGCACACAACTTCCCAGCCTTTTAGAGTAACCAGTCGTGTTTCTACAATCTGCTCGCACCTTGAAGCCTACGAGCCTCAAGTGATGCACAAAAAAGGGCAGGGTTGGAGGGAGGAAGGCAGAGTGATCACTATCTGCGTTTCCTCCATTCACTACGCCAGTCCTAGATCAGCTGGGGTTAGGTTGCCTTAAACGCACAGGAGGACAAGACCCACAGTGGCACGTAAATAAGGATTAGAATGGATTACAGCTACCCAACCCTCAACCCTAAGAAAGCAATCTGGATCACCCAAACTCCAGCTACTTAATCTCAGGCATGTCTTCCTCTTCAGTCTACAAATTCTGCCTGTACTTCCAAGGCACGCTTAAACATGCACCAGCAGGCCTGGGGAGGCTGCCGGCCCTTCCATCCAAGAGCAGACCAAGCCTTCTGTGGTTCAGCGCTTCCCACTGCCTGGTCCCAGGTGGCTTCTTCTGCAGTAGGCGAGCTTTTCATGGATCACTCTTAGGAGATATTTAACACTTCTCCTCAACAGCAAAAATAGCCTCAGCATTTACATGAGGTATGTTGAGCAAATTTGTGAGGGACAAGCAACTAAATTTTTAGACGATGTAATACCTACAAGGGAAGTGAGCTGACTATATTATCTGGATAAAAGGAAATGCTCTAATTGACCTTCTAATTAGGATAAAACAGTACAAGTGACTAAATGATACTCTGAACTTTATCTCTGCAAAAAAAAGGGGGGCTACTAATTTAATTTTTGCAAGTCACTTGTACATCTTTGATCGCTGATTTGATATCCCTTGACAACATAATTGTATCAAAATTTAATTAATTCTTTCGATTACGTGTATATCAATTAATTGCTGAGTTTGGTCAGGCAGCTTCTGCTATGGGAGATCTCTGGGATTTATTTATCATTGGTCAATAAAAATGTTACTCCCAAATTCTTCTAAAACATCGATTATTAGTGACTTGTATCAGAAACTTTCTTGGATTCACTTCAAAGCAGAGAATTGCAATTGGGCTTATTTCTATTTTATCTTCTGGGAAACTGATAGGGCATTTTTTCCTGGATAAGAAGTTCTTAACTACGGAGGTGAGTCACATTAAATTTTAGAGTAGCAAGGGAAAAACACAGCTCCAGATTCAGTACAGATTGTTGAAAGTTCTAGCTACAGAAAGAAGTTGAAGCTAGCGTGGGTTTCCAGAGCCCCAGTCTTCACAGTGGCAATGATGTTTGGTTTGGTTTTAGGGGGATTTTTTTGGTTTGTGTTTTTTTTTTTAAGATAGTTATTTAGCACTTAGGTGTGGTAACTGTGCCATACAACTTTGTAGACATACTTCTGTACAGAATTAAATAGGATTTACAAAACACACTGCAGAATATTCTAACGAAGCATGTCACTTCAGAAGTCACCGATGTGGTTTCCGTCATTCCAGATTCACCCATCCAAGGTTCCCGACAGCCACCTCACAGCCCGTATGAAAGTTACGGCACGTGTCGTACCAGCCTGGTCTCTGGCAACACACACCTCTCCACACACCGCTACCTCGCACGGTACAAAGGGACACATTACAGATCCACGGGGCTAGGAGTACGGACAGCAGAGGTTAGAGTGCTCATAAGCAGGACTGATTAAGTATAAGTCTTCCTGATTTTACTTCGGGGGGGAAAAAAAAAAAAACTCTGTGGTAATTTTTGGTTTTGTCTTTCACGCGTGTATTTGCATAACTGTTAAGACTACAGAATAGCACTAGCAGTTGCAAAACTTACTCTCATACAAATATTTTTAAGTGGTTTAATTGTGAGCATTATCTTGACATGTATTAAGATAATACCATTGCTGCATTGTCACTGCTGTTAAAATCCTTCATATATATAAATCATTATACAAGTTTTCACTGTCATTGTAGAGACGCTAAGTATTTCCTTTTTACGTTGAGTTTCACATACATGGTCTCTTGCAAAATGGTATTTTATTTATCTTTCATAACAAAGTACTGACTGAGAGAAACTGGGGGGCTTCAAAATTTTGTAAGATCAGGTTGGACCAGAAACAAGAGATTCATTTTATCAAATTACCTTAGTTTTGGTCCAACGGGTAAGATACACAAGGGGCTTCTATCAGACTGACAGATTTTATAAATTTCAGCAGCTTGTACGAATTCAGATGTATTTGGCTGAAAAATTCAACACAAATCCAGATTTTCTGCCTAGAAATTTTAGGTAGCATTGTTACAGAATGCTAATTTCAGAAAATGTTTATAACATTTTCAATAAAAGTTCTGAGTATCCTGCTTCTGAAAGGCTTCTCTTCATTAGCTGTTTTTTTTCCCAGAGTTTTTGTAAGTCATATCTGTTTCTATCTTGATTTGTCTACAACTGAAAACCCCACTGTAACTGTGAAGCATACTTATCTTAATTTAAAAAGTACCTGACTGATCATTCTAAAGGTACAAGGAGCAGATCGCAACAGCATGATGTTACCTAAGCAGATGAGGTATCTTTTCTATCTTAACCAAAGCAAAATGCAATTCTCATCAGCACTGAACAAACCTACCGCATGTGAAAAAATCATGTTTGTTAAAACACTGAACGATGCTTACCATTAAGCATATGCACAAGTCTCTCCCCTGTAGTGCTAACTCTATCAAAAAAACAGAAACATTTGACTTAAAAATTGACCTCTTTTTTGTAAGAATATACTTTGGTTTTCTTCTAACCCTCTTTGATTTTTGAACTCTTCCTGTGCATCTCTAACAGGCACAGCAGTTGCAGGGCTGCCATTTTACAGAGTGCAGTAACCTTGCTTCCTGCTGCAGCTGTATTCTCTGGCTACGCAGCAGAGCTCCCCGTTATTCCCCAAATTTCTCACTGGGTAGCTGTTTTGCCAACCTTACATTTGCCTGTAGCCCAGATCAGCAGCTAACTGCACCCACATGCATCTCTTGCCTCTCAAACCATTTCTGTTCCTCCTGCTATGGCAAATTCTACCCAAGCCCCTTTTTTTCAGATTGAGGACAGATGAAGTAAGGTCAACGTCTCGTCCTTTCTAGATGTGGAAGATGGAGGCGAGGCGTAACACAGGTCCAAGGCTTGTTCATCTACACTCCTATGCCTGCAATCAGGCCTGAGGAGGTAAGGATTGGATGGGGAGAAAAGAACGGAGCAGAAATGAAGAAACTTGTTTTTCATGAGAGAGAAAGAGTAAGAACTCCATTTTCCCAAGTTGCTTAGACTGGCTGTTCTCCCTCTAGTTAGTAAGCAAACGGGACACAACAGCTAAATCAGAGAGGCACCTTCACCCTTTTCGCTCCATCTGTAGGGCTGGATGAAATTCACGGGAAGCCTGGAGCATCTTGTATCATGGCGATACTGCCAGCTTCTGCAAAGAAGCAACACCAGATAATTCGCCAAGAGGGTAAGACTGATTTCCATGCACGATGTTTTAGTGTGCTTTGCATTTTCCTCAAATCATTTCTGCATTCACAGACTGTAAACAACTTGATATAAGCATACTTCTTTTTTGGTGTGGTAGTCCATCTTCATTCAAAAACCCATTTGTGATAGCTGCACACAACTACATACAGTAGCATTTTTACAGGTAAATCGAAAGATCGGAAAGATCAAATTTTCCACGAGCACTTAAACCTGTTCTGCCAGTGACACTTCTCTTCAGCACTCAGAGGACACCGTAGTGCTGAAAGTGCAGTCCTTTGGTTCAGCCCCTACTACTATTACTGTGCAAGGATGCACGTACAGCATGTTATTCTCCATTTTAGGATGAATGGATCTAGACTATGGGAAGATTTAGGCTTCTATAATAGCCAGGCTCTGATGGCCTGTGTTACATAATGCTTACACAATAGTACTTTCAAATTTAAAAATGAGCCTTGCATGTCATAACTATGGAAATTTTACACATTGCTATCATCACATAGATTTTTGTGATACTAAGTCAAATGACTTTCTACAGAAGCAGGCAATGCATTACAGGATATGACTTAATATTTAATTGTACATCACGGAGGTATTCTGGAGTAGGGATACGTTTGAGGACTTCATTTTGAACTAAGGATACAGACAAAACCTCAGCAAGCAGAAGTTTATGATGCTTTGCCATTGCCACACTATGTTATTTCTTAGTAAGTTCCCTTGTTGTATTAGCTCTCTACGCTTTAACAGGACCACCTGCTAGAAGGGGCTGAGGAACCTGTGAACAAGCTGGAATAATTTTCCTAGAGATTCCTGATAACTGAACTGCACCTATACAACCAGCAGGGATGGATTGCCTAAAGCCACTTCCAGAATTAATACCGTTCACTGTTCAATCCACTGGGCCCAGATAATAGCGTGCATGAGACTAGACAAACAAAATTAGAAGTCAGATTTTTTTGAAGTGCTGCCTAAAGCAATAACATCCACAGCTGTGCGAAAGCTACACATACAATACAAAACAATCTATTTTTCTCTGTAATGCATTTTAACATGCGGGACACATGGAAATCGCAGGACAGCTTTATTTCCTTGTGAACGCTTATCTACAGCACTCATAAACATACCAAAGAGGCTCCATGGTACCTCAGTTCATAATGGAAGCAGATAGGTTTTAGGAAAAGGTATAAAGAAAGATGGTGTGTGGTACCTTTTGCTGCTAGGAATATTTTTTTTTTTAGTTATTATTTCTGGTATAAATGCAAAGTAGTTATTCAACACCTATAAAATGAAAAATCAATCATTTTGCTGGTAAAACAACTGTAAGTACATCTGGTTAAAAATTTTGACAGAAGAACATTTTCCATCAGTATATAGGAAAATAAATGTTTTTTGGAGCATATCCTGCAGAAATTTGATGGAAGAAATGCAAAAATAATTACAAAGAGGTATAATGCAAATTAAGTTGAAATATATATATTACAAAGCATACTGTATTTTTAATAACTTGATGTCATACATGCTTAATTTTGTAGAAATAGTCCAAGCAAAGTAATCAACACAGTAACTGAGACTGATAACTTGAATTAAAATGGAGCATTTTGGTTATTTCATTTTTAGTGTTGAATTTTAAAATACCAGCTTTACATTTCAAGTCATAAAAATAAAATAGAATTAAACAAAAAACAACAAAAAACCAAAAGCCCCAAAATGTTACCATTCCCTGTGGTTGGGATCTGACTGAATTTGGTTTAAAGAACCACTTGAATTTTAAAATGAAGGCTGAGGGGAGGTCATTACTGTCCCTGGCCCTATCTCTGCTCCTCAAAAAAAGTAAGGATGGGAAGGAAGTCACAGGATAACATTCTGTATAATAAGTCATGATTTAATCTCCAAGCACTTTGAGATTTAGGATAGAGGTTTTAAAGAAAATAACGCCATTAAAAATAGGATTCATTTCATCTATGAGGATAGCCAGCTGACAGGGGCAAAATTAGAGTAACAACTACATTTTGACCGAAAAAACACCAAGAGGGAAAATGGAAGAGAAAGTATACCAAGAGGAAAGACGACAACAATTATATACGATGCAGTATGATTGGGTCCTGCCATTTTCTTCATATACTGCTATAAATCACAGGAGAGTTGAGAAGGTACGTCACCCTCCCTTCCCCCCGGCACACATCTCACAGGAGGATGCAGACTGAAAGCGACAGGTTAGTGCTAAACAGAAGCAGGATAGACGCCTAACTGTCAACATTAAAATGTATCTGCATGTCAGAAGTTTTGTCTCAAAATACATACAAGCATCAAATGAATTCTTTACATCCGAAACTCTGCTGTGGTCTGAGAACATTAAAAAGAGGGAGAAGAAACAGATTCCTTTCTGGATTTTTCTGCCCCCCTTCCCCTCAAATAATGATACAGGCTCTGTGGAACCTCCCTGATATCACTCTGTATCAATTTAAAAATCTGATGGTTTACACTTATATTGTTCAGGTGTGAAAAAAAACAACAACTCATGAGTGGAAAAAAATAAAGCCATATTAATGCAGAAGTATTATGCAACTGAATATAGCATTTTAGAACAGACTTGTGCAATTACCTGTAATACTAATGAACACTGACTGTTGTGGCAAGTGCACAACATTCACATTTAGAGCAAACTTCAGTCAAGTCCTAAAGAACTTCTACACACCCAATCATCCACCACCTATCTATACATGCGTGAGAAAATTTCCCCTGATCACATCAGACAACATTACTGTACAGTTCATATTCTGGGTTTGTTTTTTTAAAGTAACAACGGCTAGAAAAGAAAAAGGGACCCTTGTTTCACTTGGAATGAGTTAGAAAGGCTCTGAAAAATGACAGAATTCTGACAGGGTAGCAAAGTAAGTTCAGGTTTCATCAGCCACAACTTCTACGTCAGGCTGCAGGGCTGAACGCACAAACTTCAGCACTGAATTGGATCATCTGCCAAACACTTTTATAAAAACATGTGATCTCAGTATTCTTATAATTTGAAAGACTATTACCATTTGTAATTTGCTTGGAACTTTTTTGCTCGGTTGTTAAGAGTTCAGGAGAGGCTGAAGGCGGGACCTGGTGTTATTTGCTTGTTGGTACCACAAACAGTTCTGGTTTTACAGCTCTCGCAACACTGGAGTTCCAAGAGTTCACATATACGCACACAGCATTGGGATTAGTGGGTTTAATTTCTTGTCATACATCTACTGGGACAGTGGAAGGCTTGAGGGTTTTGACATTAAAAGACTGACCTAATTAAAGTTGATTCACTCTTCCCAGGTATAGAGTAGCCAAGTTTTGAAGCACCACACCCCATCATATCATGAGGGTGGAAGCAGACTGCATCCTTGGAACATCTGCTGACAAGTTTATACCTGAAAAATAATTCATTTGACATAGGATAGCAAGTACTCTGATATCCTTGAGAAAATTCAAATTGAGGAGGATTAGTCAAGCTCTGTTTATATATATATATTTATGCATTAATATGAAAATTGCTTACATATGAACTTTCAGATCTTATTTCCATGCCTTGTTCCTTTGGTTACAGTCCCATCCTCCCCCTTCCATTTTTGGGTTTCACTTATTTTTCCTGCTTTATGTAACCATGAGCACTTTGCTTGAAAACACTATATTGTGTACTGCATTAATTATTTAGTTCATTATTTGCCTCCTGCTACTTATATAGGAAAAGACAGTGCATAATGAACATTTATGCAAAATCTACAGTAATAATTTAGGTGTTGTATTACTTCTTCTTTAATATATATTTTAATGGTAAGAAACAGCAATAAAACTTTTCTCCAACATCAGCATATGGCACTTCTTAATACAGAAAAGAAAAGTATTTTCATTTCCACAGAAAAAACATTATATATATACTTGGTGATATACTGATTCCATTATAAATAAGAGGACGCATTTTTAAAAGAGCATAACTACTTCTTCCTCCTTGAGTATATTTCCACTATGTTTCACTCTATCAAGTATTTCTTGACTTCACAGTCTTTCTCTATAATCCACTGTAGTCCATACCAGTCTCACCTGTTTTATTTTTTACAAGTAATCCATATATGGGTACGTATGTATGTCATTGGATTATTAAATAAAGTATTTTAATATATTTTTCATTATGCATGCTACTGTTCACTTTTTGCAGTTATCAGATAATTATCAACCCCCCTAGCTTTCACTTTCATCTTAAGTTTCCACTGAATTTCAGTTTTAGGATTGCAGGCACTAATACAATTCCTCAAGATCAGAGCTCATATAACAAATTAAATTATCTTAAAAAAAAAACCAAAAACAAACCAACCTCATTACTCAGAATTTGAAAAGTTCATAGAACCATTTCAATGGACAACACAATTAGAAAATACCCCTACTCTGATATTTCTGTAAATGTACTCCATAAAAAAATCCAGAGGCATAACTAAAGCATGTGACTTTATCCCAGGTTTTCCATCTATAAAATCAGGTAATTATATTTAACTACTTCACTGAGTACTCTTAAGCCCTTATTATATACAAAGTTTGTGAAGCTTTAAAAACTGTCAAGACATGACAGAACTGGAATCAGAATAGAGGGGCTCCATTATTCTCCCAGTTAGAATTAAACACCAGAAGTTCAGAGATTTATACATTATAAAGGCTCAAAGAGAATACCTTTTAGCTCTTTGTTAAGCTCAATACCTTAAACTCAAAGAACCTTTTTACTTAAGGCTTGTTTCCACCCTTTAATCATTCTTGTGACTCTTCTTTGAACCTTCATCTATTTCTTCTTTACTTATAGATACTAGACCTAGAGAAAACAATTCAGCCTTAGTCCTCTCAGTGCCAGACACAGTATCATCTTCCTTCCCATTCCCAAACTTTCTAGTTTATGTACTCACAGATCACGTCAGCCCTTTGGCTTCAGATGTTTTACACAGGATGGAGTCTATATCACTCCAAAAGAAATCCTAAGTCTTTGTCTCTTGGTGCACAATGTTATGTTTGCTGTATTAAAGCAACGAGCTTGTTTTGCCTAGTTTGACAAGTTCAGTCACTCAGCAATTTGCTCCATTAATTATTATTTTCTCAAACTTTGAATCATCTAAAAACTTTTTAAGTGATTATTTTTACAAGGGCACAGATAAAAAAAAAAGAGTTCAAGTGTGGAGGACTGGCAACCCACTGATGCACGCAAAAAAGAGTTCAAGTGTGGAGGACTGGCAACCCCCTGATGCACGCAGATAGATACTCAAGGACCTCAAACGTAGCTGTAATCATTTTCCTTTATAGAATCATAGAATCACTTTGGTTGGAAAAGACCTTTAAGATCATCGAGTCCAACCTTTAACCTAACCCTGCCATCCCACCCCTAAACCATGTCCCTAAGCACCTCATCTATCCTTCTTTTAAATACCTGAAGTGATGAGGACTCTACCACCTGATTCAGCTACTGTGTGTCCTTCTCACCATGCAGCGTTCTTGTTTCTTCATGAAAATGCCAAATAGCACCAAGAGAGTGACCTTACAGAAGTCTAAATGTGTATTTTCACACTACTACTTTGTCCAAACAGCCCAATGTATAAGCACCTCAAAAACATGGCAAGGGTAGTAGTGTAACAAGACCTATTTTTAAACGAACTCATGCCTACAAGCATTAGCGATATCCGGTGATTCTCCTCTGTCCTTTATTAACCGAGTTCTACACCAGTTAGTCCGTCATTTTACCTGGATCACTGCCCAGGCTGTAACTACCTCAGTTACGTGGTCTACAATGCCAATGCTCATCCAGGTTTCTACTATCTTCCTGGTATGCCAAGACTTTTGTAAATCAACAGTGAAAGTCCAACATTAACTCCTTTGTCAGCTCTTTTTAGATTAAACTACCTTCAGATTTCAAAACAGCCACACTGAAAACTGGACTTCCATCTATGTACCTGTTGCCCCAGGCTATATGCCTATGGGAGGCAACAATATTTTTATTTCCCACTATTCTATGCTATTCTACATTTTAAACAAAACATACCCTTCCTATACCAACCATCAAGCTGCTCTCAAGTAGGAAAATCAAATACAACCAACAATATGTGCTTTTCCTTCTCACCCAAACATTTTAGTCTATATAAGCAAAGGTACCTCAACAGAAAGTCCTACCAGTGCATGAAAGAAAATAACTGCAACACTGATATTCTTGCCACTGCAGGTTTGGTTTATTCCTCTTATACACATGTGATTGCAAGACAGGCCAATAAAAATGTTAACTGGACAAACAGAAGAAGGAGGGGCTTTAACTTCTTTGTAAAACTATGAAAAACTAGAAGTGTTTCTGATAGGGGAATACGTATGCCAAGATTGAGATAGAAGACTGTTTAAAATATGTGTAAGGAAATGTTAAGAAAGGCTGTTACTTTTCCACCTGAATTACTGGAGGTACCATAAATTAACCAGGCAGAAAATTCATCTCCCCTTCTCTGTGATGTTCACCTTATCTGAGAAATAAAGGTTCAAATGGATCAGCTTCGGTATCCAAAGCAGCCAATCATTTGTGCTGGCAAGCATCAATGCTTTAAAAAACAGGGAAAAAAAATAATCTCAGAACAAATATTGATCGATCACACTGTCAAGCTGATGCTGAACCAATTATCTACTTGGTCTCAGAAACATGTATGTCAAAATGCTCCGTTTCTGAGGGTTCTCTTGGATATTTATTTTGCAGATAATCAGGAGTTTTATTAGTGAGTGGGTTTAGTTGCTGGGGATTGGGATGGAGGGTGAGGGAAGAGGGGGGAAAAGGAGGGAGATTTCATGCCTATAAAAGAGCAATTGAAGATCAGACTAAAGCTCATTTAAAGACTTCCAGTAAGAAACTGTGACCAAGGCTTAAAACACACTAAAGAAGCAGCTTCATCTTGAACTTCGGGAGCAGCTGTGCTCTCATTCCCCTTCCCCCAACACAGGAAACAGACCTAGAAACAAAAATAAGACAGGAATGCTCCTGTGCAAGCTAATGTTGTTGGCTTCTTAAACATCCACTACTCTTGTGCCAAAAAAAATTGAAACCTAGGAGGATTTAACACTTCAAAGGATAGTGGGAGACTGCTTTAAACATAGAATTTTCTACCAGAGACAGATATTCTTTCATTTTGTAAACAAGCTAGGAAAATGTGATCATGAGTGCATGTCAAGACAGATTTCATTTATATTCCTGTACTACTTATGCACAAATACACTATTGCATATTACACTTTTACCTATTTTAGACTACAATTAAGGCTGTAGAGATGTTATCTCCCATCAGGGAAAAAAAATGCAGCAGTTGAATCTTCTGATAGCTTCCAAAACATTCTATTACAATATGCAGTTTGAAAGCTTAACAGTAAAGAGAAATGTTTGACAAAGTAGTTCTCTCCTTATTAAGCAATGATACATAATTATATGTTCAAGAAGAATGTGAATAACATCTTGCCAAAGGAATGTACGGCCACATATGCTACTCACAGTATTCCCAACTACAAATTATAGTTATGCTTTCACTTGTGTTATTAAGAACTTGGCCTTTGTTCACTGTGTTTCATTTTCTGAACAAAGGTAAAGAGAAGGGAAGGAGAATGGTAGGCTAAGTTCTCTAACTTAAAAAAAAAAAAACCTTTATCTAATTTTGACGAGTACAAATCATCTCAGTGGCTTCTCCGCTTCACTCACCAAAACCAACTCATGTTTTCAACACTTAATTTAATATTTTGCAGGCTAATGGAAACTTTACATAATGCATTCTCCCTCGTAAAGCTAAAATGTCAAGGCAGATGGGATTGAGATCTTGATATGGAGAGAAAGCAAATGTTATCTTTTCAAAATCTTCAGCCTAACAAACATGATGTGGAGGATGGGATAGAGCACTGATGTAAAGAAAAAAAGGAGGGGAAAATACTCTTACTTATTATAGAAGCGTTTCTGTATCTCTTTCTGACTGCAGCACCCCCAGCCATACCTCTCTCAACAGTGCTTAACGTTTGATTAAAATAGTTTCTTGATCCCTCCTCATTCTGCTAGTGTTCTCCCTGTGGTAGGACATGAAAAATAGATTGAAAAACAACAGTTGGTGGGATTGGTAACAGTTATATTTCACTCTCGCTTAAAATCTAGTAAGTATTATCAGGTTAGTCCTCAACCACAATGAATTCAACTCCAGTGGTTTCCCTTTTTTTTTTAAAAAAAAAAAAAAGTATGTTTGATCTTTTCTTTGTGCATTCTCAATGCCAAGTTCAGGGCCATGCAGCAGTTGTGCCTTCAACACCTGTTAATAATTCCTCTGAGAAATGGATAGAGAGCAAAAGCAGGTGAAGGGAGGCTTTCAAGTTTTAACCATTCCATTCATGGATCAGATCCCATCCCGACACACAGTATGGTCACTTAAAGCGCCATTTCTTCACTGCTATACCTAGCAAGAGGGAAATAACTTGCTGTGGGTGTAGCATTTCAAAAAGGGTGCAGAGTAATGTAAATGATTTTTCAGTTTTAAGGGATTTCATTCTAAATAGAGGTCATTAAATCTGAGTAGGATGAGAAAACAAAAGCAAGCACTGGTCACCCCTGAATCTGCCAGTCCAGGAAAGATCTTCCATCTCAGATGGTGAGCTTAATCCTGGACAACCAATTTTTCTCCTGAGCTCTCTTCCAGTTACCAATATAATCTCTTATCTCCAAAGTAAAAGTTTGGCAATTTTTTTTTGCAGGAAGATCTGCAAGCTTTCAGAATTCACTGCTTATTGTATTTAAAATGGAAAGCTGCTCAATCATCCACTATATTGTCATTTCACAAACCCTTTTTCCCATTCCATGTAAAGTCATTATTTGTGTCTATTACATTGTCTGTAATCACTGCTAAAAATAAGCACCTCATTACTAGAGAAGTGTTTTATAATCCAATATAACACGGTTCAAACCACTTTATACTTGCTGGCTTGCAGCAAGGGAACAGGTAAATGGACCAAGCTTTAAACAGATTAAAACTGAATTTAAAAAAAATAAGAAAAACAAACACAGCAGCACCTCTAGCAGAATAGCCCCATCTACACAGGTGATATTAGGCTATCACACTGGTTTTTACACTGTCATCATTACTGGAGCATAAAGCTTGTTATGCCTGGAAAACAGTATCAAGAACAGACTGTAACAAACTCTTCGACTTGACTGCCAAGAGTGGACATTCCAAAATGTCTGAACAGTCACGTCCCCACACTCAAAGCAGGCTTGCTATCAAGTTCCAGTCTAAAGGAAGTCATGGACGTTTTTTTATTTTCTTCTATGTTATGCGTGGTTATAGGATATGTGTTCAGCCTGATCTATGAGATACTAAGCTCTACAGGCCTACTAACAAAATCAACAGGAGTTCCACAGCTAAAGAACACTAAAGAACAGAACAGACTATTTCAGTTGGAAGGGACCTGCAATGATCATCTAGCCCAACAGCCTCACCACGGCAGAGCTGACCAAAAGTTAAAGCCTGTCGGTAAGGACATTGCCCAAATGCCTCTTAGGCACTGACGGGCTTGGGGCATCGCCCCCCTCTCTAGGAAGCCTCTTCCCGTGTCTGACCACCCTCTCGGTAAAGAAATGCTTCCTCATGTCCAGTCTGAACCTCCCCTGGCGCAGCTCTGAGCCGTTCCCACGCATCCTGTCACTGGATCCCAGGGAGAGGAGCTCAGCACCTCCCTCTCCACGTCCCCTCCTCAGGAAGCTGCAGAGAGCCAGGAGGTCGCCCCTCAGCCTCCTTTTCTCCAAACCAGACAAGCCCAAAGTCCTCAGCCGCTCCTCACAGGACATGCCGTCCAGCCCTTTCACCAGCTCTGTTGCCCTCCCTCTGGATGCATTTGAGGACCTTCACACCCTTCTTAAATTGTGGGGCCCAGGGCCCAGAACTGCACACAGTACTCAAGGTGAGGCCACACCAGTGGTAAAAACAGCGGGATGGACACTGCTTGTGACCGGCTGGTTGAGCTGTGTTTCGTGCACCCCAGGATGGGGTTTGCTCTCTTAGGACCAATCTGGATGAGAACCATATCATAACTAATTTCAAAAAATGTACATACTGATGGAGATAGGCATTTTGTTATCCACAAGCTATACTTTGAAATGCCAGATAGGCCATAATAGAAAACAACCAAAATAAAAATGTAAAGAAAATCCACATTCCTATTGCAGGTTATGGTGAAAGTGTAGTCTAAAAACCAAGAAGTCTTTATATATTGTACATCACACACCAGTATCTCAAAAGAATTTATGTATGTTTTTGTACATAGCTTAGCAACAAAAAGTCCTTGTCCAAGTGTTACAGAAATTAACTACGTAAGAAGTCTTAATCATCATTATAAATTTTTCTGGTTGCTTGGTAAACAAATTTATCTGATGATTCTTCACTTCAGCACAGCAATTCTGCAGGCATTTAGAACTGTGTTACATTTCTATAATGATATACTACATGACAAATACTGTACACCATTAGATGTCAAAACATCGTATTGTAAACAGAAGGCTTTAAACTTACAACTTATAAAGCTGCTTCATACCTCTAGCATGTGGTATATGCTCATTTCATCCGTCTAAAAATATCTCATTTGTAAAAATCCAATCTCTGGAAACATGGCTAGATGGGCTTAAAATAGTCATTCGCTGATGGATTTATAACTTTATCTGCATTTCACAATTACAGTCAAAAGCATATTTTAAAAAGAGTAAGTTCATACCCCTTCTGCAAATAGGCGTTTGCAACAGCCTTTGAATTAAGTTCATACCAGACTGCAGCCCACATAACGAATAAATATGTTGTTCTATAAGCAGCAGAACTAAAGGAATCTACTTTTTTACACTTTCATATCCCATGTCTGGTGAAGAGCCTGAGAAACTCTAACCCAGCCAATTATGCCACGTAGTGCCTGGCCAGTCAGTACGCACATACTCAACTGCTAAGGTGGTTGCTGCTCCACAGAACGAGCCAAAAGCTGCGCTCTTCCCATCTTGGGAGAGAGTGGCATGACTTTGGTCTCCTTCATCTCCTCAGCCACTAATTCTCACCACACCTGTAGGAATCCCCTCTTTCTGAGTGCATCAACACTCTGTCAGACATGGCTGACGTTTAACAGAGCCAAGTGTTCTATCATGGGAGGGATGGACAGACAGAGACAATGCTTAGTTAGACATCAGGAAAAGGTTCTTCAGAGAGTGTGGTCGGTCACTGGAACAGGCTCCCTAGGGAAGTGGTCACGGCACCAAGCCAGTCAGAGTTCAAGGAGCATCTGGACGATGCTTTTAGTCCTATGGTTTAGTGTTAAGTAGTCCTGTGAGGAGCAGGGAGTGGGACTCAATGATCCTTATGGGTCCCTTCCAACTTGAGATATTCAATGATTCTGTGATTCTATGAATGCAAACCACACAAATTTTGTTTCTTAGGAAAACCTCAGTAACGCTTTGACAGGTGATGCATACCAACTCAAGATCCCCAAGTTCATTAGGGCTGCCAAAGGAAAGTTTCTGGACTGACCTACCATATAGTTTTTAACGCACAAACTCTGGCTTCTGCTAGTAAGTGCTGAAATTGGGCAGAAGTCACTCTAGCCGTACCCGCCAACGTGCCCAGGGCACACAAATTGATGATTTCGGTTTATTTTTCCTCTCAACCTTTTCATATTCTTACATTCAGGCAGACCAAGTTAAGATCCAGTGAAATGGCTACACTGGTCAGCTGAGCAAAACACCGAAATAACGTAACATTTCACACCACCGTAGCCGGTCAGACCACTTCACGAGGGAAAAGCACCATGCTTTATATGTACTTGCTCACTGAGGGGTAAAAAATGGTCGCTGTCCTCTAGTCATCATCTTCAGCTATGCAGTTTCTACCACTGGCTAACTGAGCACTGGTTGTGCAGAAACAGTAAGTTCAAACCAACGGGCAAGAAACAAGTTCCAAAGAAGTCCGTACTAGTATTCCACTCTGAACAGCTCCATTTTTAATAGACAATTGGATATTTAATTTTAAAGGCAGTAATACTGAGATTTTAATCAATGCTTAAATAGGACGAATCCATAAAAATATGAGTTATTTGAACTGAATACCATATTGCGCTGGTGACCCTAATATGCCTGTTCCTCGATCTATTGTAATTTTGGAGTTACAAAAATATACAGTCAATGAAGCTCTGGACAATGATATTTAGCTGTCTTGAAATTTCCTTTATGTTCTGCCAACTTCAATTCTGATTTGGATTAGAATGGTAACTGGTAAACAATAATCTGGCATGCACTCCTTAGCAGAAAAAACAAACGATATATTTTTAAAGGTACAATAAACAGATAAATTTTCATCTCACACCAGAAGAATTTAGCTTCTAGTCCAATGCACTGTCTTCATTCTTTTGGTGCTGATTGCACAAACGGCAGAAAAATATTCTATTGCACATTAGGCTTTTAGCTACAAGGTATTTCATTTAGCTATTGCTATTTCCTCTCTCTCCCTTCCCCCCCATTTTAAGAGATACCATCAGTGTGAAATCTGCTCAATTTCAAACAAGTGGGGTAAAATAATTTCAGAGGGTAAATCAGTCCTAATTCCTATGTTTGCTTTTATGGATTTGAAAATCATTTCATGTTATTCTTACTATTTAAAAAATATCCTCACTACTGGGTAAAACATCCAACAGACTGGATGGAAAAAACAGTGACCTTGGAGAACTGCAATGTAACTGACTGTGACAACAGTGTCTCAAATATGCAAAATAAACAAAAAGGGAAGGGGGGGGAAAAAAAAGATAATTACATAGATTTTTATAGTAACCTCAGCTATCACTTGTCAAAACATTTTAGCTGTTGTACAACTCCAGGATTGAAGCTGTAGTTTTAAATGTGTACATGTATTAAAAGATTAAAAAAGAAAATAAAGTATTGTTTTAAAGCTTAAGTTCCTTTTAACTTCTAATTAATAGTATCTTTGTTATTTTAGGAGCCTCCTGGGTATTTAGAGGGCTAAACTGCAATAAAACCAAGGTACATAAATGAAACCTATTAAGGTCGTCTTAGTCAATAAAAACTAATTGCACTGAACAATAGCCGCAGCGGAGGGACAGCCCTTGCCGGTGAGCAGCAGAGGTGGAGGGCACCTCGTGCAAGTCCCTACCACCCAGGGAACCCCCCCCCCCCCCCCCCGAAGCCTCCCGCAGGGCACACCCCAGCCCTCTTCACCCACCAACAGCAAGTGATTTGACAGTACCATTTCAACAGCCATATGGCCGTGCCACACAAATTTGGCCTTGCTGCCTCATATTGTTGCCATTACCCTCCTCCCTGACTTCCCAGAATGTCTCCTGACAGATGCATTTTGCCACAGCAAACACCCGCGGTTAAGTTCTCCTCCTCGTGCTCTTCGGGGAGAGGCACAGAGGAGGCTCCACCACACGCATTATGCTGTCCCAGAAGATGCTTTGTCCAAGTCGGAGGAGATCCGTGTGCACCAATGTGCCTGTGTACCTTGCAGGCTGAGCTGCGAGGAGCCAGCCGTGACGCTGAGCGGTGGCCTGCAATGCCCAGCACCTCGTGATGGCGGCTGCTGTCAGGGCAGCCCTGTGGGACCCCCGTACGGCAGGGACGCTCCCCCAAGAGACAGGCCCGCAGAGCAATTTTGGAAACTACGGTAAACAATGCATCTTAACAACAAGAAAAACATCTACACTGTTTCTCAAAAGGGGTTGGTAAATGAAGTCTAGAGCCTAGCTTTGACAGAAAGCCTTTGAAAAACCCCCGTGTTCAATATGTGAGGGAAAAAGTACCCCAAATATTTATAAACCGCTCAAACTCCACTCTCTGAGGTCTACACAAGTTCCTTTTTTTCCTACATTATGACCTCGATTGAGTATTTACAACTGTTTCCTTCATCTGACTAAACTTTCATCTGTGATCTCCACACCTGTCTTTTTATTTTATCCTTTGAATACCACTATACTTTATTTCATTCCTTTGGTGACAGGCCTCCTTCAACTCAGAAGGGGAGCACTAACTGCTCTAGGGACTAGAACAGGAGGAACCAACTGTGACTAGACAACGTTTGGAATATCCATTTTTTGCTTTTCGTTCCAGAATGAGTCTTGCAGCGCTGGTGGACATATAGAATTCAGACTGCTAGATGGGGAGATTACTTGAAAGAAACTTGCAAAGCACAATTCTACATAGGTACGTCTCATGAGCAATTAACAGAATTGCTAACTTTCTCATTACTAAATGTCGTGTTATTTACACAGAAGCCTCACAGACTCGTGCTTCCTTAAGAGCCTTGTGGGTGGCAGTCAAAAATCCCTTCACCCAGGCCGTGCCGAGAGGGGGCCGGAGGTACACGAACAAAGATAAAACATGAACCACAAAGAAGAACCAGAAGGCCCAACAACCAGTTGTTCGCTGCCCACTGAAAGCTTTCAGTTACTGGGTATTGTGGGCAAAGTCTACAAAGTAGAAGTAAGATGGATTTTAAAACATTTCTACTCCAGACAGGAAATTCTTAAGAGGTTATAAACTAGCAATTAAGGCCAAGTACTAAACATACACACACACATTCTGAACCTTCTGCACGCAAGAACTGCTGTTTACTTCTGTGAAACTACTGTGTGTGCAATTAAGCACAGGCATAAATAATTAATACCTATGGCCATAACCTGTATGAAGGAAATGTCTGGCCTACAATAAAGACACATATTTCACAAAAATATTCTTTAAGTATTTAAATATATTTGGAAAGGAAATGTCTTTTTTTTTCTTTTTCTTAAGTCAAACTCTTTAAGATTCAACTTAACTATCAAAACCAAATTGCTGTTAGCTGCATTTGGATTAATAATTTTAAGAACTGGAAAGCTAGATATTAGGGGAGAAATAGCTTCATTAAGTTTACTTCTACACTGAGGCAAGTTCATGGAGGAAAGAGACATATTTGTAACTGGTAAAAAGATCAGTTCTTGGCTCTAAACACAACTGCTTTTTAGATCAGTGTCAACCTGTACAGTACTGGCAATCATACAACACCTGAAACTGTCTGCAAACTGTTACAGAAACAACTGGAATAAAGGTGTGCACGTCTAATGTAAGGAAGCATGATGGAGAACATCAAAATTTTGGCCTAATTTTGATGTTCTGTCATCAGGCATAATCAACTCCTTATCATCAGTGTTTTAATTAAAATGCTTGCAATTATAATGACAAAATTAGTTTTGTAAAATAGGAAAACTGTATTTACTGGAAAATTAGGTATATCTTTCCAGCAGACAAACAACTGGATGTGATCTAAAGATGCGTTGCTTCAAAAAAGTGAGGCAATTCTTTGATTTAGAAAACTTGAAAACACTAATATGTCATTTCCCTTCTCCCCAAACATACACGTAAGTGTACCAGAAGAACCATGAATAGCAACTGTTCTTATGAGAATGTTTTTCACTAAAAGTTCACTTTACCTCCCACACACATCAAGTTGACAACTGAGAATCAATTCAAAATGTAAGCACCTACGTCCTAAGACAACCCTCAGTGCTCAGTTAACAAGTCCGTCATCCGCTTAATTTTGGTTTGGTGAGGGATGTTGAGGGTTTGGTTTTGGGTTTTTTTGCTTTGGTTTACTTTCATTTGTTTGGGTTTTTAAAGATTCATCAACATGACAATTTGCAGCAATTTATTAACACTCGCAGAACTGATTTCCTCTTTCAGAATGGCCACTTCGCAATTAAAGGTTGAAAACCGGTGCTGTGTAAATGCTTACCTTCCGAGAGATAGCAGCCTCTTTAAGCTACTGTTTTGCTACCAGCCTCAACTAGCCCTAAGAACACCCGAGAGGATCAAACCTGGGGGAAAGCTGGCATGCGTGCCTGCCTCTCCAATAAAACCGTGCCGTATCGGCACTGTTGTTTGCTTCTCTCTCCCTCGCTCCCTCCCCCTGCCCCCAAAGGAACATAAAATCTAATAAGTGAAGCAAGATCTGCAGGATCAAAACACAATTTATTTCTCACCAGCGTGATGTGGCATACGCGATCACCCCACTAAACATCACTCTTCACAGGAAGCAGGCTCGCCTAGAATAGGCTTTGAAACTAGCAGGTTCAAAACCTGTGAAAACCAATCGCGAGAGAAACCTTGAAACAGCGATTGCAAAAGACCAACAAAAATCTGCCAGCTGGGTGAGGTGTTCCTCCTGCAAGGACCAAATTATACTCCTTTTCTTTAGCTTATTATTATTTAACTAGGAAAGGTGTCTTGAAACAGTAGCTTGCTGATACGTTACACACTGTCTTATGTTTTCACACATTCTGGGAAGGTGGAGTTCCTGCCTAATCTGAACAGAGACACATAAAGATACAAAGTTAGATGATGGTACAACTACATAAACGCATGTATTACTCATTGATCAGCTGGGGTTGAAGAAATAAATGAAGTACTAAAATGGCCTCTTTCCATCACAAGCTGCACACTCCTGTGACAGGGCCCTAATGTTCACTTTTATTTTTTTACTGCATCAGCCAGATTAATAACTAAGATTTCTAGAAAATTTTGTGAAACAAAAATTAATGAACAATTCTAAAGAAAATAATTAAGTCATATCTGTAGCGTTGAACAATTAACCCCAGGCTGTTTTGCTCGGTCAACAATACAAACTTGTTACATTGCAATCGGTTGCCAAAGACTGTTGTTACTAGCAAAAAAGATGATGATCGAAACTTCAAATGTAGATCTAAAATTTCATTTCATAGTTTCTGTGGCTTGAAATTAACTGTCAATATTTAAACAACCTAGACCGTGCTTCATACATGCCAACATTCTCAATCTAAACAAAAAGAGAAGGAAATGAGAAGGAAGCCTAAGCTACCCTCGGGTAGGTCCTAAACTCCTCCGTGAACAGGAACGGTTCATCACATTTTGTTCTTCAAAAATTTCTTTTAATAAATATCTTCTATTAAACTCTCCTCAACCGGCTTGCCATTATTTCTAAGCTACTGAGAAGAAAAAAAAACAGAAAGCCAACCTCCAAGCCTACACAATTTGCATATTTCTTATATAGTAAAGATCATAATTTGATACTACTCATTTCTAGATATTCATACACATAATTAAAATGTAAATCTGTTTATTTTGAGAAGCATTTGGGGTTTTTTTCCATTAGGTCACTATGCCTCATATTCTTGTTTCTTCAGGGGTTTTGTTTGTTTAAAAGAGAACAAGGTTCCTGGTTCCTACTATTTCAGCCATAAAACATCTTTTCATGTTTTTTAAGGTAGGAAATATTTGTAATAAATACTAAACCAAACCACCACTACAAATAATAGTACATCTTCCCACTACAGCAAATGTTATATTAAATAAAAGCAAACACATACGGGAAACAAACTTGTAACCAATTTACAATAAAGACCCCGTAACTTCAATACAAACCATACACCACCTTGACACGGTCACTCATATTTTAAATGTGAGGAGCTGCTTCTGAGGATCAGGACCAAATTTTGCCCTTCCAAGAAACATATGAAGACGGGAAAAAAACCACCTATATACAGACTGGCAGTAGTCACTTGATAGGATCTTTTTCTTTAAAATACTTTTTAAAACACTACTTTATTTAACTTGGGGGGAAAAAGAGGGAGGTCATCTTCTGTTGTCAGAACATCATGATGCACCCCTGAATTAAGACGGATTACTTATCCAGGTACTAAGCTGACACTAATTCCTCTGATTTCAACTGGAGCTGTACCTACCCAAAGCTTCCGAAAACCAAGCCACTTATTTAGATATCTATATTCAAAAATGTTGACCTCTTAAAGCACCCAGCTAGTACACATGCTTGGAGACATAAATTATTAACAACATAATCAGCATGAGCCACAGCCAGTATACAAACAAGTCTTGAGTGTCTTGTCATAAAAGCACAGAAATAATGAGGTGCAGGTAACCTTGGTATTTACTTCCACTTAGGTTAAACTCAACAGTCTGATCTCACCTGACAGCAACCCCAAACCACCTCTGGTTTTAGATCCAGGTCGCTACATGACAAGAGCAGTACTTTGTTCCCAAAAACGTAGTCAAGAGAGAGCTATTACCATGTGCTGTTGTCCAAGTTGCTGGTGGGTCTAGCTGAAGCAGCCTACAGCTTTTCCGAAAGCGGTTTAATGCTTCTAAACGCCAATTAGATGACAGTCACAGCTATGCAAGAAAGTTTTAAGCAATTAACTGCCTTTGGGAAAAACCTCTATAGTCTGAATTACCTTTTGCACTGCATGTGCTAGGATGGTCTTAAAGAGTGAAGGTAACAGCTGTTATCTCAGTGGGACTGTCTTGTTTTTTGTGTCATAATTATATGGTGATATTTCTGGAGGGCAACAAATTTTGTTTAGAAAGCAGAAACAATAAGAAGTTGAGCCACGTCAAGTCCCAGTGACAAAGCAAGTTGCTGGAGTCACAAAGTGCCATTACTGCACCAGCTGGGAAAAACCATTGATGGCACACATACCATATAGCTTTAAGAAAGCCAAGAAAGCAAGCTTCAGGGAAGGAAATCACATGTATACAAACACTGATAATAAATAATAATAAACAGAAGGTCTGTTCATTACATTATGCAGAACCTGGAAGAAATCATTATTCATCTGCCTGCCTGCTCAGTCTGTATTTTAGTGCAGGCTGCAGGAAATCATTTCCAATATTCCAAGAAAAAAAAAAAACCAAAAAAAAACCCAAAAAAAAACCCCATGCAGGTGGATGGCTTTGTGTATCTGATTTCACCAGAACTCTGACACATAAGTGCTGGAAACCAGAATAATCAAATGAAAGACTACAAAGCAGACTAAACGCACCTCAAAATAAATGAAAAAAAAAAAAATGCATGTACATACACGAATTACATGGAAAACAGAAAGAGGGACATGACGTCGGCTCCTTGAGCCAAAGGTTATCAAGCTGAAAACAGAAAATCTAGTTAGCAAAAATATTTTGATTATGCTACTTTCCCTTGAGAATAAACTAGCAAGAAGGAAGGAGTCAAATTTACTTTGTCCTTTTATAGGCAATTCTTGAAGAAAGTACAGCAATAGTCATAATTTTCAGTACTTCTAAAAATGTCATATTCTAATTACAAAGTGCTGTTCATCTTTATTCTTACGTGCACACAAAAAGGTAAAATACGGTTTAGTACATTTCAATCTAAGAGATTAACACATTACTATTTATTTTTATTGGCAGTGTGCCCAAATAACCCAGATCTGCAAGGCTTGATAGTGAAAAGGAAAATATTTCAGGCCTCAAAGAGAGCAGATCTATGGTTGCCTGGAATGTGTAAACAGCCAGAGCCTGTTTTACTTCCCACCCCCACTCTCACCATATACACCTCCGCTACCCTAACCCCTCCTAACATTAGCAAGGAGTGCTGCTCTCAAGCAGAGGAAAGAACGGAAATGTAGTAACGTCAAATAACAAAATCCCTGCCATTTTAAGATGCAAGCGGTACCATAATTAATGTCTAGAGCCTAAAACAAAACCAAGTACTGCATAAGACCCCCCAAAAAAGGAAAAGAAAAATCAGCTGAGCAGGCTTGCTATGTGACAGACCTGAGAAACACAAACTAAGGGAATCCAAATGCTTGTCTCTAGATTATTCTTTGTGCAACTAAAGATCAGCCAGATCTATGTTCTATCAGAGAGTACTGAGCACAGCCCTACAAAAGAGAAGGGATATTTTCATGAAAATCTACACAATATAACAAAACTGATGCCAAAATTTAATGTTGGTATAAATTACCTTCTGTGAAAACAAAGATTATTACTTGCATAATGATATATACACCCACAAAGCAGTAAGTCATAAAAATAGATATCATCACATCCTATGAAGTTTACAATATAATTACATCGGTGGTTTTTAATCTCTTTAAATTTGTGGACCTATAAACATACCTTGTACAGTGAATTTGAACAAAATGACAACAGACTTCCTTTCTCCTCCCCTCCCCCCCCCCCACAAATCTCTAAAAAAACCAGCCCGTGTGTCCCCTAGCAGCTTGCAAGCCACAGTTCGAAACTACAGAATTAGAGAACTGGTAAATATTACTGCTGTTATTTACCTAGTAGCTTTAGTCTTCAAAACCAAACCAAACAAGAATGTACCAAAAAAAAAAAAAAAAAAAAAAGACAGCAATTAAAACATCTGAGCAAATGGCTGTGTATGATGGGAAGCTCAGAAAACCTGAGAAAATAAAAAGGGAAAACTTGGGGGGGAAAAAAAAAATATTTATAGTATCGAGTCAAACCCTGAAAGGCAGTTTCATAATGTTGTTTACAAATAAATAGGTCACACAGCTCTCCTACTTTTCCTTTCTTTTAATTCTACCGGTTTTGTGCATACATTTGGCTAACATTCAAAAGAACACATCCATAGACTAATGAGGGTAAAATGCTGGCTGAAAGGAGACACAAGCAAACGGTCTGTCAGTAGAATATTTGCAAACAGTTGAAATCGGTAATAAATTCAACCTAACCAAATGCAATGCATACAAACAGAAATTAAAAGACTGAGGCAATTGGCAAATACATAAATGATGTTTCAGGCCACAGGGCATACTTTCTCACATACGTTAGCACGTTAAATAGGCTGGCAAGACATTCGCTCCACTTGAGACACCAGAGAAACAACCATATGTATTTCCAAAGACAAAAATAACAACTAGGACAATGCTAACAGCGTAAATAACTATATATTTATGTAAAACAACTATTTGTAGAATGTTTGAGTCATCAAGTGAAAAACGTTTGAGTCAGAAAATTTATTTTTAAGGTTAGAAAAATAAACTCAATGCTCCTTCTGTGTAATTTTCCTTATCCACTGTTGACAAACACAGAGCAACCACCCCAGAGAAAAACAGCAAATTAAAATAAAACACATACACCACATCACCAGTACACAGACAGACAGAGCTATTCTAGGGGGTTTTTTGCATTTAGGAGGAGTGAAACCTTCGTATTTGCTTCTACGGCCAGCACCTAATGCGAAGGATGAAGCACTGCACTACGCAGTGTCAGGCTTCTGCCTTCCCACTGAACCTCCCTGGTGTCAACCAAGCCAGCTGGGGGACTCGCACCTCCAGAAGGCTTGGCTTAGCTGGCATTAACCGGTCGGCTGAGGTAGGCTTGGCACTGCGGTCTGTACAAAGTAATGAGAGCCAGGCTGCTGGGATTCACCGCAGAACGGATTAGAGAAAGCACAGCTCCAGCCTCTGCCCAATGTAAAACGCGCAGGGTGTGCCTAGGGCTGCGAGGGAAGCCTGAAACGTGGTCTCGACGGAGGGAGGGCATGGCACTCGTAACCCTTGCGCAAAGGACAAGCATCGGGTGCCGGACCTGACGTGCTGGGCTTCTTATACCATCGGTCACAGCTGGCAGAATAGTTTTGAGACTAAGTGTGATCGAGGCCAGCTGCTTTATGGGTGGCTGCTGCTAGAGCTTCTTAAATCTTTTGGTGTGGGCTGGCCTGAAAACCTTAAGGGCACTTGACTGAAAAAGGTCATAGGTTCCAACCATGCATCTAAGCTGGTCACTTTTCAGTGTATGTGCTTGCACCCCCAAATTGCTGAGTCTTACATTTTATATGGAAAAATATTAAGCCTAAGTAAATTTCAACATAGCCAACACAGCTCCTGCACATTTTAAAGAAACCGGGCTCTAAATCTCGAGTTCATGTTTGTCAGCTACAGAAACTTCAAAGAACATTGTGAGGATTCAGATAAGAATGGTATTCAAAATAGATCGTGGAAGTTATGCCATACAAAAAAGATGACTTATGTGGGCTATGGGAAAGAAGAGGGACACCACAATCTCTGTTTCATTACAAGAACACTGACTGTCAGGACTAAAGCTAAAATCACACACATCATCTGTCGCTTTAAAAAAAGCCTCAGAAATGTTTACTTAATCAGTCAAGAATCTGCCATCATATAAGGCCCGATCCTAGAAGTCTCCTGCACACGCCAAATATGTTTTTGCAATATCAGGCCATAGCTGTAACAGGATTTCTTGAATGTTCAGAACACAAAGTCTATCATCAACTCTGTCCTTGCTGGCATTACCGATGTACCGTAGAGCTGACAGAAAGAAAAAATATGAAACACAGAAAGCATCCATTAAAATCAAACCTCTTAAACTTCACTGAAAACTCCAATAGTTTTCACTGGGGGAAGGGTGGGAGGTTAAAAAAAAAAAAAAAAGTTTAAAAGCAATTACAAAAAGGTTGGAAAAACCCAACAGAGGCAATCTAATACTCTCAACCCACCTCTGTCAGCCAAGAAACTAACTTACAGATTAACAGAAGATTAACAAATTAAAGCAATGATTACTTCTAACTCTAAACTGACCACCGAAAGGGAGATAAAACTTTTTTTTTCCCCCCCACAATTTTGTTTTGATACTTTGCTATCCTAACGTATAATTCGATGGAAAACGGGGTTGTACTTTAGCAAGTAGAATTTTACATCCACGCTTTTTAATAAACCAGCAACAAAATAAATCGACAATGTGTTTTGATCTTTAAAATTCTTCAAAGCCAATTAATAAAATCTTCATAGTAGTTCTGTAGGATGGTAGGCAGATAAATCAGATTTATCCAGCTGTGGAAAGGACTGCCCTATCAGTTGCCTTGAAAAGACGTTAAAGAACAGATTTCTTCTTTTAACAGATATATATTCAAATTTACTAAAAAAAAAAAAAAAAGGGGAAAAATGTTTTACTTCAAAATAATCTCATGGCAATACGAATACAGGAGCAAACAACTACAAAAGTATTGGCTGTAATTATCTGAACAGTTTTTAAATATTTACAGGATACAGGCCACTATATATTTTTAGTAAGAGGAAATTAAATTTCTTTCTTTCACACTGGACCCCATGTACATAAACACCTGCTATGCACAACAAACCTTATCTACAAAGCCACCATTCACTGAGTATGATCAAATTGACAATGTATAATTGCATTTAACATGTTGTCATTAAAGAACACAGAACCCTTCCATGTTTGAAGTGTTTATTTTTAAAGCCAAAATATATGCTGTTGGTAATGTAATAGATACCATGAAGAATATATTCCTTGCCCTAAGCATAATTTAAAATAAAGAATTTAATCCGGCAGTGAGCACATATGCATGCAAACACGAATATCATTAGAAAAAACAGACACACACAAAAAGCCATAGCTGTAACCACAAAACACCACTAACATATTAGAAAATACCCGCATACCATCTATACTACCATCATAACACTGAAAAAATGCACAGGAATAAGTGTTCCAAAGGCATGTCATCTCAGCCAAGAGAAAAAAATACAGTTCAGAAAATTCCTTAAAAAATTTCGCTGGCTACTTGACGGTCAGCAGGTTAAAAACAGTGGAGCCTAGCTTTTGAGGTAACCTACTCCCAATCTTCTTCCTCCTTCTTGTAAACTGCCCATCAGGGCCTAAGCCACATTCTATTTTTTACCTAACCTCTACTCAGCATTACCAGACTGTGTAGTAAAGACATGATGGTGGTCTCCCAGAAAAGTTGATTTCATTCATCAGCAGTGAGAGTGATCATTATGTTAATGCTTCAGTAAATTTGAGCTGTATGTAATAAATAGGTTCTTTCCTTCCACTCTAATATTGTATTTAGGGCCATCCTTTCAGCTTGCCTTATGTTTTTTTTTTCCCCAAGCTCATAAAATCCTGCGAGAATGAAGCTGGATGAATTTTTACAATACACTGTCATGCACTACTTCGAAACTAATTGGCTCATTTAAATGAACTGGTTATGTAAGATACTTATTGATATAAGCAGAAGTATCTGAGCCAAGTGTGTTTGGGTTTTTTTAATGTACTAACAGATTCCTACATATACAAACGAGCATTTTTAATGAGTTGTAACACCAACAACCCAAAAAAAGATTAGTAGTCAAAACGGAAATAAAGAAACCTTGAAGACCTTTCACAGAATGACACAAAATCTGTCTTGTGGACACCATGCAATGTTATTAAAAAATGTACTTGCTCCTGTTCTTCACTTTCATTTCTGAGAACTGGGATAGGAAGGAAGATGTGTTCCTCATTAGAATAATCCTCGGGCCTGCCTTTTATCTGTGCCTTCCAGATTACATTATTTTAGTTTAAAAGCCAACAAATTAAAAAGTAAACTATATTAACTACATAAAACTGCAGCAGCTCTTACATGAAAAAAAGGACAAAACTCAATAGAAAAAGCAAAAAACCCAGCAGTCCAAATTAAGCTACGATGAAAGAGAGCTGAATGTGCGTAATTGGCAGCATTGCCAAGATCTTCTGAAAAAAAGTCAGAAAAGATTTGGTGTGTTTCAATCCATTCTGTAACCCAATTAATTCCTAGAGGTCTAATTCACGTGTGCATGTAAACGGGCATAAGAAGAGTTAAGTTTGGTTTGTGACTGTAAAAAGCACCAGATAGATATCCTTGGAAACTAATCCCCACAGTATGAACAGGCACTGTCTGTGCTTGGATTCTGTGTCCTACCCTGTCAGCAAAGCTCAGCCCTGTCTGTGGAGAAGGCTAAGGAAGAGGGTAATTTCACCCCGACCTCTCTGCTGAGATCAGTGTTTAAATTCTACTCCCAAGAGCAACCAAAAACTAAACAGAATAAAAAAGGGAAGAAAAAAAAATGAAGCAATTACAATTTTGAAGTTTGAACGCATCCCTCAGCCACATACGGTACGCCAGTTGTCACCTCCCGGTCTCCCCATGCTCAGTCAGATGTACAAGCACAGCATCCACTCCTGACTTTGCCACATTTCAGCAAGCACATAACTAAAAGGTGCTGCACCTCTGCCTTCTCCCAAAACCTGACATCCAGCCTGGCCCGCTCCTGCATTCATTTTGCTGGCTCTGCACCACCTCCGGTGCTGCTGACTGGAGCTTGAAACCCGAGCATAGCCTAGTTCAGGGTTTGAGAGCCTAGTTCAGGGTTTGAGAGCCTATCCATCGCACTCCAACACCGTTCTCCAACCTCAGGGTGACTCCTTTCTCCAAAGCTACTTTTTGGACTACCTTAAGGCTATCTACATATGTGCGTATGTATACACATACGGCAATTAGTGGAGTTCATTTTAAACAATTAATATTTGTGGAACTGATTACTGGTCAACAATCCCAATTAAGACTATGAGCTAACAAAAGCCTTAATACTAATAGGTCTCTGGACGCACACCTCTCCTCTGCCAGTTGAGCAACCAGACTAAACCCACTGGCATAGACAACAAGCAACCTGTAGCCGTCAAATGACACTGAAAGTACCACACGGTTATAACAATTCCTAATTGTAAGTTACCAACATATGGGCATTTGCAAAAAAAAAATCCTTATTTTTACTCCCACTTTGTAAAAATCTCATGTATGTATTAACTGTACACTGTGAAGGTCAATTCTTTTGGAAGAACGTCTTTCCAATGATTTTGCTGCAGGCTATGGGGTTGCGTTCAGATTGGCACAGAATCATCAGTGGACACTTCTAAGCATGAAACACAACAGCAGCTGTATACATGTTAATCACAACAATGAAACAGCTTCCTTTCAGCGGTGCTATTATCACATGATTATTCTGTTCGGACATATAATTCGCAAATAGTCGGCTTCACTCTTGAACTACGGAGAATATTCCACAGTTTCCATTCGACAGTAGAGGATTAGCAAAGAGCTGATAGTGCTACAGCACAGCAAAATACAGCAGAAGCCAAAGTTGTACATCCAGTTCAGTTTGCTGCCTTCAAAAAGGAGCACAACAAACGTATTATTCTGCAGAATGACAAAGGCAATCTAGCCACCAAAAGAAAATCCTCTTTGTTTTCCTGAAGATAATGTCAAAGGATATTTTCCAAGTATTTTCAATGCCTAAGGGAAAAACACTGCTTCTTTGCTGTATCAATAATTTATGGCAGGTATGGGAAAGTTGTGTTTCCATCAGGGGGAAAAAAAAAAAAAAAATACATTTGATGTTACCACATCTTTCCACCTAACAAAGTTATGATTTTATGTGAGAAAAATGCATTCTAAACCCACTACATAGTAGCAAGAGGTTAAACTGTAACTAAGAATTAGGAGATCAAATGAAATTTAGGTCAGTAAATGCAATCACATTTTGAACGGCAGTGGAGGAACGTATAGAGTAACTGCTACACATTAATGGCGAACACTGCTTTTTAAAAAGCCTTGTTTCACCCTCCAATGGCAAAGAGAGTCAACTCGGCACTTAATTAGACAGAAATATTTTGGGGTGTGTGTGTATATATACATATATATATATAATAAATTATTACACATTATTAGTGCTACTCGACTGGCCATAAATAGGCCACAAGTCCTGTCACCTAAGCATCAAAAGGCACTGTTCTGTCCACGTGTTCAGCATACTGTGTAACCTCTCACAGCAAATGAGTAAGATTCAACACCCAATCCAAATGGTATTTATGCAATGCACTTAACTAAAATATTAAAATAATTCCTTCTTCATACTACAGTACTTTTAGAATGATTTCATACTGAATGGATACCACAGGGTTCTTGGCATTAAATTCTGTTATAACTTCATACAAAATTATGAATCTCTACACGCACTCCAATTTACACAGGACAAGCAGACATATATTGACTGCCCGCACTACAAAAAGAGAAGGTCAAGAAATGGGGTTAAACACTGTGATGCCCCTCCTACCGCATAAAGTCCAAAAAATGATAAAAATGGAAGGCAAATCATCAGACACGCCTAACCCCAAGCCCCTTTTCCTACTGCAGTCGTACCAGTAAGCCAGAGTAAAGAAAGGGACGGGTGGCTGGGACGACCTGGGCAGAGGATTGCAGAGGCAATACACAGACTCCACGTACACCCATACACTCTCCTCTCCTCAAACAACGAATGAAAAAACCCAGTACCTGCTGCTAGAGTCCAAGATTTTTAACGCATCAAGATCACTTAAACTAAAGACAAACGTGCGCAAGAAAAGTGACACAAGATGCACAGCTGTGCTCCTTAACCTTCAAAACAGCCATGTCTCCATAGTTAAACTTGTTTTCAGTTAAGCTTGCAGAAGCAACTTTTTATATTTCCATGGAATTACTAGATGTTAGTAACTATTATTTATATATCTCTGTCTAGGATAAGATCTCTACACAAGAAAAAAAATGGCAAGAAATTACGACCTTGTCTTACGAGACTGAACACCCTTCTTTGATACCATCTAGTTTTTACACAGTCCTAACTTCAGGGACCTTCTTGTGTTTGTAAAACAAAATACCATCAGTTATTCGTAAAATGAAATTCCATTACATTAATGACCAGACTGCCACCAAAAAAAAAAAAAAAAAAAAAAAAATATCAAAGCCCCTTAAAATATAAAATATTCTCTTGCCTACCAAAGAAAAGAAAAATAACCTAAATCCCATTTTTCACCTTTGGGTGTTTGTTTCAGTGTCATTAAAATGACAGATTTTGTATTGACAGGAAGGCTGCTATTTCTATGTAAAGCTGTAGTTCCAATGTTTTTGTTTAATTTCAACCAACTTGTCCAAGTAGGCCATTTGGTAGAAACCCATAAATGGCACCCAGGGGGTCTGGGTTCTTGCTGTAAAGAGGTCAGCTATTTCCTCCTAACTAAAAATAGGCAAGAGGAGGGAAGGGAAGAGGGAGCGGAGTTTAATTTAGCAGCTGAAAAAAGAGTTTACAAAATTACTTCCATCTTGCCTCATAATGAAGATTATGAAAAAAAGGAATCTGCCCTCAAGAGTTGCAAATCCTTGATCGTTTTATCGGCAGGCTGGTGTACATAATCTAAAATAATACAAAGAATTAAAAGAGTAATAGTGAAGGGAACGCAGGGTACGGATCGCACATCACAAAGGCGAGGGGATGCCCGCACCCTCTTCATGCAGAGAAGCCAGACTTATTGGCAGCGGCGCTGCCAGGTGTTAACAACTCTCTTCTCTCCTACCAGCCGGGGCCACACTGCTGTCCCGCAGATAAGGCACTACAATCGGCTGCTGTTCCCCCGAGTTGGTTTTTTCCACCATTTACCCTCCTGGCATTTCGACTCCCTCGCTTACTCACATTACCACCCTTTCAGGGCAAGAACCATCGTCTACGATGTTCCCAAAACGGCCCTGATTTGAATGGGGGCCTCTTGCCACTACTAAAATATAAAAAAAACATTGGTTCAATACCAACTACAGCATGAATTCTAGCACTGGACTCTAACAGAAGCCAACAGAAAATAGCAAGAGCTAATGGCACCGAAGCACGCACCCACACGCTATCTACAGCCATCGCTCTGGGACGGGTTTTCCAGGAAGCCTCATCTCCACAAGATGAGTTCAGCTATCGCTAAATCCTAAGCGTATCGCACTGCTGATTTATCTCAACTACCAAGAAACGACATCCCATCCACGCTGAAGGACGTTCTCCTCTACTCCTCCCAAGCTCAGGGATGTAGGCCACGGCCACTGCCAGAGGAGTCTCCCTTCAGGAAGCTCTACCAGGAGGCACGGCACATCACGCGGACAACAGGTCTACTTCTGGCCCCCTCGTCATCGTGGAAATGGGAAAAGCCCATCTGTAAATAAATGCGAGGACCAAAACCGGACAAACCAGCGGAGCAGAAGCCTGACAATTACAGGTGCGGACATATCCCCCTTCCCTACCAAGGATTCAATTTATTTTTGCTCTTTCGATACTCTTACTGTTGAGCACGGAGGATACACGTCACCCACTGCAAAGAGAACAAGAAGTAGCGTAACTCACAACAGTGGCGTGACAGAGGCCATTGGAGTTACTTAATCGGGTGGGGGAAGGGCAGAGGATGTACTCAGATGACAGCTTATCTGCAGAGGTTTTGTTTTTTGGTTTGGTTTTTTTTGTCTTATGAGACTCGGCCAGTTGTGCAGTTGCCAGTATTTACATGTATGTGTAATTTTTAATCCTCTTTCCTTCTGAAACACGCTTTTTCATCTTGGGGGAAGGAAAACCAACCTTGGTTGTTGCTTACTGAAGGTGTTAAACTGAGACGACTACAGTAGCTCTGCTCAAAACTCCACCGTTTTTACCATTACTGTGTGTAGCCCAAGAAAGGTTTAATATATTTTTAATCCGATAGCATCCTCCCCCTCTCGTTTTCCTTTTTCCTCCCACCCCCTCTACAAACCTTCTGTGGCAAAGCTTCCCTTTTTTACTATCACTGTCGTTGAGATGTTGCAATTATTATCTGTAATTGTTCAAAAAAAAAAAAAAAAAAGGCAACAAAAAACCAAACCAACGCCAAAAGACACTAGGACAATCCTGCTCTCTTGCCAACAACATCTGCTACCACAGAATGAATATATTTGCTTCAAAACCTGCCCAGCGTCTCTGTATAAGTCAGTACACTAACTGTAGGACAGGAAGAGGCCTGAATCCAGCATGTGCAGCCACATGGTAAGGAAGGTATATTATGTTAGACCTTGTACGCGTCACACGCGCAGTCTCAGTTAAAGAATTGCTAATAAATGGGCTAAGGAAGAAAGCTACGACATTATATTTGTCACGAGGAAAGACCTCGTATTTATTACCTACAATCAGATTTCCCTCCGGCACGGTATATTTGTTTTCATCCTACTAGCCTAAAATACCACTCTTGAAATTTTAATTTTACACTCCATTTTATTCAAATCGTCACTTGCGGAGCACTCTTTTCAATGGAGCATTTCAGTTTTCTGCAATATTTTGCTGCCATATTTTCTTTTTTTTTTTTCTTCTTCTGTGAAACACTCAATGAGCTCCACCGCACAGACCGCTTCCCCTCCCCCACCCCGCACTACACGTACATATATAGATATATAAATATATATATATACACACATACACACACACATCTGCACTTTAAGACTCGTTCGTCAGGAGAGGAGCAAACGCTCCTGGAGAACGGCGAGAGACATGTTAAGACAACGCGGAGGAAAGCCTTTATTCAGCCTAAACACCGACTTGGGGAAATTAATATGCGAGCCTAACTTTTAGGGTGTGGCCTTGTGGTTTTCCCCACCGCCCCCCCTTTTTTGTGCCGTGCAGGATCGTCTCCTCGGGAGCCCAACCACGTAGCGTTAAATGGGTCAAGGGTCACCCGCTTTACATCACACCGCACCAATACGTAGCCGCCCCACC
>NW_009258765.1:588602-626333 GCF_000687185.1 Egretta garzetta | reverse complement strand
CCCCCGGCCTCCTGGCTAATGTCATGCATAAAATAAGATTATCTGGATGTTGCCTGGGTGTCTGCCTCGGTGGGCTCGTCCTGGTGACAGCGAGACTCACGCGGCCCCGAAAGTCGTATTTATTACTGTTTGGTTTTGTTTTTTTTTTTCCAAATGACCTTTCCACCTTTTTTTTTTTTTTTCCTTTCCTGGTCTTATTTTGACATTAAAGGGAATTTCATGCTCATTATACGTTTAACCCGAAGCCTACGTGTGTGCTGTCACCCAGAGTCCTTATGGAAAAATATGATGTCATCCAAGGCAGCACAACAAAGATCATCGCTACGTACACCCGTGGCATGTGCTGAAATGAGGACTCTCGAAGAACCGCGAAATGCTGTTGGGGGCTGGCTGGCGTGATTCTTTTGTCACGTTCGGAGGGGGCTGGCGTGATTCTTTGTCACGTTCGGAGCCTGGAGGCTGCGGCGCGCGAGGCCGCCGGTGCTTAGGCGGACGCGTAAGCAAATGGCCCCCGTCCTAAGTCAGCTCCCGTTCCACATAACTTTTTTCCAAAAGCAAAACCTACCTTAGGTTTTTATTACTTAGCAGTGCAAACGAACAAAAGCCCCCTCCAGATCTATGGTGAGATGGCACTGAATTTTTAGTTCTTGGGTTTTTCGTTTGTTTGCTTGCTTGCTTTTTTTTTTTTTTTTTTAAAGTCTTACGAGCTTGCAGATGAGGCAAACTCATCAGAAAACGGTCCCAAGCCCGAGACTTGCGCCGCTTCCGAGGCTCGGTCGCCCAGCAGGGAGGCCGGGACCGTTCCCACTCCTCCTGCTTCAGTCTGTGGAGAGCGATTCGGCTTTGGTAGAATCAGGTGAAGTGCTCACCCTCTCCGTTAGGCCCGGTCCTTGCCACTCAGCCTAGCCAGGCTAGCTGAGCGCCCCGGGGTGCGTGGCAGGGAGGGACCCGGGCAGGCGGGATGCCCCGAGCAGCAGGCTCCGGTGAGCGTTGCACATCTACCCCGGCCCGGCCTCCCCAGCCGTGTGTCTGATTCTTCAGTGCTGAGGAGCAGCACGTGCTCGTCCTACACCGCCTGGATGCTCTGGCCTTGTAACTACCCCAGTGGTTGCACCTCCGGCTGAGAAAGCCACCGGGTCCCAGCTGGTCGCCCGGCCTGCTTGTCCTGGGCTGGCCCGAGCCCGGCTACCTGCGCTCATCCGCTGAGCTCGGCAAGGAAAGACGGGACCATGGGGAACCGAAGCTGTTGTGACGGCAGGGAAATTAAATTGCAGCCACACACGCGGACACGATGAAGTGACTTTTTCGCTATTTTTTTAAGCGGGCACAACCGCTGCCCGTTACCGGAGCAGCGTAAGCCCTGCGGGAAGCTGGGCAAGCGGAAGAGGGCATGTCTGAAAGGGCTACGGCCGCCCGCCTCTCCTCGCTTTCTCAACCCGTTCCTACGGCCGGTCCGAACGGGCTGTCGGTAGCCGTGTCTGCGCAGCAGCAGCGGCAGGCATGGTCTTAGCTATGCCGGGAAGCCAGGCAGGCTGCAGCCAGCCCCCAGGGAGGCGAGGTTAAATATTGATGTAATGCTTGCCGAGAACTTAAAATGAAGTCTATCAAGGAAGGGCAGGTTTTTTTCAAGCTGCGCTTGCCTAAGGGGAGCAGCAGAGAACCCATGAGAAAGACTTGGGGGTTTTTTTCAATCAAGATTAAAATTAAAAAAACAACTACAAAGTGATGGTAGAGTAAAAGATAGAAGAGTGAATCGCTGCTCTGGCCATTACAATAGATTTGGCCTTTGTGTAACAGAAGACCCCAAAGAGGCCACGTATAAAAGATATAACCAGGTTTTTAGGAGCCTTGGCTTTTTTGGTTTCATAACTCGTGACGCAGCGATGGTGATCGGCTGCAGCCCTGCGGCCCTGCAGCTCCAAAAGAAGGAAGCCAGAGCTGTGGTTTCTTACCCTCATTAAAATGGAAACCCAAACCTGAAACAATCAAAGTCAAGGGGCTAGCAGGGTTGGCCTACCGTGGAGATAATGGGATCATACGACAAAATATTTTCCATTTTGAAAGATGAAAGCCATTGTTATTTTTCTAGTGCTTCATCATCGTGTATTGTGCCGGTAACTGTTTCTAACTATGTTTTCCCCCCCCACCATGTTTTCCTGTTCTCTGACTATACAGATGAAAGTAGGCTCTCTTGACTAAGCGCATCGTTGAGAAATAAATAATTGGTTCTACTTTTACGTGGCTGTAGTTGAATAATTCTCTTCACAAAACTCTGAAATAGGGATTAATTATTTGCTCCTGCTATGAAATGTAAAAAATGTGGATCTGCTGATCTCATTAAGTTTTGAAGAGAATTAATGTGAAAACTTTTGACACGATAGTGAAAACTGAACGGGTGTTTTAACTGGCATAGAGATGCCTCGAGACTATTTGGGTGGAGGTGCAGTTTGCCATTCTAACGTTGCGATACATAGATATTCTATAAACTGAAATGCAACGTGTTAGGCGCTAGTTCCGCAACACTCAGAAACAGGCTAAACATAAATGCTTAGCTTTCCTATTATGAGTTGTCCCGCCAGACAATTTGTGGTGGGAAAGTAAAGACCTTTAGCACGTCATCATCATCGCCATCATTATTGTTGTTGTTGTTGTTATTTAGCACATCTGCGGCAGCAAGCTTTGATTTCTATTTTGTGAGCATCTTTACAGTATTTGGTATTTTTCAGATAAATGTTCTCATGGAGTCACTCATGTGAGCAACGGCTCCGCAGCATCAAAAAAATGGTTTCTCATTTAGCCACTTGTTAATACCAAGAGTTTCACTTTTAAAAGGAAATTCTGTTTGACTAAGATATTTTCAGGAATTGAGACCATCAATGGTATTTTTTTTTTCTTCACGTATTACTCCATTGATATCTTTGGACTGGACTGAAAGCTTTTGCTTAAATCACCAGCACTTGGGCAAGCAGACCTCTTGAGTAAAACAACATTATCAAAAATCAAAAAGCCAAGTGGGAGACCTCGTTTCAAAGTTTTTTGGAAGGCAAAACCATCAAAAATGTTTTGATTTTGCGAAGCAAGCATGGTCTGATCCTTTTCCTGTCCACTCTGCCCTTTTTCTATCCGTAGTTTGCTTCACGTAATACCTGCATTTTCTAGTGTTTTTTCATCCACCTTTTCGAGATGTGAAGATCTAGATTCCTTGGGAATCTAGACAGGAATTCAGTCTAATCTAATAGGAATCTGATCGTTTCTGAATAAGGATTTTGATGCTCTTACGCTGTTACAGAGCTTGCAGGCTGGGGTGCGCTGTTCATAGTTTCTTCCCTGCGCCATTACATAGCCAACGCACACCTTCCGCTGCTCGGGGACACTGCGCATGAGGTAAGCGTTACGCCGAGCGTATTTTTGCTTCTTTATATAAGATGATAAGAATGTATTCAGTGATTCTTCCAAGGCGCAGTTGCAAAAAATCTAAAGTTAGGGAAACACCCCTATTTACTATATGGAAGATACTGTGCAGGGCGCATGTGGAACATGTGTAATTGTTATTACTTAAGGTAAAATAAATCAGAAACTTTCGTGTATGTAATCTACACTCCTCTGATCTATTTAGTGGGCTGACACGAAGGGCTGAGCTAGCTATATGGGTCCCTTAGGATCCTCAGATGGAACAGAGATTTTTTTATGTTGCTCTAATTTACTCTTAGAGACAGTTTGGCCTCCTGCCAGTCTGGGTTAGAAAGAAGAGTGAGGCGATCATCTCTTTCCTTGTCTTCCCTCATCCATGCAGCGTTGCATGTCCCCAGCTGTGCTGAATTAATGCCTGGGACAGCTTAAGATTTCAAGCCTTTTTTCCTCCCATAAAAGATTTTAGAAGAGAAAGTGGCTAGAAGCTGGCTGCAGAGAGTGAAACACCTAGAGAATTAGCGGGATCAGATCTCCTGCGGAGAAAGCCAGACTTACGCAGGGGTTGTGCTACGGCTGTGAGAGATGTTCGCCGTGCATCATCTCCCTTAGTTGCTCAGGTATTCTGGAGGTACGCGAGCCCCGAGCGCTGTGACGGTGCTGTCCGATGTCTCCCCTTGTCCTGTGAGGGTGATCTGACCCCTCTGAGGCCGGCAGCGGGAGCAGCCCTGCTAGCATACGTCCCAAAGTGGCTAAAGCGAGGTGGGAACCGGGAGCCTACCCCTGGAGAAGACCTAAACCTTCCTGAAGAGTTCTCGTTAATACAGATTATAGAAAGAGCCCGGTGGGGACTTTGTCGGGAAAGGCTCAAGGAGGGCCCAGCCCCTCGCAGGAGGAGTGTACGTGCAGAGCAAGCAAACGAGAGTTTCAAGGAACAAGATGGGGCTATGTCTAGATAAGCAAGTAGCTCGTCGCAGGTGGGTAGGACGAAACAGAGGTCACAGGGACCAAACATCTGGATCGCACCACCATCAGCCTCCGGATGCCTCTCAGGGCCAGGGGTGCCCAGCCCCAGGCTGGTCCTGCGGGCTGCCTGGCCCTGGTCGGCCGGAGCACCTTGGACACGCTCCTGAGGTGCACCGGCTGGGTTAGTTTCACCCGAGGGGAAAGCAGTTCTCATGCTCAGAAACTGCTCTGCTCTGCGTACCAAAGCGCAGCACAGGGGGAGAGTCAGGAGATTCATTTCAGAAGTGCACTCCTGATTCAGACTAAGACTGGTGTAGATGCAGTCTGTGACAGTTCCCTGTTTCTATTGACATTGCACTGTGTAATATTTTGCACTTTAAAAGGTTCCTCTTAATTCAGTGGGATTACTCAGGATTTAAAGCATGATTCACTGTTGGAAAATGCAAGACATATGGATTGCTTCCCTTGCCAAATGCAAAATAGTTTTTGGTTCAAGAATTCTAAAATGGCTTTTCTTCACACGATCTCTATGGCTACTGAAGGGCGCGAGCTATGCTGTATCATTTCTACATGCGAGCCGCCGTTTGGGGGAACAATGAATAGAGGGGTGAAGGTTTCTAAAGAAACTCATATACATGATGCTAATGTTGGCCGAAAACTAACCTGACTAACCTGAGGGAGCGCCTCGTGTGGTGCCACAGCCAAATGGAGCTGCTGTGGTTACTGGGTGCACAGCAAGGGGCACGTAAGGGAGGAGAACAGAGGTTATACCACCTCTCTGCTTGGCACCGGTGGTGTGGCTACTACTAAAGTAGTCCCATTCAGTTATCTGCACTTCAAGAAGGATGATGATAAATTGGAGGGACTACAGAGAAGAGTATTGACAATAACAAAAGGATTGGAAAACGGCTTATTTTTGAAGACAGCAATCTCTTTAACTTATCAATGAAGTAACTCAACCCTCTAGAAGAACCAACGTGTGGGAAAAGAGCTAGCAGAGGGCTCTTCAATCCATCACACAAATGTAGGGAGATCTACAGCTCGAAGTTACTGACAAAGTAGCAGGTTTTTAAGGACAGAGAAAATTAACCAGTGAAACCACTGGTGTGGATATTCTTTAGCTGGAATCTCCAACCCAGCACTGCGACTGAGTTTCAAAAGGCACCAAGAAGTCCCATGGCCCGCGTTACGGTGTTACATGCTCAGAGTAAACTGTCGCAATGGTGCTTTCTAACCTTAAAATCTGCAAATGCAAACTTCTGAGAAGAGGTATTTTCGAGAAGCCAAAATAAGTCTTTTTGGCTAACTATTTACCCACTGGTCTATTTAATACAAATTCCCATTCAAACTGTTGTTGATGTCCTGACAACAGAGAAGTTTTACTTCGCCTTCCCAATTTGCACACACATTATTTCTACGGGTGTCTGCAAAGTGACCATCTTCCTGTTTTCGACAGGAGTAGCTTCGTACAAAACAAACATTTTCACTGAAGTTTTGGGATTCCCCCCCTCCCCCCCACTCCAAAAGATTTCTCTAGCACCTTATCCAAGAAAGAGAAGAAACAAAGAGGAGTGTAATATCCAAACCCTTCGCTCCAGCCATAAACCAAACTATTACAAGGGTACTGAGTCAGACCTGCTTCTCAGTCTTAATTTCCATCTGGCTGCGGTTGACTTCATACAGTTTACAGCCTCTGTTCACAGGGTCCAATGCTCTACATGGACAAGAATAAAAATGCATGAGAGGGAGAAGAAACTCAGCTCACTTTCTGTGATTAAATTTAAAATACAGTACTAGTAAATGTTTAAAAGACAGTATTATGGTATTCAAAATGCAGTAAAAATGAGTATTTAAAAATTCAAAATATACTTCCTAATTCCACGCTTTGGCCAGCTGTATTTAAAAACTGGGTATTTAAATTAAGACATTCAGGTTCCAAATCTATTTTTCGTGTCTGTCTTGTTCCCCTTGAAATCAACAGTGCCACTACTTCAATGCGCGTATAATAAGGCCCTTCACTTTCAATACCTTATAACTACTGGAAAAAACAGTGGATACAATAGGGATGAATGCACCTCTAATAAGTACTCTTTTTTTTTTGTACTATTGCAGCTCCTAAATAACACAGAAAGTAATTTGAAAGACTGAGCAATGATGGAGAAACAGGCTCAATAAATCAGTACAAATCTCCATTACAACCAAAATGATTCCTTAATTCTTTACTGTCCTTAGTCTCAAATCAAGTATTTCTACTTCATCTGTCAGTGCTGCTAAATGAGAACTTTCTTCCTTCTTTCCTTCTTTCCCTCCTTCCTTCCTGCCTTCCTCCCTCCCTGCCTCCTTCCCTCCCTCCCAGTCACAGTATAAATCACTGCATTACCCATATTTGCTGCAGCCCCATGCCACACAGATGCTAGGGTTACTCCTTTTTTTTTTTTCTGATTTTTTCTCACCGATTTCAGCATTTCCTTTAATGTTGGTATTAGAAATACAAGTTGGGAAAGATAATAGGAATGAGGTAGTTCCAGTGTGCCTCTTCGCCATCTCCCTTGAATATCTTCCCAAGGAGGCTAAGTTTAACTACGCCTTTTGAGACTTCCAAAATCAGACTTGACAGCTTGGGCTTCAAACTACAGCTTCCTCTGCACTGTGTCATGGTAAATTTGTGACTGGCAGTATTTTCACAGGCTGCAGTTGCTTATGATTCCTCTGTGTAATTGGCTCTGTGTAGGCTGCTGGCTTTTTTTTTTTTTTTTTCTTTTTTTCTTGATAAAGAGGGGAAATATTAAGAGGACATAACAGATTACAATTGTTTTATATTTTCTGTACCAAGTTCTTTTGTTCTTTTATTTTCAAGACTTTAAACATTTCATTTGAATTAAATTAAAATTTTGTAATGAAGGACACAAATCTGAGTCAACTTGAAGTATTTTGAATCATTTACATAAAATCCCTCATTATAAAATTATTTCTTTACTTACCCTTAGAACAGAATTAGCTCATCAGCCCCAAGTTTTTTTCTTTCTTTTTTTTTTTTTTTTAAGGATGCTAACCATCTAATGTTAGCTAACTTATCTAAGTTACATCTCTAACTCTGTCAACCATGAAAGGCTGGAGAAAACATAACTGAGATATGCGAAGTAAGCCCAGAGTGTTCATAAACATACCAAAAGTGGAACTGAAACTACCCTTGGGTATATGGTGATTAAACTTACTACGTTTCTTCTTCTTTTTTTTTTTTTTTAAAGAAAAACTTTAAATTAAAAATAACCATTGTATATACATTATCAAGATTTAATGCTTTTGCAAGAAAGGTTAGATGGAAAAATCAACATTTTTATATGCATTCTAGGGTAACACTAATTGCAGTGTTTTCCATTTCTATATGTTAACAAATTTAGATCGAGCCCTGTGTGATAAGAATAGAGGCAGCGTCTCTACATACTTATTGTGGCATATTTGTACATTTATTCACTTGCTTCCCTATTAGAACTTGAAGGGGCCTGATATTGAAATTACCCTGAGGCAAAAATACCTAAACCAACAGGCAATATAGAAAGGATTTTTGCAGCAGAGGGATACTATCAGGTTGAAAAGGTATCAACTAAAATGGTGTCTAATTTCAGCACTAAGTGTTCACAGAATCAGCTTCAAGATTCGGATGAGACTGTGTTGTCGTTCAAGCTGATTGCTCTGTAACTTTCCACATAGTGAAAAGACTGTTTGGTTTGTTGGGTTTTTTTTAAGCCTTACGGACTCTCAGTTCTACAAATCCCAGTCCCTCCAGATGAACTTGGACTTAATTGGGAGTAAGAGCAGCTGCAAGATTTTCAGATATCACACAATTTCCATAACAGTCTACATTTGCACTCATCAGTGTTTATATTTACTGTTGTAAGAGTAATGAGTAGCCCAGCAAGAAAGATTTATCTGCAAGCTAGAACCATCTGAGTGTTTGCAACTGGCGTGTGGTCACTAAATAGAATATAATTACTTTTTATCTCTTTCCTTCACCCAGTGCCAGGAGAAGCTAACCAGCTTGCCTTCCACGAGGGTGAGCTTCCCCAGTTGCTTGCAAAGGCACAGATTGCCCACATCTTTCTGGTAGGGTATATGTTAACTTTGCTTGTTATCTCCTTTTACTAAGCCTACAACTCGCTGTAAAACAGCAAAGCAATCATCGGATTTATCAACCAAAACAAAGTTGTGAAATTACTTATTTTTCAGTATTATTTGAGGCCTTGCAACCATAAATGAATATTTATGTATATGTATTTGCACACATCAGTAAACACCCAGGCACAATATATAAGCATGCTTCATTTCATACCTCGGACCTGACACCGTAGCCTTTACCCCCACAGAGTCCGGCTGAAATCAACGGGACCAAGGTGCCAAGAGTCCTTTACTGCATCCCAGCAGTTCAAAGATAAAGGCTTTGTTGCTCCAGCTGCATTGCAAGATTTCTGTTGTTCAGTGATGTACTAAGACCCTTATTAACACCCCTCCAATTATCACCACATACATTTTACTTCTCAGTAGTAATCAGAGCTTGAAGCTTGGGATTAATCTGTGTTCAGTCCCCGATCTACCCAAACCCAGGAACAGAGCAACCATCATTTCTTTATGCTTTTCCTTCATTTCAAGGTAGCAAATAAATTTTATCTTGAGGTTTCTTTTTTTCTCAGAAGATGCTGTAGTGACAGAATCGTAGAGAAGCAATTTCCCCTTTTTATTTCTAAAACTAAAGAAAAAAACCTTCACATTGTCATCAGCTTACTGTACTTTAAAAACCCCCTCAGTCATCAGCTTACTTTAAAAAAAAAAAATCAAACCCAACCTTGAAATGCAGCTACACGCTGTGTATTTTAGCATTGCTGATCATACCGTTGTGTTGCCAGACCCGGAGAAGACCAGGGGGGTGGGAGGGGGCGGGTGTGCGTGTGTGTGTAGAGATGTACACACACGTTTGCCTCCGAGAAAGGTGGGTTCCCACAAGGATCCTCTCACGGAGGATCAAACAGTAGAAGGAACCCTCCATCTCGGTAGCTGTGCTGGAGCGAGTAAGACAGGGTGGGTTTCCTGAAGGCCCAGGTCCCCGGCGTGGGAGGCTGTGCCACCGCGCCGCAGCCGTGCCCTTCTCTGTCGGTCGGCGTTAGGTCCCGTGCGGGGGACCCTGTGAGCGGCAGTTGCAGCCCTGAGTTCATGCAGCAACACAACGTCCCTCTCGGATGGAACACTACCCTACTCATCCCTCAGAGGGATGCTGAAGCGAAGGTAAACAAGGGGCTTGCCTACACTAGAATGGTTACGGGTTTGGTTCTAAGCGAAACTTCCACCGTGTAGAGGTCGTTGCGGCGGTACGCCTCCCCTTCAACAAGAGAGCAAAATAAGCTGTGTTTGGGTAAGGAACAAGAATTTACAGTGGTTTGAAAAATATACCAAAATATCACATTCCTATGACTGTAATTAAGGCAATGTTTTTCTCTAATGTGGACCGATCTGCTCTGGGGCAGCAAAGAGAACAGGTACCCAAACGATGTCCCAGACCCTCTTCTCCAGCTACTGGGAAATACCCCCTCCCTTTTCCTCTGCATCAGAAATGTTTCAACATGCAGGGAGGATGTCCAGAAGAAGTGCAATGCAGCAGAGCTCCATTAAAGCCAATGGAGTTCTTTCCATTTACAGCAGCCAACGGGCTCGTCCCTAATTTTTTTCTGCAGAAGAAGGTGCAAAGCAGATTTTAGATACTTATTATGAAGTAGTGGACAGGTTCCAGGCTTGATGTACCGCCTAGAGCAGGTCCCAGCGTACGGAAGAATGACTAAGAGAGAAAAGGGCATCTTGCAGGTGATACCTAATTTCTTTTTTTTTCTCCCCTAACCCGAATTTTGCATTTTTTTTGCAGTGAGTATAAGCATCTCATTGGCACGACTGTATTATTCCTAAAAAGGGTTGCTAATACTTGAGAAATGCTGTCAACAAAAAATGGAGTCACATAAAATGCTTGTAATTATCTCTAAAATTAATACCCCTTTAAAGAGTGCATTTGCATGACCCATCAACAGATCAGTTAAGCACTTTCAGTATGTTTCACTTGTATTTGGCAGAACAATTCCTTTGCCCAAGTACACCAATGAGTGGGAGAGATTGCAGTTAACAAAGTAAATTAGAAAGAAATGTTTGGGGAATTTTTTTTTTTTTCTATACTTTGTGTAGGATTTGGAAAGAAAAAAAAAATCTTCGATTCCAAGCTCAGAAAGACCTCACTTCCCTTACTCGCACTGGCTGCCTTTCTGTGCTAAACCACAAGCCTCTACAGCTGTGAAAGAGGGTGAGCTTGAAAAGGAAAACAGTATAAAGTCCAGCGGGTTCTAAATTCTCTGTATAGACATTCCCCCCGTTTCTGAAAGCTTTAGGGTGGAGTTCTGGCTTTATTAAAATCCATGGTAAAATTACCATAGGCAAAATTACCATAGGCATGACAATACACTTCTAATCTTGAAGGGTTGGGTTGTTGTGGTTTTTTTAATTAATGAAAGTTGGCACGTTAGGGAATGTGTGAGATTTCATTCCACCAAAAAAAGCAATAAACAAAGAAAACAGATTAATAAATAAACTCACCAAAGTAAAACTAGAGTGTCATGAGCATATGTAATAAGAAATGAGCACTTTTTTTTTTCCTAAAATGGTGGACAAAGTCACTATTAATGTAAAATGTGACATGTGGGCAAATTTTGTCAAGGAGGCATTTAAAAGTATATTAATTTGTATTTACATTTATGGGTTAGGATTTAATTTTTTCCCCTCTCTAGTTAGGAATCTGTAAGCTCAGTAGGGCCAAACCATATGATTTCCTTTGTGAGAAGGACATATAGTTGCTGAATAATTTATATTGTGTTCATAAGATAATTCGTAAGTGCTGGTGCTTCTCACCCCCCTCCACCCCCCCAAATCTGAATGCTTTCCATATTAATAATGCATTCACCCTCCTGATCCCCTGTGAAATAAGGCGAGGGTACTATCTTACAGAGAAAGTGGCAAACGCATAAAGCAATAGGGGTTTTGACTGTAGTTACAACAATACGATCTTGGTCAGGACATTTCGATGGCAAATCATTAAGTTTAAAGCAGGGTACCTGTGGTGTGAATCTGTAGGCAGTTACCGTGGATGCAGGCGGCGTGAGCGACCGCTTGGGAACACGTTATAGAAGTACAGACTCGGCTCGCTCGTGTGGATGAAATCTTTTACCCCTCAGCAAAGATAAGTTGGATTTTAGTGGTACGTCCTACCTGTGTGCAGAACAGGCAAAGAAATTGAGCTAGTGTGGGATGAAGTGGGTAAGATGGGGGTGAAGGCTGATATGCTGGTGGGCAGGGTGGTTGTTCAGGGGCACCTGGGAGGGTTGGAGAAATGGGCCAACGGGAGCACTGTGAAGCTCATCGGAGGCAAAAGCACAGCCCTGCCCTGGGGCTGGAATAAGCTCCTGCAGCAGAAACCAGAGGGATACAAGGAAGTCGATAGCAGACAGGAGCGGGTCTGGCAGGGGTGCCCGGGGGGCTGGAGCCCACCTCACTCGGGGTGGGGACAGGGCACGGCATTAGTCTGGCTTGGAGAAGGGGAGACCCCGTGACTCCCTGCAACTACCTGGAGGGGTACAGGAGGGAAAAAACAGTGTCCCAGCTTTGAACTTGGCCCTGTGCTGGGCAGGGGCTGGGACAGATGACCAACCCCCTTTCCACCCAAATTTGCGTGAGTCCGTGATTCCAACTTCACAGGGTGACTCTGCGGGAGCACTGGGGCGAGAGCAGCACCTCTTGTTACAACAGGATATCCTCAGGAGCCCGATTTCGGAGACTCTTATGTGACGGCAAGGTGTTTGTTTTGCTTCACCCTCAGAGTCTGCTGAAAGGCAAAACCATCCTACACATGCCATAGGGGAAGGCAGGAGTTCAACACTTCCAACAACAATAAAAAAGGAGAACGTTTGTTTAGAAACCTGAGCATGATTTTAATGGCCTAATATTAATCAGCCAGATTTGGAAATGATGGTCAAATTATAAACAGAGCTGAGAGGCGCAGCATACAAAAATACAGTTGTATTTGCATTATAAATTTTATATAAATAGAGAGGGGAAAAAAAGCCCTGAAATTTTGCAGGCTTGAATTCCAGCCACTCTGTTAATGTGAAACCTGTTCTTTCCCTTGTTATTTTTCATTCCTGTGCCCGTGAAACCTGGGCTGGGACCAGCCACCTCTCTCCCCCACTGCTGGCTCCTCCTCCAGCTTTTGCAGCCCTGTAACTGCTAATTTGCTTTGCGTAACAGAGATCAAGAACAGGTTCAATGCTCCTAATTGCAATCTGCCCCCTTCCATGCTGAAACCTAGTGTGGGACTATTAGCAGGTGGGTTCCCATGGAGGTATTTGGGTCTAGCATGGCCACAACTGCCTGGGGGAATATATTATTTGGTTAAATTTTTTAAGTGTCCCTTTCCCAGCCTGCACTCGCCTGTGTGCAAACTGCAACTGCTCAGATCCCCTGGTAGTTTGGAGACAGCTACCACGACTTGCAGCAAGACCCCCATTTTGCTCTGCAGTTGCTGTTCTGTGCAACCCTTTACAGCAGCTGAATTTGTAGCCTGCTCGTTACTTAATCAGCCTCTGAGGAAACAAGCGTGGAAAATATTTTTTTTTCTTCTGAAACTTTTTTCACTGAGTTTTAGATGCTATCTGTTCAAGAAAATTTGTCAGGCATGGTATGAGCTGTGCTGCCTACTTACCCGTTCCCAGCCATCCTCCGGCTTGCATTTTCCTTCTTGCCTCTCTCTGCTACTGCTAATATGCTGTTTTCTGCTCCTGTGTTCTTCCTAAGGTGCCTTGGCGTTTGCGCATTTATTCCCTAAATTGTACCAGCACGTCCCCATTAAAAATAAAGTACCATGTCATATCGTTCCCGATACCACTTAGAGTTTACATAGCTTATGTTGTAGCTGCCAGAGTCAGCAGCGCTGCCGTGGGTGCCCCAGGATGCCAGGATCCCGCTGGGTGCCGGGCGGCTTTTGGGGAAGCCCCCGGGGCACCCTGGTGTTGGGCAGGCAGGGGTTCAGCTGTAGCGAGCAGCTGGTACCGGGCTTCTCACTTCTGGGTGAAACGTTTGGCTGCTGCCACCAGCGGAGGTTACTGCCCTGACTCCCGCAAGAGCCCAGCCTGGATCTGCGTGGGCTTCGGTGAATTCAGCTGACAGGAAGTTTTTCTTACTTCTGGGAGGTTTCTTACTCCAACAGGTTGTGAAGCAAATGGCTTGGATTGTAAATTTATTTGTCAGCTCTAAGTAAGCATATTCCGACTTGAAATTCCTGACTTGGGCGAGAGGGAAATGTGCTGTACAGCGGGCCATAATAAAACACAGCATCTTTTCCCAGAGTTTTGCATCCATTCAGCCACTCCTAAGGGTACAGTTATAGACTGGATCGCTCCTTGCTCTTCCTACCACTGTCGTCACCCTTTCCTGCCTTAATTTGCTCGTGGTAGGGGCATTTTTTTTTACACACTCAAACATATGGATTCAAGATGTGGGCTGGTCTTGCAGAAGGATATTGCTTTTCTTACTTTCTCTGAAACTGAATAAGCAATTGTCACAATCCTAGGTATTGTGCTGAATTTAAAAAAAAAATAAAAGGTTATAAACTGGGAGACTGCATATGGGTGGCAAAACCGGGTGCTAGGTAAACGTGCAGAGCGAGAATATTCTTATTAAATAGGTAACAGAGAATTGGAGGAAACTATTTCAGTTTACATTCGAGTATATTATGGGACTGTTTATAGGGCCCAGAAGAACTTCCCGAGCATTAACACATACAGTATGAGACGCAGAGGTGGTAGAATCTATATAAAGGCGAATAGACATGTAAAACCAGAATAACTTGTTAGCATTTACATTGTTGCTGCCTTGAGGCTATGGCAACTATTTCACCCACCTTTTAGAAATTCATTCAGCATTTTTTTTTTTTTTTTTTTTGGGGGGGGATTAAAAAACAGGTTTTTTTTAAGTTCTTACTTTCTCTGAAACTGAATAAGCAATTGTCACAATCCTAGGTATTGTGCTGAATTTAAAAAAAAAATAAAAGGTTATAAACTGGGAGACTGCATATGGGTGGCAAAACCGGGTGCTAGGTAAACGTGCAGAGCGAGAATATTCTTATTAAATAGGTAACAGAGAATTGGAGGAAACTATTTCAGTTTACATTCGAGTATATTATGGGACTGTTTATAGGGCCCAGAAGAACTTCCCGAGCATTAACACATACAGTATGAGACGCAGAGGTGGTAGAATCTATATAAAGGCGAATAGACATGTAAAACCAGAATAACTTGTTAGCATTTACATTGTTGCTGCCTTGAGGCTATGGCAACTATTTCACCCACCTTTTAGAAATTCATTCAGCATTTTTTTTTTTTTTTTTTCTGTGGGGTGGATTAAAAGACAGTGTCTTTTTAAGGACAGGGAGCAATGTCAATGATAAATCAAGCTAATCTTAAGCTATTCTTTCAGAATAATGAAGGACACATGTGAGAACCCTATAGAAAAAGGTGCTGTTACTAACAATGGATTATGAAAGGAGGAGGGGAAGGTCAGGTTTATGTTCCTTTTCCTTCTCTCGTATTACAAAGATCAGATGACGTATCTGTCTCTGGATCTATACATTTGTGTCGTGGTAAGAAATTCACCTCTTATCACCCTAGGTGACTCCGCGGAGTCTCCAGACTTCTGGACAAAGAAGAAGAGGAGAAAATTATGACAGCAGAAAAATCTATGCAAATAAATCCTGAGTAATGAGAGGGAAGGTGAGTTTTATTCACAGTATTTGGTTTTGACTTTGAACTCAAGTACTGAAAAACACTCAGGAGAAAATTTATCTCTCTGTCTTTCTTCGGGGCAAAAAAAGTTCAAAGTGAACATGTGAGGTCTCCAATGACTCCTCGAGCAAAGTTATGAGAGAATTAGCCTTCCTGGTAGCTTAAAGGTGAAAAAAACAAGAAGAAAATCCCTTCCTCTTACACATTTTATCATGCATTTAACCTTCTTCATAAATTATTGAGAAACATGCCAATTAATGGTTTATCTTTTAAAACATGCTTATCTAGATTTTTGGAACAAATAGAGAATTGTATGGGCATCCATCCATCTTTTTATTACTTTTTTCCCACATTAGGGAGTGCTATACATTTCCACAAGCCATGACAAATGGTCCCATTTGCTGTGGGATTTGCTCTCAGCTGGGACACAGACTGTGGTATGTCTTTACTACCAAAAAGATGTCTGTTTTACAGCAGGGGCATCAGTATGCATTACTCTCCGGCTTGAAAAATCCCGGTAGCGTCAAATACAGATTTTACCACACTGTACTTCAGCGAGGCCAGCGCTGAACTTTACAACAAGAGGTGACTTTACCCAAGTATTTTAGGATGAAACCAAGAAAGATTTGTTTCCTTGAAGGTTTTACCGGGGGATGAGGAGGGGGGAAAAAAGAAAAAAAACCATCTCTTTTAGTTGTAATGACAACAAAATGACCCTCTTTTGTGGGGAGGGGTGGGATCCAAGGTCAGTCAGAAAGAGAGGGAGGAAAAGAAGATATGTCTGTTGACTCATCCTGTCCACCACTGCATCTTGACTCTCATGATGTAGCCATTGAATAGATTCTGTAATTTTAAAATAAGGCCAGCATTTCACCAAGTGTGCGTTGCCTTGATGCCCTGCAGTCCATGGAGCTATGGTACTTAGAGTGGTTGAAACCTTGACCTTTTAAACTTTTGCCTTTGACTATCTATATCACTGCTTTTCCCTTTTTAGCAGTCTATGGAAATATAATAAAATTATTTTCTTTATAGCATTTAATTACTGCTTACATTGACATCCTCCAAGAAAGCTTGAACACTCGGGTTTTATTTGGCATTTAGGGTTTATTAATTTTACCACTGAACCTTAATGGCTACTAGAACTTAGTCCATACCTGAAAGGACACACCTAGGAAATTAAAACAGCAAACCCTGTTGCTGGAGGTGTTCCTTGTGCCACAGAAAGGGTTCTGTTTCCAGGGTATTTAAACCAGCTCTCCAAACCAAGATGTGTTGATAAAAGGCACACATTTTGTTTGAACAAAAAAATTGTCTACCTTTGGGGCTTGCTAGCTCTATCAGTCGGAAGCAAACAAACAAAATGCTTTCATAGATCAGCTCCTTGCTTCAGTCTTAAAGCAAAACTTTTAAACTTGAATAAAAAAGAAGAGAAGGGAGATATTAGCGGTATCTGAGTTCGGTTGCTGTCATGTCAGTCAAGCAAAAAGAAATTACACCTACTCTGGGTGGAACGGTGATTCAGATCGTTCACCTTTAAGCTGAAGAGCCTCTAAAAGGAAATTTGGTTCTGCTTCTAAGTGGATGTGTGTGGGAGACTGACATTAACACCTTGCACTGAAGAAACTATTCTCTCGGTCCCTTTTCACAGCTGACTAAACACAAACAGCGCTGGTTTAACAAAGAACCACAGACGGGAGGACTGATTATAGCCCACGCTGAACGAGGAGCTTGATTCAACAAGGTAAATGAAGGTCAGATTAATCACAGATCGTATTTCCCCTACCCACCGAAGCCCTTACATTACGTTATACGTGTCTTGGTGCTGAGTTTCAAGAATGTCAGCCCAAAGCCTGGATTCTCCACCAGCCTCATTAGCCCTTGGAGCAGACGCTGCTGCCTTTGAGGTCCGCACCCCCACCACCTCTACTGCACGAGCGGTCAGTGTGAAAATACATTAAAAGAGAAAGAGAGCCGCACAATTTTAAAGGTGTCAGTATCTCTTCCTTAGCTGCACTGCTGAGCCACATTAACAGCAACATGAAAGATTCCTTTATTTAACAGGACAGGTGTGTACTTTAAAAGATCACTTGACAGTTACCTTTGAGAGATGTTCTAGTAGCTTAGGTCACCTAGTTTGGGCTCCGAGTCAGAGGTAACGGCTACCATAAATCTCTGCTCTGGTTTTGCTTTAAGATAACCCTATCTGCTCCACTGCATTTTTTCCCAATTACTCTCTGAGGTTTGACTGCATTTAAGGAGATAAGGACCTCAGGAAAAGCTCAAAAGCTCTTGACATTCAAGGCTTCAAGCCAAATATTTGTATTAAGATCCTACTCACACCGTGAATATTAAGTATTTAGAGCTGTACTCGGCCAAGAAGGCGCAGCGCTTAGGTACTTCAGCTGCATTTTTTCTATAAAGTTGCTAGACCTTCTGCCTATTTTAATGACAGCATAACACCGTTCACTTAACACGATTCAGAAAAAATATTATGAGTGGCCATTTAAACTCTGTTTCTCTGTTTCCCAAATCTGCCTGAAAACCCTTGGAAGTCACAGTAATATACCTGAAAGCAGCCAAGGGGTGCATGCCTGCGTGCCACGATGGGGTGCCCTGCGGAACCTCTGGCAGGGCTGGAGGGAGCAATGGCTGCAGGGGGGGGGACACCTCCTCCTGCCACCTCCAGCAGCCAAGCTGCCTTCCATACCTTCGCCGGACCCCGCAGGGTTTGGGGTAGATACATCTATACATTGTCTTGGCAGGCACTTTGTGTACATTGCCCATTTAAATCAGAATGGAAATTTAACTTCAGGTTACAAATGAAGGGAGAGTTTGAGGAGAAAGGTTGGAAGGCTCTAACAGGACCATTTGTCGTGGTTTAACCCCAGCTGGTGACGAAGCACCACACAGCCGCTCGCTCCCTTCCCCCCCACAGGATGGGGGGAGGAGAACTGGAAGGGTGAAAGTGAGAAAACTCGTGGGTTGAGATAAAGACAGTTTAATAACTGAAATATAATAATAATAATAATAATGAAGATGATGATGGTGATGATGATACTAATAATAATAACAAAAAGGAAAACTAACAGAGAGAAATAAAACACAAGTGATACAAATGAAAGTAATATGACATCATATGGTATGGAATATCCCTTTGGGCCCAGCTGTGCCCCCTCCCAGTTTCTTGTGCGCCCCCAGCCCACTTGCGGGTGGGGTGGGATGAGGAGCAGCAAAGGCCTTGTCTCTGTGTAAGCCCTGCTCAGCAGTAACGAAAACATCCCTGGGTTATCAACACTGTTTTCAGCACAAATCCAAAACACAGCCCCATACCAGCTACTAGGAAGAAAATTAACTCTACCCCAGCCAAACCCAGCACACCATTATAAAGGCTTTTAAAATATTTACTGAAGTTCCTTTGGTTTGGCCTAAAACCATCATAGATTAAGTGTATCAAAAAGAGTCCAGGGCTGGCCACAATGAAGCGTGCATTTTGGAGCTGGTCTTTTGGAAGTGCTTGCCTAGGAGTAGAGGAAGGGAAGAGAAAGAGGCCAGAGAAAATGAAACATAGGCAGAAGGTTGAGCATGGCCAGCTTTCAGATCAGGGTGGTTTAAGGTGCATGAAGAGACAGGAGTCAGGTTTGTAGCCAGGATAAGAATGACTTAAAAAAACCCCACGAAGTGCAGAACGTAATCACTCTCTCCAAAAGTGAGCTGACAAAAAAAAATACAGGGAAGATAAGTGGGATGTGCCACAGGTAAAAACAATAATTAGGAGAAGGCTGGGAGACTGTTAGTTGGCAGAATTTTCTAGGACCACTTTGATTTGCAGGCACCCTTTCAGTGGCTGGAGGCATTTCCTGCTTCGGCTGCAGTTTACTCAGATGTGTAATGGAAACAGGAAAAGATACTTGATGAAGTTAAATGCAGCCTTTTGAAAAGCGTGGCTATAAGTATGCATAAACCACGGGCTGCTTTTAAAGTCCAATGGAAAAATGCATAAATTCAGGGAATGGTATCCACTGGCGTAACTCTATTTGATGGTAATATAGCCATCTACCTTAGGTGAGTATTTGGCTCTGTTTTGCTCATGTTGTGCCAAGACTTTCACACTTTCAGGGTGATTTTTATTAATATACTGCTAGCTATTTATTGAACCCCCCCAGGCAGGGGTCAAGTATTTCTTCAGAGCTGCTGGAAGTCCTGAGCTGACACTGGAAACGACGTACCTCGGAGGCTTCAGAACTGGCCAGAGCATGTTTTGCACTGTAGAAGACCAGACTGTTCCTGTTCATCTTAAATGAAGTTATGTCTTGTGTTTTGTTTGATAGCTTCACATGTAATGACCCTGATGCGTTGAAGTGCAAGATTACTAATGAGAAATATCATGAAGAGCTGAGAGTGCTAGAAATCGTATGTGGAACAAAACAACTCTGGGGCAATATAAGCCCCTTTGGACAAGGAATACTTCGATTTTTACTTGATTAACACCTAGCATGCTTAGGCCTGGCTCTGCGGCTGCAGCATTTATCAGTTTTCACCACTCAAATAATATAATATGACACGTGCACGTATGAAACTTGTAGCCACATCTTAAACCAGTATCTAATTTAGAGCATAAAAGTAAATCCTAGCAAATAAATGGAACCAGCTATGTGTTTTTGAACACTGCCAGAGCAGAACACTTGAGGAAGGAGGTATTGACAACCCTCTGAACTCATTAATTCTCAGGTTGGTCCCTACAGGCAGGGCACAACTGTGGCGTGAAGGGATGAATATGGGAAACTCTGGATCCACTGTGGAGCCAGGACACCTCTCCTGGACCTCCCTAGCATAGTGTGAAGGAGGAAGCTGGAAAAAGGTGCTATCAATCCTATCAATCCCCATCAGTCCCTACTTACACAGGATTTATAGGAAAGCTTATTTCCCAGAAGACAGGGTTTTATCTGAGATTGCAATACTAACTTAGAACCACATCATGATTTAATTAAAAAGCTTGTACTACATGGAATTAATACGGAAAGGATTGAAACTTGGGTCACTTATAGATACAAAATGGAGTTTTTATTAGGAACATATAAAAAAAGCCTGGCCTTTTTAGTGGGATCGCTAGAGAGTGGCTCCATCTGATGAAAGATCATTCTAGATGCTGACATGGCATCCGTGCTAAAAATGTGTGCAGGCGACAGAGCAGTTGGCAGGGTAGTAAATAAGGAAAAAAGGTTACCTGTGCCGTGCAAGCCGAATGGCTTAATTAGTTCATCACCATGAGCGTGATGTATTTTAATAAAACTAAATAGGAAATAATACACATGGAGCACAACTCCAAATTCTGGCTTTTGAGGATGGGAGACCGTCTTGGTAAGCAGACACACAGGGATGTACTTAGTAATCTGTGGTAATTGCCTCGAGGTGAATGCTCAGAGGAACTCCATGGACAAGAAAGCAAATGTCCCGCAGGCACCTGTGGACATCTTGGAGGTACAAAACAGGGCACCAAGCAGGGAAGTGGCTGTGCCCATACTTGTAATGCAGAGTGCAAAACGTTATGTCCAAGACAGACAGTTGCATTTTGGGAGGAAATTGGAAATTTGAGAAAAAAATAAACATACAATAAAATTAAGTAAAAACTACTAGGCAAGTCTCATTATATGAGAGGAATTAAACTTACAAGTTTAGAAGAGAAGCTCACTATGGATAGACATGTAAACACTGAACAGCTATTTGGAGGTGTGAGCTTTTTGACCTTTCCACAAAGGCATAATAAAATCTAATCACTGCGAAGTGGAGTTTGAGAAATGGAACTTCAGAATAAGATGTAATTAAGATGATTAACTCCCGGTATCATCTTTCTACTGGACACTCCATTCTGCTATCATGGTTTTGCACCTCAAGAAATTATGATAAATTTATGTCTAGCCACAATTTCAAATTTGACTTTAATTTATGGAAGAAAATCTGCATATTCTGATTAAACAAAGACAAAGAAGCCAACAAAACTAGCTGAGAACTACCTCTGTATTAATTAAACAGCATTGGTCCTTATCTGCTTGTTGATTTTATGTTAATGATCATGCCAAGCAGCTAATGCAAAGGATCACACAATTGCAAGAATCAAAGCATTACTCTTTAAATCATAGAAACACCTAAAGGAAACATAAACAAAGCCTACAGTAATATTCCTTTACAAATCCATTACTGGTCCAAACTAAAATACTCATTTAATGAACAGAAATATCTAACCACATTAACTGTTTGGATGTATTTTGGCTTTCTTAGAGCATATTTCACACCTCAAATGGATCCATCAACTGTTTACTTCAGAATGCCAGGCTTATTACATCCACTGTTTTTTTACCAGCCTATAAAATCTGTTTGTCTTTTACATTTTAAGGAAATAGAGAGAGTTTCATAAATGCCATATGCACTACCAAAGGCAAAACTTTCCACATCGTTAGGAGTCTTTGTTTCTTGCTGTTGAAATGATCTTGGGTCAAAATCCCTAAAAAAACCCCTCTCTAGAGATACACAAAGGATGGATTAACCTTTGCAGATAACTTTTGTGGAGGTGTATGAGAATTTCTTTATAGGGTAAGAACCAGCTAGCAGGCCATATACCCTTTTAGCAGAGCAATCATTACAAAGAATGTTGTGCTGATACGGTAGATACTCATTAGCATGTTGTTTAATAGAATAGAATAGTATAGTTTATAGAATCATTTAGTTTAGGTTGGGAAAGACCTTCAAGATCATCAAGTCCAACCGTTAACATGTACGTCACAGTATTCAACTTATTCTTTAGCATCTGCATGCATCTAAACAAAAGGTATGAAGCCTGCGTGATAATTCATTCCCTGCTCTGGGAGCCAGGTTGCCGAAAGGAGTAGCTTTAGCAATAATAACATAGAGAACAGGCTGTACTGGTGGTGCCAGCAGGCGGGTTACCTCCCCATTCATCACCCAGCTCCCCTGCATCCCTACTATATCTGCTCCTGATGGGAGACATAAGGTCCACATAGACCTAAAATTCCTGGGTTTGAAATTAACACCTCTACTGAGTACCTTCAGTGAGATCTGGATAAGTGGGTTCACTCTTCCTCTAGCCAAATACTAATTTAAATTCTTTGGCTATTAACCTGACTTCTAAGATGACAATTACTTGAGTCAGCACCACGATGTCTGTTCTATAACTGTGCATGGGGACAAAAAAATAAAAGATGATTTTTCCAATAAAAGTATTCCTGTGTGATTGCTGCGTGTGCTGTTACTGTAGTCTGATAGTTTGTATTTTTATGAACAATAAAATATGGAATTTGACATAGTAAAATACATAAAAATCTGTCCTTGAAAGTTATAAATCATTTGATTAATTTAGCTTGGTAAGCAGGGTTAAAGAGAAGGTAAACACCTGTGTGTGTGAGTGTATGAGTGTGCACGCATGTGTGCGCATATGTGATTGTACGGGACTTGTGTGTTAACATTTCTGATAGAGGGATATTTATCTAACAAACCACAATCAAACAAGTCTCTGCTTTAAATAGAACTGTGACCATAAGATAAGGCACGTAAAAAGCTGTCTCGCTATCTGGTACCATCAGAGCAGAAACATGAAATTCTTACTACGGTGAATTGCTCCAGCAAACACATTCTTAGCAAAACACAGTGTCAGGGAGCTAGAGCCAGAGGAATTTAGAATAAAAATAAGAAGCACAGTTTGTGTAGTGAGGTTAATTATCCACTGAAACTACTTAATAAAGTGTAGCTGAGTCTTCAGAATTTGAAATTTCTAATCAGGATGTATAGTGTTCTCTACAATATATCCTAGCTTGGCCAGGTTGGACGGGGCTCTGAGCAACCTGATCTAGTTAGCGGTGTCCCTGCTCCTGCAGGGGGGTTGGACTAGATGACCTCTAGGGTCCCAAAACATTCTATGATTCTATTAATCTATGATTCAATTAATCTATGGGGAGAGTCTGATCTTTCTATGGGATGAACTTCTGGCCTTAAAAATGTCCAAAAAACCTCTTTGAAATAATATTGACAAAGGTATGGACCATGGCCAGTGGCTGAGCATTGCAATCAGTGTATTCCTCCAGCCTAGCTTGGTGGAGCCTCATCTCATGTCCTGGTTTGTGGTGCCTTGCTGAACTCACACAAAGGGGCTGATCTCATCCCGTGATGTGGAGAAGCAACCCAACCGAAACTTCAGATGTTCCAGTTTACGTCTTTTTTGAGAGAAAGTGCTGTATTATCTTCATCAAACATAGGCATTCAGAAGGAAGCGACTTGCTGGCTCTGAGTGGGAGGGAGGACTCAGTGACCTCCAGACGTCCCTTCCAACCAACATTTTTATGCATCTGTGAGCTTGTTTGCTCAGTATTACTTAAAATATACACATTCTCAGCCCAGTCACTAAATCTGAGTACAGTCGCTGAAGTGATTTTTTGTTGTTTGTAACCTCCACCAGTAGAAGTTAGTTTTACATAATCAGTACTTTACACAACATTCCCAAGTAAGATAATTCAGTCTTTGGTGGCAAGAGGTTGGCAGGTTCCTCCACACTTATGTGAAGCTTCCTCATACAGTCTTGGAAATTCCCATTTCAGATATACCTGAAATGAATGGTGGATACAGTTTTTTTATAAACTGTGGAAATGGAGATCTAAAAAACCTTATTAATATGTCTAATTCTGGACATAGAAATTACAGAAAAGTTTACTTTCAAGTGCCATACTTGACACTGTTTTTAAGTTTTTCTTATTAAAGTTATTTGTAATGTTTTGTTGAAAGCAAGATCTAACTTTTCCTGCCTATAAATACAGTTATGAAAGTGTTTTAAATGAAATTTTACATTCCAAATAGCTGGCACAGCACAGTACTTTCAGTGTCTGTATTTCCATTTTTGCTTTGTGTATCCTTATACTCACAGAGTAGAAAAACAACAATGCAATGTGGTCATTCTGTGATGGGCAGATCTTCCAAGAAGCACGATCAAATTCACGTTTTTTATATCATCCTTATTTAAAAAACCACCGGTTTTAGAATGGATTAAGTGGGAAATCAAAGGCAAAACAGGACACATTCTTGCATGAGGAAACACACAGGATATTAAGTTAACTCCATCCTAAAATAAAGATGGTGAATCATATGTAAGAAAGAAATAAAAATAGTAGGACTTTTCTCTAATTGTCAAAAATTATTTTCTTTTTCATATGTGTGTATATTTAAAACTCTCATTCTTTTAATATCCGTGAGAGAACTAAAGGTGCCTGGGAAAATAAATCATGTGAGAATTTCAGTACTGGCTGCTGCAGAGCCCAGAGGAGGTTTGGACAATGCTTTGGAAAACTGAAGTGTTGTGGAAAATATTACAGTGTTGTGGAAGAAGTAATAGTTTATTAAACATAAGGGCTGCAAAAATGAAATGATGTGTGGTCTGGCAAATGTTTTCTTTTTAAAGTTATGCATCCTGCTCATCCAAAAATATGCCAGAAGAACCCAGAGCTGGTTGAGGACCAGCAGCTGAACATGCACGCTGAGCACAACGTTCAGAGGGAGTTAATGCAGCTCTGCCCTTAGCGCTTCTCGGATGCAGATTACAGACATTTTTTCCTACAAGTAGAATAACAGTGATAAGGAAACCACTTTCAGAGAAATACTGTATATCTCTTGGGACTTATTTTAGAAAGATTTACCAGTATTTACTGCTCTGTGAAAAAAATTCAAATGATGTTCTTAAATTACCTGCAGTCACAACACCGATGCTTCGTGTTATTACCTTGCTCCAGTAGCATCATCTCTGCCCCAAAGCATGCACGTGTGCTGCTGTTGTCCCCTGACCTCAGGCATGCATCGCTGGGGCTAGGACTAAAGACCCTCTAGAGTAAAACCAGGAACCGAAGCCACCGTGTGAGCACTCATCCCCTAAATTGCATGTCTGAAGCACCAGCCCACAGGAAGAGTATGTAAAACAAATCCACAGCAGTGGTACTGCAGACTTAGCACACAGTTTGTTTGTAGAGATGGGAGCTGAGAGCATCATGGCAGAAGAGCAGGAAACATTTGCTATTCCCGTAGCTCTTAATGAATCAACTAGTGTCCTTTGCAAAAGCTACTCCCATTTAAATACCAGTTGTTGTGAATGTGCGTTGGTTTGTGAAGTTGAAACATTTAATGTAATTTTCAATTTACAATTGGAAGAATTTCTCCCCAAAATTCCATAGAGAAAAAAGACATGGTTCTTGTTTTGTTTGGAATAAACTTGTCGAAAATAGTTTTAGCTGCCTTCAGAAGTCATTGCTGCAGGTTTGTGTCGATCTTCACAATGATTATGCTACGGCAAAGCCAACTGGCGTGCTGGTACAACCGAATTTTGAACACTTCATTAAACAAATAGGAACATGTGATGAAATGAAAGGACTGATGCATTTCCAGAGCCTGAATTCCAGAACAAGAGCTCCTTGGGGTATCTCACCAGCACGGAAAGCAGTCTGTTCCTCATTTCTTGACCTCTCCAGCACAAACAGCTGCAGTAGGAGTTTGAGATGAGAATCTGATAAAAAGTGAATGAGGGCAGAAGGGGATTCTGAAGTGGAAGAACTGCTCTTCAGAGCCTAAAGGGGAACCCTAAATAATTGACATAAATGGCTGGTGTGTCTGAAGACAGCAGGTGCTGAGTGGGCTAGATATATATCATTCCCTAAATAAAATGCATGTCAAGAAATAAAATTAGACTGTCATCCTGAAAGTATATTCTTCTAGTGTTGGTATTAAAAAGCCAGCTATATCTTTTCTGTCATCCAGTGTTAATAAAAAATGATTACATTCATGAGCAAAATAATAAAAAATATCCAAAACTTTTAGACAAGCATCAGCTCCTTTATCTCCGCTTTGCAAAAGCCAATTGTTCCAAAGCTGAAATTGTAAATGCAGCACCTCTGACTGCAGCTAAAGTCACTCAGTCAGATTAAGTAACACCGTGGCTGAATTGCAAATCTTAAATCATTTTCCAGAAGTGAAGACCTTGTAAAGGAAATACAAGGGGTTTTTGGGATGGCTGTTGTAATCTGCTGTTGACACCAGTTTAGGCCTGGAATTGCAAAACAGTCTACACCAGCACAGCAGCCCTTTAAAGAAAGAATTCAGCGATTCCCTTCTAGACTTATTTGCCCTCTGTATCACTGAATAATTAATGAAGATAGTTGAACAAAACCATCTCCAGCTGAAGCTTCAAGAGCAAAGAAAAAACGGCCACGTTTTCTTTAAACTACGGAATAGCTTCTTTTTGATTAAGCAATGCAGAAACAGCATCAGTAGGATCCTAGAGGGTGCATTTGTCCTCGTTTTGAACCGTGATGCTTTGGGCTCTTTGCAGGCAGTGCTGGCTGCAGGCCTTGGCTGCTGGTGCTTTGCTTGCTCAGGAGGGGTAGGAAAAATTCAGCCAGCGTTACGATGCTACGCCCCCAGGTGCAGTTGAAAATGAATGGGAGTGGCCGCAGTCATTCCGTCACCCACCCCTGTGTACAAAATTATGAGCACCGCTTGATCCTAACACGATCACAGGTGTCTATACAGAAATGGCATCACTCCAAACATTTTGGTGACAGTCCCGTTGACAAAGGTCTCATGCTTTTGATAGCCTGGATGCGCCCTGACACATGGACACGTGGGATTGCCTCTGCTGTCTGCCCCGTCTTCTTCAGCGTTGCGCGTGTCCATTTGCGTATGGGTTTGGGACCGTCTCACCACAGATCTAAGGCTTGAGTGCATGAGATGACAGAAAACTTTCTTTTGCCCTTTACTTCAGAGACATTTAAAACTAATCATAACAAAACATTCAAGATGTTGCAATCGACAATTTTGTAACCGTCAGCCATTATAGCAATGGACTTCAAGACACAGTGAGAGGCATTTTTTTCAACACCAAATTATTACAATTTAGGCAAGGAAAAAAAGAGTGACTATGCCATGTTTTCCTAAATCCCCAGTCACTGTGGTTTGGGTTATGGCCAGCCCATTTAAGCATACTGTGAGAATGTGAACAGAGTTGCAGGCCTATCTTTAGGAAGAATTTTTCTGTTTCTTTAAGCAAAATTTTGGGTTCAGTGCATTAGAAAGACACATTATTGCGGCAAATTGTTAAGTGTCCTTCGTTTATCAGTTTTTCAAATAGTTATGATGCTGCATGCAGGGTATTATATCTAGCTATTCTGCCCCTTTATGATTCACTATTTCCTGCACTACTTTCGTGTTGCAAACCTACATGTTTTACAGATAGCAATTAGCTAGATTTCGTATCATTTCTTTGTATTCATTTCAAGTCTTTCTTTCCATTTGCTGTACAGTGAAACTGTAAACATCTTTCATTTTACACCAATTTTAGATCTAATAAAAACATGGAGCAATAAGGCTATTGTTATGAAATTAATGAAAAGAGATCCTCCTGCAGATAGCAATGAAGTGGAAGAAATTAACATAAAACTCTCATGAAAAGAATTATTTTACTGCATAAAACATCTATTTTGCAGCACCTACAATTGCAATAGCACTTCAGAGTACAAGCCCATGGAGTTCACTCTTTCATTTCAGATGCACTGCAATTTAGAGCTTGCTTCCAAGTGGAAAAGGCTTTTGAGGGATGTAGTTAGGTGACATTTTACTCATGGATGCAGGGGGTCAGGTTGCGCACTGGAGTTCAGTAGTCTGTCAGCTTGCTGCAGATAAGTTCCGTTGGAAAAATTGAATTTTAGGTTGCCAATCTTTGAATTGGTCTGCCACAGCAGTAGCAATGTAGCGCACCTGGATAACATTTTGAGAGATGAAGAATAATGGAGAAGCAGAAGTAAAGGGTGATTTTTTCTGAGATGGGGACAGCTCTGATTATCAAACAGAAAATTTTCCAGCAGGGAGGTGTGGGATGCTGACAGAGCAAGCACTGGCCTATCAAGCACCTCAGCTCTTTTGGAGGAAACACAGCTTGAAAATTACTTTAATAATCTCCAGTGTTTACATCCTCAGTCCTTGCTGCCGCAGTCTCCAAAAAGAGTGACTTAGCTGATGCAGGGAGTTGTTAGGAGTGCATGGCTAAGCTATGAAAAGGGCAACCCAGGGCTGTTCACTCAGTCAGAATTTCTGCTGATGATAAACAGGAGATTTTGCCTATGTGAGGCCATCAGGATTTGGCCTAGTAATTTACAGAAAGAATTAAGTGGATGAGATCAGAATCCACTCCCAGTTACACAGCAGTAAATTCAGAGTAACTTTATTCACTGACATCATTGGAGCTACTCTGGATTTACTCCAACTTCAGTGAGAGCTTATAATAGTCTGCAGAGAATTTAAACTTCATGCCTGTGAGAGAGCGAGAATTGGTTGAATTATGAGGAGCTCGGCACAGAAAATTGTGTCCAAAGATAACACTGAAGAGGAGCTTTTTGCCACTGTTCTTATTGTGCTTCTTGCACTGTTAAATTCTCCTCCTGGTCCAATGTATCTGTAAGAATGAAAGACTTGCAACTACAAATGGACTATAAATTATTTACTGTTCCTGAGCTTATTCTGAGGATAATATCCAAAGGCCCATAGCTATTAATTCTCCATATTCCATGGATGGGATAGATGACCCACTAGGCTCTTCAAATGTCAGTTAGTTCATTCCTAGAATCTATCATAGCAAAGATGTACAGGATAGTCCTTAATATATCATCAGAACACTTTGTATTGGTGTGTTAAATACTTCTTTAATAATCAGTGGGCCCACTCCTTCTCTTTCCCATCCTTGAAGATAAACCCTCCATAAATTTTTGAAAATCAAGCTCTCCAAAGAAGAGAAGCAATGAACAACCTATTTGGAATCACCTGTATTCTTCAGCTCAATGCCAGCTGAGGATGCAAGGAATTCAAAATCAAGTCCGTTATGGCTGGATGTTCACACGCGTGTGTGTCATGCGAGATGTGAGCCAAGAAAGGATCATCTAGCGAGGTAGCCTTGTGAAATAAGATAGCTCTATCTCTAGAACATGTGTCTGATTTCCATAGCTCTATTTTTTCCTCTTGTTATCTCTAATATGTAGAGGCAGCTGTAAACTGTCAAACTAAGAATCTGAACAGAGGAGACTTTTTTTAGACAAGGCTATTTATGCCTTAGAAATTATTATCCTGCATCGAAAACCTGATTTATATTATTTTTTGTTAGCTGATGACGATCAGAATATTACTGCAATCACATGCTGAATTTATATGTGCATTTAGGTATGTAGTTTTGATAGGCAAGGCACCTAGTAAGATAATATAGGCAAAAGATGTTAGGCACAGCACCCATTTAGTGTTCTTTCTGAATTTCACTAAGCACCTCTGTACCTCAGGCAACACCATAAATCCTTTCCCTGACCCGTTCTTAACCATTAAGAGAAAGTATGTTTTCCCTAATCCATCTGCAAAGTCACTAAAATTAAGGATGGGCTGTTGGGGGCAGGGAGGAATCTCAAAGAAGCACCTTTGTCTTTTCTTGTTCCAGTGAGGCTCAGCAGTTGAGCTGGTTTCCCTAACCAGCTCTGCTTCAATTTCCAGCTTGCAATGATATGGTGAAAGTTTGCTTTTATTTTTAATAAATATTTTCTTTGAGAAAAAAGACTCTTGGCTCAAGTTCCAGTCCTTTGCATTCTGAAGCAGCAATTAAGCAATTAAGTTAAAGCCTGTAAATAGCAAATGTTTCCATTATAAAACCACTAGCAGCTCCACCTCTTTAAAAAGTAGTGCGATAAAAATGCCTCAGAAATTCTTTGAAATCAGATCTCTGACAATTATCTAATCTTCATCTTTAAGATAGTGGGAAGAACAGAGTTTATGTAAAATCCATGTATTCCTTCCAAACCAGAAAGTGCTCTGGTTTCCCAGCCGCCTAAATTACCTTTGCAAAGTTTTATTTAGTATTACTGTTCTGATATTCAGGTGCTTCAGTGCCATCAACTTTGGTTTTGATCACTTGAAGAAGATAAATGTTAATTTTTCTTGTTTCATCCCATCTGCTTTTTGGTCTTCACCATCTCTTTCGTTATGCTCCAGATGTAAACAGATTCTAGCTGCACAGCTTCTCTTCTTTTGGTTCTGCTTTTTTTAAAAGAGCAGCATTTTTGGCTTTGGCATCGACATGAGGATAATTACCATGTGGTCTCCATTTGCTTGTAGGTTGAAGACCCCCACCCTAGATCAAAACCGATCTCAGTTGACTGAAACAGCATTTCCCAGCAAATGGAAATGAAGCGTATCTGGCAACTTTTCAGTGTAAAATGAGTCATCAAAACACACTGAGTGTAAGCATCTTCACCCTTCCTTCCCCCAGCTCTTAATCCAATAATGGCTAAGCATGGAATAAAGCTTCATCTTCAGTATGTATACAAAGTGCATAGGGGTGCAAAGATACACACTTGATTGCAAGGCAGTCGTATAATGGAAAAGCATATAATCCGAATCAGATTGGGCTGAAATTAAAATTGCAGCAAACTATTTGCCAGAGATTCAAAGCATGGAGAGTAAATTCACTCTTTTCCTAAATTTTTTTCATCTTCTCTCCCTCTCTCTCCCTCTTCCTTCTCTCAGTGTAGTTCTGCACTGTCGTTTGTTTATTTGGATTCTGATTAAAATAAAAAAAAAAAATTGAAGAAATCCACTGCCACTCATATGTCAAATGAAAAGCAAAATGTAAAAAAGAAAATGTTGTCAATGTTTCTCTAAATATCTCAATGATGAAATATATGAAGTATAATCTGCTCTAGGAACAGACATCAGAGGTGGTTCTGTAAGTGCAAAGTGGTATTTGGGGCAGTATATGGAATCATTATATGGAAAAAGGAAGGGAAGGGAAGGGAAGGGAAGAGAAGGGAAGGGAAGGGAAGGGAAGGGAAGGGAAGGGAAGGGAAGGGTGCAAAAAGCTTCAAGGCTCAGAAAGAGAAATCAGGAACATACATGTGCCACTTAAAAAGCTGAAATTTATAAAAAAAGAATTCTTGACATGGGCATGTTAGTCTCTGGGCAAGCACAGGACTACTACTGTGTTAGACTCCCATAGTGGTCCATTAGTGAAAGCCAGCAGAGCAGTGCCATCCCTGTGGATCACTCTCAGTTCCCAAGGAAGGACTGGGTGGGATTTAGCTAGTGATAAAAAAGGTGATCATTAGAGCCAAACTCAGCAAAGAAGCCGTGGTCATGGATGATTTTTCTAGCTTCCAGCTTTGGATGAGTTCATTATCAAGTTTGTGATGAATCAGTTCTGTAAGACTTCAGATTCCTGAAAGCTCTGATAGTAACTCAGGCAGAGAGGTGCATGAAACCTGCAGTGGTCATGGTCTGCTCCTGGTGAGGGAAGAGAACCAATGGTCCTGGCTGATCCTTAGCTCTGTCAGCCATATGTATACCTTTGGTCTATTTGACACACCTACAGACGTCAGTCTTTTTTAAAAGGTTCTGTGATGCTTCCATTCTGCTTTGCATCAGAAGTCCTATTGCCTTATTCAATGAGTACATGAACCTGCAGCACTGTCTGAAAGGAAAGCTCAGTTGTGGAGTCTTTGGCATGTGAAGATTTTGGTTTTTTTATATATTTGCCTTTTTACACTTGGTCAACATAATAATACAACTTACTAAAACTCAGTAATGATTGGGGAAAGCAGAAAAAAGGTATAGCTGTATAATTCGGTCTCTCCTTTAGAGCACATTGGCATAGGTGGGGAAACTATTTGGTGAGCAATAAATAGACCTTGGTATGCCACACATGCATACACACATACTTCAGTAATATTCAGCATCCACAACAACAGCACACACCCAAAAACTTGTGGTGGTGGACAAAGAGTATAAGAAAGCTGAGGCTACTGCTTCTCCATCTCTGACTTACACCCTCTTTCACAGACTGAGGTGCTCCTTCTTGCAAGGCTCTGAGGGGGAAGAGAAGCCGTGTAGCTGCATGAGCATGGTGCCAACCTCAAGCTGATGCACTTGCACTCTGCCTCTCAGCTAGATCTTCAGATGGTGTTGTTGGCCCGCTGCCACCCAAGCCAATAGAGCAGTGCCAGCAAGCAGAGCATGGGATTTGGCCTTGCATTTTTAATGTGTATAATTGGTTTAGACTGTGAGATGGGAGCTGATGATCATCTGAATTGAGAAGCTGAGCATCTAAAAAGATGCAGGAGTGCAGAAAGTACAATTTCTCAAAAAGAGAGAGGATTGTTTTATTTGTTAATCCCCTCTCATATTTATTCTTTCCCATTCTGTAAACTTCCTTACCTTTAGCTGTCTGAGTTTACAGGCACTTTGATTTTTTATTTAAATCTCTGTGCTTTGTTTTGAAATTACATATAGATTTTTAAAATGTATATCTCCTTGCAAGGCACAATTCTGCCTCAGAGTACACTAGCATTTCATGTTTTCTCTTGTTATGGCTCACATTCACTGTCAGAGTATAAAAGCTGCTACTGTTAATTCACATTTGAGGCTGGAACAAAGGGACCTTTCTGCAGCCCGTGCACCTGGAATGTGAAGTGAGAATGGTGACTCCTGCAGCCTGCTTCTGCCAGGTGGCAGTCCCTCGCTACCTCACAAAACCAAGGAAAAAAAAAATTGGGAAAATGCTAAAGGTTTGGCTACATTATATTTTAAGGCACTAACCTTGTTTAATGTTGATTGCATGATTGCTTTTTAGATTTAAAAGCCATACTGTTTTGAATTGCTCAGCCATCCTTCAACACAAAGCAACAGAATTGTCAGCTCCTGTAGGATTCTGCAGCAAAGCTAAGCTACAGTAACTGTAAAGTTTCTGTAGGATCCGTGTTATCATGATGCAAAATGCAGACTATACTTTTAACAGACGTTAAAGGAAAAAGCTCCCTTAATGGCTTAGATGAAGCAAAAAGATATTAAAAATGCATTTGTGTTTCTGCCAAAGCTAAATACAACAGTTACTTGTTTCCTCCAACAATACTTAACATTCATCTTTTTTTCCAGGGCTTTATAATATTACGTAGTTATCACTTAAGACAGGACTCAGCAGATTAGGTGAAAGGAATGTGTAGAGACCAGTTGCCCTTGCTTACCCCCAAGAAGCAGTGCGATAGTAAAATCCAAGCCTACAATACTTTCAATACTTGTGTTTAAACTTATTCAAGTTTTATCTTCCTTTACAGAAGTGGTGTACACTTGAGCTGATGGCTTTGCACTACAGTATTGGAAATAGCATCTAGCTCACGGTTCTGTTGAACTGGTACTGGAAAAGAGCTTGTATGCCAAAAAAAAAAGGCCAGAAAAACTTGCAATGTCATTTTAGAAAGCACTGTTGAGATGTGGCAGATACAAAGATCTAAGAACAGTCCTGGAAGCTCTAACAAAAGACTTTCACTTCAGTTCTGAGGAGATTGATGACTACAGAAAAAAATGGAAAATAAAGTATTTGGATAAACACAACATCAGGATTGGTTCCCCGACAGCTTTTTGGAACCCAGGTCAGAGAAACTTCTGAATTCCCAGGATTAACGTTTCATGTTATGTTTAAAAAGTTGTGCCAGTGACTTTTATGTCTTCATGATCTGTTGGTTTTTAATATTCTAAATCCCCTTTCAGGCAGTAATACTCTCCCAGTAATTCAAGTGGAAGTAAAATTTGCCTAAAACCAAATACATCTCATCAGTATCTGGAGCTTTATTTCCTCCAAATCATCAGATAAATATCATCTTTCTCTGTTTACTTTCTGTACTTGATTATCTGGAGTTGCTTAGATCTTCTACCAAGGCTTGATTCTGATTGCCTTTGAAAGACGGATTAAGGCTTTCCTCATTGTCTTTCACTGGACAGAAACACAGATGTGTTATTTTAACAGCCTTTTTTTGCCCTTCTGGACACATAAAGCCCACCTGCTCTTCTGGGACTCTCCTGTTTTTCAGAGGCTATAATTTGCACCGGGGGATAATCAGGTGGCTGGGATTAGATCAAGTACCATGTGCTTTGGCTGTACCTATTCATGAGCATCTTCATCTCCAACAGGCCAGAGAATATGGGGTGACCAGCCTCGTGTAAATACAGTGACCTCATTAGGATGGGAAATCTTTTGTTAGGAAGATCTGTCTATCTTCTTACCCTTTTATATAGCAGGAACAATGTAAAGATCATAAAATTCCAGATGCAACCAGTTAATGTATTTTAAAACAGTCTGAGCAACATACAGTTTGTACCATGCAGATTTACAAAATTCCTGTTACAAGCAAGTTAATTTCTCCCTCCCCCTTTCCATCTACTTCTGTCTCTTTGAAAGTGTCAGTCTTCATATTCAGCTTCTAAGTTTTATACCTTCAGTATGGTTTGGTCAAGTCTGATCAGATGTGATGTGATCTTCAGATCCTCTCTGGATTCATATGTTTTTATTTCTCCTATTTTCTTTGTCCTACTGCATGCATTTATAGTACATATAAAAATCTCTCCAGTGAACTCATTACTTGACAATTTTTTAAACCTTCTCCCATATACTTCCCTTTTGACCGTACATGCCTGTTTCACCATGTAAAATTACTTCCCACTTATCTCCTAATTTTAGCAACTTCTTCTTTCCTGCCTTTCACTCACTTCTCTGTGACATGCCTCATACTCCACAGTCACCATGCTCTCCTCTATCTTAAAAGTAAGTAAAGCTCCATGAATTGGCTTAGCCAACCTGTCCAGCTAGAGACAGGCAGTCCTTCAGAGTAGTAATCCATGTGGGAAAAGGCATAGCCCCGCTGTGAAAAAGGTCTTCTGCCATGTGGCCCATGCCAGCACGTGTCTTTGGTTGCCACTAGTTTGGTTTCAAATTTTTCCCTTTGTCAGCTTGGATTTCACCACAATTCGTTGACTACGTTCTCGTGTAATTCCAGTTGCCAGTCTTCTCATTATTACCATTCTGATTCTCTATGCCTGGACACTTTTGTTCATCCCTTACTTCCACCCTGCTTCCTCTTTTACATGCGTTTGTCTCTTCAACATCCATATTTCATGCGCTGTCCCTGGAAAGATTTTGCCTCAAGCAAAAACCTTGAGCCATGATCACAAGAAGCCTCAGTATACACATGGTCTTGCTGTTATTATTTTTACTTCACCATCCCTTCAGCAAATCCTATTGGTTATGCAATGTCCATATGTATTTTGTATACTCTTCCTGGAAAGAGCCTACAGAGTACCCAGCATGCCTTCAGGCACTATGTAATTTGGAGATCAGTATAAATGAGAACAAGCTAAAAAGTAATACCCTGTTGCCTTCCATTCCTACTTAGTGATTATATCATCTTGCTTTTCTTGTCACCAGTAGCCCATTTATTTGTGCTGATCTTTCCTCTCTACTATGTATAGCAGAGGCTCTCCCTCTGTGAGGCTACTCCTCTAACTCATACTGGTCACAAACCATCTCAGGGACGAGCAGTTCATCCTCTCGGTTCTGCTCTTGCAATTTACAATACTGCTTTCCAAGCCCTGAACAAATTCAGTCTACACATGCATGTTTTATCTATACATATATGTATATGTATGTAAAGACAGATGCATGTGCGCACATACACACACACACAAGAAGGATGGAAGGTGCAGAATAAAAAGGTTGGAAACTAGACCTGCCAGGCACCTGGCACAACGAGATGCAGCCATCTACTCTGCTTCAGTCCACAGCACGCGAGGCATCTACCCGGCACAACAAAGCACCGACTGGGTAAAAGGAGGGAGCCGTAACACAAAAAGAGCAGGTGAGACAACCTCCACTGGCTACTTCTCACCACATTCTTATCCAGCTGTTGTCCAAAAAGCCAGGCAACAAACACAGATTACAAAAAAATAAACATAATTTACCCCTGTTAATCCAGTCCTTCCCCTACTAAAAGTCCATGCAGCTTTAGCCCAAAAACCTATTTCTTCGACTGCCAGACATTAAATCACATGTTTTCATGCAAGTGACCACATTTACAACTGTCACATAATTTAATAATGAAAAGATAATGATTTATTCTGGTCTTGAAAAAACTTTGGAACCTGTTTATAGAGAAAATGGATTTAATTTTTTGATCTTTGTTTTAAAGCCAACAGAAACCACTGTCTTTAATTTTAGGTCTAGGCAGAATGGTAGAAACCAGCATCAGACTGGACTATAGCTTTATTACATTTAGTTGGAAAATATTGGTATTTGTGTTAACAGTTTTCTTAGCAAATCAGGCATTTTAATTTAAAAATGTTTTACTCTTTGGACTATAAATGTTTTATGTAGAACTATAGAAAAGCTCAATCCACCAACACGACAGTTGGCAGGCTAAAATAGGCTGGCACACAATTAGAGCAAGAGACAGAAAGTAATAATTGCTTGACCCGTAGGTTAAAGAATAAAGAATAAGAGATCAGCTCCAGTTATATGCTGTAAAGCTTCAAAAGCTTCCAATTGAATCTTAAGATTCATAGGTTATTTAAAAAAATCAAATTTAGTTTATAAGACTTACTAGCTTGGAAACAGAGTGGTAATAAACAAAGACTTGCAGTAGACCAGAGGTGAACTGGGGACTGAATACATTTCCCTTAACATATATCAGTCAAAGGTGGTATTAAGTAGAGATTTTGTCACCTCTGTGATTATTAAGATATAGGAAGCAGAGGAAGCTGTAAGCGTCAAGATTTTAAAGTGGGAATGCATGTGCATCTGGCTATACATTGGGTTTCTTGGGTCATCTCCTGAGAGGTCACTTCTAAGTCCCCCTGAAGGACAGAGGGAAGGGCAACAGGCTGAAGGCTTCCCGCATCCACTTCCTCAGCCCCTTCAAACTTTGCTCAAAAATTCAGTTGATTTGCGTGCTATTCCTTTACCTGAAAAATATTTTACTCCCGAAGGTGATCACGTTCAGACCAAAGTAGACATGCTTTCATTTTTACTACTGAACATAAATTTACCTCATTTACAAATACCGGTGATAGATGTGAAATTTTAGTCGAGATTTATCCCATGAATAACATGGACAACTTGTGATGTTTATCTCCTCTGCCTTGGCAACCTGAGAAGGATCACAACTAAACTATACATGTGTGCAATAAATTCCCCTTAAAAAGTAGAGAGCTCAAACCATTGAGGAGGAAGAGGGAGCAAAGGAAAACCAATACTGAATGTTTTTGAAATAAAGACCTTTTTCCCCCTCCTTGACCTTCCTTCCAACTCCCTCTTTAATGGATGTTTCCTCTTGGGCACCCTCCATGGGCTGACGCTGCGGGTTTGGGGTTTCCAGGTGGCCGGGACACGCCGCCTTAAAAAGTAGAGAGCTCAAACCATTGAGGAGGAAGAGGGAGCAAAGGAAAACCAATACTGAATGTTTTTGAAATAAAGACCTTTTTCCCCCTCCTTGACCTTCCTTCCAACTCCCTCTTTAATGGATGTTTCCTCTTGGGCACCCTCCATGGGCTGACGCTGCGGGTTTGGGGTTTCCAGGTGGCCGGGACACGCCGCTGCCATCACCGCTGGTGG
>NW_009258765.1:557297-588501 GCF_000687185.1 Egretta garzetta | reverse complement strand
TTTGGGGGTCCCGGGGGGCCGGGCCACGCCGCTGCCATCACAGCTGGTGGCCCTGGCGGGCAGGTGGGGGGCTGGCCAGCAGGTGCCCTCTGCACCGGTGCCACCCCTCAGCCCCAGCCCCCATTTCAAACCGGCCACGTCTCAGTCCCACTCATGAGCGTCCCAAGGCACCCCATCTCTCAGCGCAGTGAAGAAGCGCACCAAAGGCCGTGTCCCATGCCAATCTGATCCATAGCTCTGCCATTAGCTTATGCGGGGGTAGGGTGATTTCCACACCAGGCACTTTCAAGAGGAAAGGCACTAATTTAAAGGTGTGATATTCTTTAACTCTGAAATCTGGACACACCTACCAGTCCCTGCATGCCATCCCACAGAACAAGTGGACTGAAGATTGATAGTAACTTAAGCGGAAGAACGGCCTACTAAATTATACTCCTGGCATCTCTCTAGCAACAAATTTCAAAACACTGTCCAGATGCTATAGTGGACTGCTCAGCATCAACTCTATTAGCTAGGGCATGCAATCACGTGGCTACTCTTAGATTAGGAAAGACCAATCTGTATCCAGACAGTAAACAGTTTCTCTAGACCTTGCCAAAGTCCCAGATACACCCTGCCTTCTGCTCTTCTGCACGATACACCCGGCACAGTTACAGCCCCTTCAGAGTGTCTGCAGGCTGTACTCATGAAGGTGGTGTGCAAGTCACTGTTTTCCTACAAGCAGATTTCTGTGAAAACAGAGTAGTTCTGTAGCAGTTGTTCTAGCGATAGGAAACTCTCTGGACAATGGCTACAGTGATGCTTAGTTAGGAAACAGAATCCGTTTTTCCTAGGAAGCCTTCAGGTTAGGAAAAACAGGTTCCTCGGCTCATGCACCTGGGGCTCATTTACAGCTCAGCTGCAAGGTGCGTCTTTATATGAGGCAAGAGGGGTGTCTTTTATGGTGGGAGAAGAAAATGGAAATATAGGTGCTAAAGTAGGTGGCTAAGCTTTCATCTGGGTAAGAGGAGAGCTTTGCAGTGGTTTTGTTTCAATGCTGGAGAAAGGGAAAAGTGCAGGTTGCTTTTTTTTTTTTTTTTCAGATTTTATTCCAGTAAATAGAAGAAAGAAACTGTATCAAAACAAGAAAATATTCAGGGTAACAAACTGCACAAGAAGAAAGCCAATGCTATCTTCTGAGTAAAGAGCTCACCCAGTGCCGTTATACATTCTTTTTGGATCAAAGATATATGCTTTGTCTGGAGTCATGCAATATATTATTAAGAGTTTGGCTCTGTTGGTAGTGTACACTTAGGACGGAAAGATTGAGGCAGTTTTCAAAGACATCATAGCCGGGTGAAGTAAAGTTGAATTTGCTTTCACTTGAATGAAATATTCAAGCGAGACTCGTGAAGGGCTGCACTGGAACTTTACAGAAAGAATGAAAGATAAAACTAATGTGCCTCTTCTATTTCTTCTTAATATACAAAATAGCCGACAGGTTTGCATTTTTAGTGTAATCTCAGTTTCCATCCACGTTTCTACACCTCTTTTCCATCTAATGTATGGGAATTTGTCTCACTTCTGTGCTTTTACGTGCACAGACAAACCCCGTTTGCTCTTGTTCTGTGCGCCGACGAGGGGTTTGGTCGCTGCATTCTCCTGTATCAAATAACACCCCAGGAAAAGGAAATCTGAGGGAAAAGATTTAGATGTGAAGCGCATATTCACAAATAACTTGAGATTGAAATGTTAACCTCAGATAAACAGGTTTAGATAAATGGTATTTATTGATGTGGTCTCATTACGGATCTGAACCGTCCCTTAGAAAAATGTTAGGGTCGTCCTTACGCTTGGGGGCCAGAGACCATGCCCAGGTTCTGTGGCTCTAGAAATCTGAGATGCTTCTCCCTCTTCTCCTTAGCCCCTGCCCCCCTGCTTTCTTTTCTGCCTCCTGCCTCAGCCTACTACATATACCCGCACTTCACTTTTCTCTTTTTTGCCCGTTTTGACCTGGTTTGTGCAGCCAGCTACCAATCCTCCTGTTAAATCTCCACTTGTTATCTGCCTATTTCTGTTCCTGGTGCCTTCTCAGAGATTTTTTTCTTCTTGCCTCACATAATTTTTTTTGTTTTGTTCTTAACTATCTGTGTTTCTCACCCTCTGCATTTAATCAAGTTACCACCTTCCTCCACCGAGTTAGTTGCCGGAAGCGGAGAGGTACGATAAGCACAAGAGACAACTCTTACTCTTAGTTTCAACATTAAGCATCACAGTAGTGGTAGTAGCTGTTGACAGCTAAAAAAAAATGAGTTGCTGGGAAGGTACTTGTGCTGCACTCCTCTGTAACATGCATGTTCTACAGTGAAGGTCTGTGAGTTTTCCTGTAGCCAAGCTGGATCAGCATTTCTGTTGGAATGATTGGAGATACCCCCAAGCCCACCTCCATGACTCATTTTTAAGTCACTTCTCCACAGCATGGAAGTGCAACAGGTTTCAATGAAACAGAGATAAGAACATATTTAATATGGAAAAAATCAAGAGATTGCTTCACATTTCATTCTTGGGAAAGGAGAAGTTATGTTAAGTGAAACTTTCCAAGAAATTCAACTAAAATAAAGTTCAACTCATGTCTTTGGCAAAAATATTAACAAGTGAAAATAAAATCTTCACACGTGAAATGATGCATTACTTCTGTGCCTGTTCTGCAATAAAAGGGACGCTGGTGCTGCCCAGTGCAGTGCTATGTGCGTAGTTGAGATAGCTCAGGCTAGGTTTTGGTGGCAGGAGCAGGAGAGCAGCAGAAGCATGTCTCTCTGCCTGGACTTAGGCTCCTTGCTTCCTGGTGTCATGAGTCCTGAAGAACAAAAAGCTTTTTTTTATAAATGGTTTCTGTGTGAACTTTACACAGTATAGAAACAGGACACTGAGTGTGAGATGTGTTTGACCAAATGCAGATATTTATGACTGAGCTGCTGTAACAGATTTCCTTTATGGTTAGCGAGATATATTATAATTTCTAGAGTGTGACTCACCTCATCCTACTGTAGATATCAACATCACAGACTAGAGCTGCCTCTATTTTTTCATTGACTTTAAAGGAAGCTTAAGGCAACTAGCTCAGATGCAGACACCTAAAGTGAAAACAGACACCACCTTCTCTCCACAATATAGTGGTTCAAACTGGAAGATGACTTTTACTCTCTGCAAACACACAGGAATCATGAAACCATGCCGAGGCACCATTGTGTGATAGAAGTCAGCTACAATCTTTGAGCAGTCAAGTATCATGGATACACTTTGTAAGAGCCCCCAAAATGCTGCAAAATGACAAGAATTGCGTCCCGAAATCAAAGAGCACCTCTGCAATGCCAGTGTCCCCGCTTCATTGTGTGAAATCAACAACACTTCTTAACAGAGAGGAAAAAAAAAGTGTCCTTTACATCACTGTCATAGATGGCCTGACTTCAGAGGGACCAGCTTTCAAGACCAGTTCAGAATTTTAGCATTTAGTTCTGTGCAGCTTTCAGCTCCAAACTGTGAACCCTGGGGAAACACAGTGGGAGGAGCTCACCGTGACATCTCGTGCCATGCCTACTATTTTGGCTTGCTGCATTTTGTGTATGAAAGTGCTATGCAAAACCACATTGCGTTCTTACTCTGTTGGTTGTTTTTTTCCTCCTTAGTGCAAGAGCGTTCTTACTGGCTCTAGTAAAAAGGTTCTCAAGCGCGTTGTTAGGCAGAAGCAGGAAATTTGCTCTCCTCACGGATCAAACAGAGTTGGCACTAATGATACAGCACAGGGAAAGGAAAAAAAAAAAAAAGAAAAAAGAAAAAGAAATGTTTAACACTCAGCACTAAAGGAGAGTGAAAACAGAACACACTTTGAAGAATTTCCTTGCTGCAGCACAGCCCTGTGTAGCAGAGGCTCTGCAGTCAGACTCAACGTGTTTTGAAGTCTCTCTGTTTGTTTAATCTCCAGGTCAGGTTTTGGCACTGTGCTATGATTGACACAACGTAGAAGAATAAAGGCCCAAACAAGGCAAGAAGGAAAAAAACCTCAGGAAAGTGTGAGACTTAGTAAATCAAAGCATCTAGGAAGTAGAGCAACCTGGGTGCTTCAAGGACAGGTGCAAAGTTGTGTCTGAGACCGCAAGAGCAGTACCTAGAGATAGGTCTCCTCCTAATAGCCAAATGTCATGGCCTAGCTGGGAGCTAAGGAATGATCTCCTTAAAATCAATCCTAATTGCAGGGCCTGTGCAATGTGAGAAAACATTACTTTCCATAGAAAATAGAGAATAGAGATAGAATGCTAAAAATCGCACAGTCAGTGTAAACTATTGTTCCGAAAGTTTATTACCGGAATAAAAATTTAATTCATGCAGTCATGTCACTGAAAATGCCTCTCCCTCAATTGTGACTCTCTGAGGAGGATGTGAAAAACTGAATATTCAAAATATTCTCCATTTCTTGGTAACAGAGACTCCCTTTATTATGGCCTGCGCATAGTCTGACAACTTGTGAATAAGTTCTAAGGAAAACTTGGACTAAATAAAGAGCGCTCGCCTACCAAAGCAGAGACGTACATTGCAGTTGGAGCCCGCTGTGTGGGGTGAACAACCCACCCCTTGGGAGCACAGGGGACCAGCACGCCGGGAGGCAGCGCCCTTGCAGCGCTGGCCCCGAGGCGCATTGCCAGGCACCACCACCCCCTCCCGTTTCAAAGCAGAGGGGGTGAGAGAGGATAGGGATGGGCAGAGCGGATGAGGTGGAAACCCCACCGTGTCCTGTGACAGCAGCCTACAGCAAGCAGGCGCCTTGGGAGGAATATATGAACGGCCAAAATACGCCGATATTCTTCCAGCGCACAGAGACCTGCACCTCCGAAACTTCCTAAGCCACAGGCGGCAGCCTGGCCTGTAAGAACAACAGCTTAAACGGCGTGGGCTGCAGAGGTCCCACCGAAGATTCTTCTCTCTGGTCTGTCCCCAGAGGCTGCCGTAAGGCAGACGGGCCCGAAGCCGCGTCGACTCAACCTGCTCCAGGTACCAGAGCAGGGCAGCTCAGGAAAGTGCAAAGCACAGAAGACAAAATTCCATTCATTCAGCAACAGGCTGAATCATAACATATGACTGAGGTCCCATACCCTAAGTCAGAAATCAAATATCCGATATTAGCATTATCAAAGAGAAGAGGAAACCTCCCATTGTCTTCAGGGGATATGGAATTTTATTCCAAGCCTTAAGTAAATAATGATAATAAAAAGTAAGCCTGCCTCATTTACAGCATTTAATATAACTTCTTTCACCAGTGCAAAGACTTCCAGCTTTAGCTAAAGGCCATTCTTTGTTAATAATTATTTTTGACTATTGCATTATTCGCTATATTTAGTTAGTGCATTTGCAAACTATATTAAAATGGCAGCGCAGCAGCTTTCATAAAGAGATGGAACCTGTTAAACATAGATGTAACTACTGTTTTACAAGGAAACACTTTGGATTAAGTACTATTAGCGTTTTTCTCTGCATGAAGAATGTTAAATTAAAAACAAAAAGGAAAAGTGAGGGTCCAGCTCTGTTCATGTGGGTTTGGTTTTTAAATTAGAGTAACTTTGTTTCTATTGTATCCAGTAGATGATATTCCAAAGTTTAATAAAATAGGTTTTATATTTTATTTAAATCACTTATATGCTATTTTTACTCTTACCATGTATTTCTGACCTTGTCAGATCAGAAACATTTTTTTAAAAACCAAAATACCATTACATAATCCAGAAGCTATAATAAAGCTGCTAAACTCTGAAGTCACTACTGACACAAATAGATTTACTATGGATTTACATCAATGCGGTGCTGGGATTTGGCCCAGTGTGTATGTGCGCGGAGCTTTATTCTATAATGCCAGCATTCAAAGAATCGATACGTTGTAAAAACCCAGATTCCAATTTCCAGACTGAAAAGATTGGGATGAGTTATAACCCTATTAGGACACTAAAAACCTTATTAGCGTGGTTCCAGGCAGTAGTAGGTTCTTTTCTCAGCCAATTCACAGGACGACCCTCACCTTTTTATGGCTCAGTTGCAGCTCCCCTGGGGATCTGCACACAATGAGGCCGTTTTCACCAACAGGGAGATGGCTTTCTACATCCCTGTTGTGTCAGCCTCGAGGTGATGACTAGCGGTGAGGAAATTATTATCTTAAGGTGGGGTAGGTTTGACGGATTTCCTTTCAGCAAAACAAAATCATATGGCGACGCAGCTTTTGCCTAGGGGGAGGCGCGCCAGGTAACAAAGGGAATGCCAAGAAATGGTGACGAAGGAACGTCCCCGGACACCTGGCTCACCTGTTTGCGCTGCCCCAGCCGATTCCTGGCAGGGGCCCACTTGCTCTTTGGGAGGACAACGCGAGGCAGAATTATTTATTGCTCTGATGATCCTCGGTGAGGAAGGGCTGTGTAAGAGCTGAGCACGTCACTCCTGATACAAAAACTGTCAAACTGAACCTTTTGAGCTCTTGGTGACTCAGACAACAGCGAAATTCCCAGCTAGAACCATTTTATGACACCGCGTGTTTCGGAGGACAAGGCAGTCCCTGTTTCCACGTGATCCCCCACACACTGCTATCAGCACAACAGACCCCCTGAACTAATTTGCCAACACTACCACCAACAGAGAAAATGTGTGGCAATGGCAAGAACTGGACAAATTTCTATGAATTAAGAAAGCAATTCAATGTAAAGGTTATAACATTTTACATCATAAAATACACTTTATACTACACAAATTAAATAAACCACCATTTTAAAGCTATAGAGACAATAAATGTTACATGCCAGTCAGAAGTCTTCATCCACCATTAAAAAGGCTAGTAACTAATTTCAAATCCTAAATCTTCTAGTTTTTACCTGATGACTGCATGTAAACAAACTATAGAAACAATCTGGTTTGAGATTGTCCCTTCACATGATAGCTGAGTATGTCCATTTGCCTTCAGATTTACACAAACTTTTCTTTTTGGCAAGAGTCAATGGAGAGTATATTCCTGAGCCTACTGTGGTTTCTACTAAAGGTTATAGTATAGTCACTCCCTGATAGGGTGCTCATGCAAGATATATGTCTTCTACATCTGCTTGAAAGGCTGAATGAACATGATCTACCAGGAAGCTGATCCTCAGCCATAATTCTACAGAAATAAACAGATTGCAGTTGAAATTTACGCTAGCAGAGGATTTTTATTCTGCACTGCCTTCCCATTTCTGCCTAAAATGATGATATCCAAACTTTCCTTAACTTGTTTTTAAGGTAGGAATGAACAAGACAGAGAAGAATGGCATTTGTATGGCTGGGGTTTGTAATTTAGGCTCTAAAACAGATTATGAAGTCCAGAGAAATATATGCAATGCAGTAGTCAGGAATGTATCAAAGAGAGGAGACTGTCAAACGAGAGAGAGAGAGAAGGAGCCATTTAGTCACATCATCTACTGCAGTTGGATTACTACAAAGCTGGCAAAAGAGGTGGTAAAAAATCTATATATAATTGAATATGAATTTATGGTTCCTTACCTCACAGCTTAAAGTACAGCCCCACAGCTACTGCTTCAGGGGATTGAAGAAAGAGAAATAGCTGTGGTACCTATGAAACATTGCCTGCCTTTTTGGAGCAGCCAGCTGGATTTGGCTAAAACGCAGAATGTCACATCAAATCTCATACAGATGAGAGGTTTGCTTGCTTTCCAGTAGAGATAACAATCGTGATGAGCCAGCAGAACTTCGTCTGCAGCAATATGAAAGACTCGGCGTATGAACATTTACTAACTCTGAATAACAGGATGAGCCAACCTGTAAGTGCACCACACCTTTGCAGGGCCATGAATTTATTAATTCACGTATTTTTCCTTTATAAAACAATGCTAAGAGCATGGCCTCTTTCTTCTCATCTTTTGTGCACCCAATTCCTAGCCTGGGTCCTAACAACCACAGTTTCCAGAGAATATGGTGTGCTGGCACCACGACAGGTTTTGGGTTTTTTTCTCCACAGCCTTGGAGAGCCTGAAAAATTCCTTTTTCTTCCCTTTTTAATTCACGTATTTTTCCTTTATAAAACAATGCTAAGAGCATGGCCTCTTTCTTCTCATCTTTTGTGCACCCAATTCCTAGCCTGGGTCCTAACAACCACAGTTTCCAGAGAATATGGTGTGCTGGCACCACGACAGGTTTTGGGTTTTTTTCTCCACAGCCTTGGAGAGCCTGAAAAATTCCTTTTTCTTCCCTTTTTTTTTTTTTTTTTTTCCTGAAACAGCTAGCTGGAGTGCAAGCAAAATCCTCCACAGATGGGGGACAAGCTTGAGAAACAGCAGTACAAGAGGTAATATTTTATAAAGAAAAAGATGAATGATTCCAAGGAAGAAATTAGGAAGCAGAAATCGTCTCAGGCGTACGTGGAACAACGCTGTGATGTAATGGAAAATGAACTGTACTACGGCCGGTGGTTTGATAACGAAGGGAAAGCTGTGAATCTCGTTTGTGACAAGGCAAAACCCCAAAAAAGACAGAGTGTTTGATAATGAGCTCTGAATATTCTTTCTTTTCTCTTTCCCCCTCTTTTGTCACCTTTGGTCTGCTTGGCATTCGCCCAAATTAGAAGACTGACAGGCATTTCTCTTTAATAATCACTCTTGGAAACTCGAGCAGCACTCGCTATTCAGCTCTGTCAACAGGGAATCATTAACACTGAAAAAAAAATAATATATATATGCTTAATTGTTTTTACTGAAATAAACACTCTGGGTACCCCCTGCCGTTTAATGAACACGCACTGGGTTAACTACAAGGGCTGCTACCACTGCCATCTTTGATTACTTGCTGGTGGCAGATGAAAGCTTAAAACACAAGCGTTTTTTTGACAGTAAATATTATTTCACTTTTTTGGCTTCCACATCAACCCACCCTTTTCAAAGTAGGGCAGACTAGCAAAGGCTGTCAAAATAAGGCTAGCAAGTAAGTGGAGTAGCAGCTCTCTACAGAGTTTGATTATTCTTCTGTGAAAGAGTCTGTAAACAAAACCTTTAAGCTTTTGTCTACTAAACAGCGCTTAGAAATTCTTCCAGCCTAGCATTTTTAATATGTGGGAACATGACTGCAGTAGGATTCAAGAGCACTCAACATTTTTGAAAGGAAGGCAATTTATTTTTGTAACTAAATGTGGTCTCAGAAGCCAAAATGCAGGCAAAAGACCACTTTTTTTTAAAGAAAAGAAATGCTCTGTGTGCATGGATCCTCTGAGCTGTCTGCAAGATGTCTTTCGTTTGCCTTGACCATACATACCAAGATAATAACAGGACAAAAATAATTTTGGAGTATCAAAAGGTTTTAATATCAATTTTGAGTTTGGAAGTGGAATTTAATTGAAAACATATTCAGGTCTTATTTTTCACTTCCATGCTTCGTGCTATGATATAAAGCCAGCTAGGCTGAGGCCCGATGTCCCTTCAACTAACAGTCGGTTTTTTGAGATGGCCAGAACCTTTGGAATGAGCTATGTACATTACAGGGCGTGAAGACTCAAGTCTCTTCCCTTCCTGGGAAAATACTTATCTAGTGTTGGGGGATGCTTCTCTTCACCCGATCAATCCACCAGTTTCTGAACCGGGTGCAAAGTTATGCATGCCTCAAAGCAGAAACCAATGGGATATTTCCATTGGAATTTCCCTCCCATATACCTAGGCCATGTCTATTAAAGTAAGATAAGTGTTCCCTGAACCATCCTTTGACACAGCAGTCACACCCAAATCCATACGATTAAGCTCTTGTAGCCTTCAAGGAGGGTATCCGCACCAATGCGGTCATGTGGAGACAGTCCCTGGGTTGTGCAAAGTCCTGAACTAAGCGCTAGAGAAATGTCTGGGATGGCGGTGGTGGATCCGGACTCAAAACAAACCAAAGACCACTCTGACTGTGTAAGAGTCAGACTTTGCAAGAGTAAAACTGCGTAAGATTTGAGTTCCAGTGCCTGGGAACTTTCCCTGGCGCGGTTAAAGTCATTAGTATGGATGTAGCCATATCTGTCAAGGTGATTTAGGTAGCAGCTGAGCCTGGAGTTTTTAACTGCTAGCTTTGCCTAAATATCAGCCTTAGATGTCTAAATGGGAAACCAGTTGCTTAACAGCACTTCTCAAATTTAGCTCCAAGTGGCTGAGCAGTGGATATCGATCGGTCCCACAAGTTTTTTGGATAGGTTTTTGCTTGAGGTTGTAAAAGTTATTGCCAGTGTGATTTTGGTTTGCCTCCTACTCTCTGAGATCTGCTGATTGCTTTATGTCTAACATTAATGGCTATCTTTCAATAATTTTTTAATACATTTTTGTCCTTAGACAATTAAGTGCTAGATATGCAAGGCATAATGAAATCTTTAAAAAGTACTTACATTTGGATTCTCAGAAGGGACAAGATTTTACAATCTGGTTAGCTCTTCTTCACTTCAAGGACTTGCTGAAAATTAGGGATTACTGCATCCTCCTAACGTTAGTCATCAATCCTTATAAACATCACTTGTGTTACACCCACCTAGTAGGGACAGTTTTAAGTGTCTCTCACAAAAACGTAAATATCAGCCAAACAATTTTTGCAGACTACAAATGTTGGTGACAACGAGACCCCTCCCCACCTTGGCTGTTTCTCCCAGCCTTTTCAACGCTGCCAGACTGCTTCTGCCTCACCCAAGTAAAGAGTAATTCTAAACAGAGATATCGGTATGATCAAAGAAACTTGCCCAATGCAGGAAGGGCTGGAGCAATACGTGTGTTTTAGCGACCTTTCCACCTACTACAAGCAACTTCAACAAGTGTGACCGGGCAGCAGGTGACTCTGTGTTCACACCCACATACACAATGCACACGCACGCACAAACCTATCCATTCCCCATCACTGGAAGAGAGTGACTTCTAGGATGAGACGCGACTAACAGTCCTTATCTGCATTAAGAAAACTCTTGGAAAGTAAAGATTAATACCATAGATATCTTCTGTGTTAAATAAATGAAAAGTAAAGCTTACAGTTTTTGAAATATTCTTTAGCCATAATATTATTTTGAAAACATCCTACGTATTTCCCTTTTAAATACGCAGAGATAAAATCTCTTGGAAGCTCATTGAAAGGACCAGGATTTTACTTTGAGGTTTTCCATGTAGGTGTTGATAGAGCATGACTCTGTGTGATCTGAAGAAAAGCTCATGCTGTTGATTTCTGGTGTCTATGTTACTATTAGAGTGGCTTGGAAATAGCTTTTTGATGTAAAGTGGAATTTTACATTTTGGTGATATTTTTTTTTTTTAATTGGATTTTTAATTGGAAAATTGAATGGACCCAAATTTTCCTGTTTTTTTCCCAAAAATTTTCCAGTTTCAACTTCTTTTCAGAGCAGTGTAAGGCAAGGAAGACTGTACTTTACTCATACAGTTAAACATTGAAGTAGGCCTTAAAGATCTCATACTTCAAAATAAAAATTAGACGAGATTACGATTAGATTTTTGTGAGGGTACCAGAAGCTCACAGTTTGAAAAATAATCTCAAAATGGAGGCTGAAGCAAAAGCCCTCCCTTGGCAAAAGGAAAGTAAACTCCACCAGAGTCAGAAGAGCAAGTCCTGCAGTTTGCAATGCTCCTTGAAGCAACATTCTGCAGTCTCCCTTCTGGATGGGAAGATGTCCAGGGCAAAAGAGACATTTTCATGACTATCCTGTGGATAAATGAGACAATCATTTCACCATTAATAAAATGGAAGTTTTTGCAAAAGCTGCATCAGCTTATTTGAATATTCTCTATTTCCTTATTCAATTCAGGACAAAACCATGTTATTGGAACGAGCAGAGAAGAGTTACATGAACACTAAGCAGTTCCTTCCTTCCTTTCTGCCTCCTGGTATGATGTGGATCTCAGGTACATTTCACATACAGTAGTTCTCATGTTCATCGTGGTAGAGAGGGTATTTATTCTGAAGATCCATTTCTTGGGCATATTATTAGAGATCCAAACTCTCATCCGAAATGTCCTTTGTCTATTTTATCACCACAGAACATGCCATGGACCAAAATCCTATTGCTAGCTGAGCCTCCTTTGCATCATGTAGATGTTTTAACCAGGTGTTTTGAAAAGGATTCCTTACTCTCTTATTCTCTATCTGCTTTGTGTTATTTAGACATAGCACAATTAAGAGTTACAAAAAGAGATGTTTTACATTTCCAGTTTCTAGCTGCAAGGCTTACTGTATAGAGGCACTTACTAACTGTAAGATCACGCAACCTTTGTCTTAATTGGGTAAACAGGGCGTTTGGAGTATCACACAGCAGGACCAGGCTAATTAAATATTGTTCAGATTTCTCACTGGGGACTTTATGCAACCACTGAACTGTAAGCTGTAGTGTTGCAGCTCAGCAACCATGTAATTAAGGTAGATATTTTGGGGAACAACTGCCCTTCCTTCCCTAAAGAAATGTTGTAATCAACCTGCGGCATTTTATTGAGATGGAGGAAAGGCAATCTGACTGATCTGAAGTGTTTGGAGAAAACTGCTGCAAATACAGATGTTTTTGAAGAAGCAAGTGAACTTTTAACTTACTAGGTCTTCAAGTGACAGCCTTTTGAGAAAGCACATTTAGTCATTTTGGGCTAAATTACCATAGGCGAGCGAATTTCATCACTTCAGTTGTATTTCTCTATGCCTGTGCTAGAAACCCTCAATCCCACACTCAGGCGGGAGAACCCCAAGAAGATTTGCAACCCTTGTATTATCACGCAGGGGAAGACACGTCTGTGCTAGATGCACACGCAGGAGGACAGAGGCAATGACAGAGAGCAACTCCCTCCTACAAGCGTGGAAACAGGAAACAACAGGGCCACTGAGAGAATGAACACGTCTAGTGACGCGCAGTTCTTCGTTGCCTCACATATGTCACTCTGCAGGTTAATCCTGGCCTTTATTACTCCAGATAAGATAACTTAACACACAGGAGGACTAAGAATATCAGACTGAAGACCTTGACAAGAAACCCTCCTATGGCGAGACATTTTAGCTACAACTGAACTATGGAACTCATAAAAATGTCCCATCTGCTCAGGTATGCGAGCATCCTCTAGCTGCATCCCGTGTGCATACTGTGCATGCTCACCATCCCATTCTGCTTCCCAGTTCTCCCCTTCTGTGTTTAAAATCATCTGTGTGTGCTCCAGCAGGTTCTCCAGATATCTCTCTGGGACTGCAGTTACACAGGAGAAAGTACCTGTGGTGCAGTTTAGATGTAACTTTACAGACTGACTTGGTGCTTGGGGCCAAGCCACAGCTGATGCTAGAAGTGGGATCCTATGGGCCTAAACTGGGGTCCAGTCCTTCCTGACCCTTGAGTGGACAATATCTTGATAGTAAATCTGAATCAAAAGACATAACAATGAACAAAGACATAATCCCACTGATGTGAGGATGTCTCTCCCTCTCCTGTTCTCTTTTTCCTATTACTGACTTGCTAACCGATTTTGATGTTGGAACCTCACCTCAGAAGACAATCAAATTAAATGGGGATGAATTATTGAAAATAAGGTGATGGGAGCCTTGATGAAAGAAGCCTAAAGTACCTCTGCAGGCTTCAGATGACCAAGTTTTGAGATGGGACTTTACACAACAACCATACATATTTTTCACACAGCAGCAAAGTGCTTATAGAAACACAGGTTTCTTGAGAGAAATGGTCTTAGGAAGTGTTATATGACAGAGATCTTTTCAGAGGGGTCATATGAGGCCTCCCGAACATTATCATTATGTAGGCATACCTGTGCTTAATGCTATGCATGGATAGTAGAAACAAATTTAACTTACCAGCTAAAGTAACTCCCAGATAACTAGATGTAAGATCTGAAAGAAACACCTGGATTTATAGGTCTTTCCTTTGCCTTTGCACATGGTTCTCTCCAGGGCTCTGTGATAGCTTTATCTTTGATCAAGCAGGTGGGGAAAAAAGCAGGACAAAAGGCCATCCATTTCACATTTAAGCTGTCAAAGCTTGATATGGTACTCAAGGCTAAGTCACAGAGGCCAAGCTCATAGCACTTGAATTCCTTGCAGTATTCACTGGAATTATCGTCACGTCACAAATACGATAAATTTCTGTTTGAATATACTGAAATTTGCTATTTTTTTCATTCCAGCAATAGAGCATAGAAATAGGATGCATATCTAACTACCTAGAAGAGCTTCTCTGTTTCCACGTTCAGATGCCTCCCAAAAGCATATTGCCATGAGACCTGAATGCACATTATTCTCCCTTCCCCCAACCAGATATCCAACTGGAAAAAACCTGAATGCTTGGCTGGGGAGACAGCCACGGAGTATTCCAACAGATCCACTGGTCTGGATGCCTTGCATGGCAGGACTGTGGGTGATATCATATGGCATGTACCTGCTCTAGAGTTTAGATGCATCCTGGAGATGCTTCAACTCAGTCCTCAAAGGGGCTTCATCATGCCGATTCTCAGGTGACTCTTAGAATATAAATAAACCCCTAGAATTTTATGCCAGTTTCACAGTACTTATGAATGGCTAAGGGCCTGAGAGTCGAGAGTCACCCAGATGACATAGTAGGTACGGCGATGCTTAAGCTGCCCAACAGGACACACTGAAGTCCTGCCTCTCTTCAAGTTCAGGCATCTCTGTATAGCTCTGAGTCAGGTACCAGCGTAGCATTAGCATTCACAGCCTGTGCTTTGGTGTCTGAATGTCCCTTTGGGAAGGAATTTTTATTCCATTCTTCTATTTTAACACATGCCTTGGAAGAAATTAAATGTTGATGCCTAACGAGTTCTGGAAGCTGAGTTTAAATCCTTTACAGGTCTCATAGTCCTTGAGAGGAAGCCCTTGAATCTGTCTTCTGTGAATGCAGGGGGGCATCTTAGCCAACCTGTAGACACTTTACCTTCGCTCACTGAGGATGATGACCTAATGGGATGGCCATGGGAACATGGAACTGCTATCCAGGACTGGCTATCCTGTCCTCAGTTCTGTAGTGTTGCCATCTGTTTCTGGAGGCTCCTAAACAGAAAAAGGGAAAAACCCAAGAGGACAATTTGCCTATAGCAACTTCAGAACTGTCAATGATCAATTTTATGGCTGCAAGAGAACATCTGGAAAATAGAAGACATCTCTTGCAGTGATTGCTGACCGGACCAAAAGTGGTGATAGCACCAAATTCATGTAACAGAAATTAAAGGTTTTTAACAAATGTTAATCTTCACCTGCACTTGAAGTGATCAGTAAATGTTTACTTGTAAATGAAAACATTAAACCAAACTTTTGTTTTTATGCATTTTTAATAACCACTAAAAGATCAGATCTTTAGAAATTTGCCTTTGGCCTAGCTGAGATACTGCTATTTCCTCAAATACAAAACTCCTTAAGAAATGCTATCAGGTACAGACACAGCCCAGATGACTGATGCAGCAGTGTGGATACTATTTATTTTTTTATAAAATTTTATTCACAGACAGATCTATAACTTCATCATTTCAACTCCAGGATTGTGGACATTGTAAACTTTTCTGTTGCCTGAAAAAACAGTAATTTTTTTTATGGTTATTGCTGTTGTTGATCATGTTTTTGTTCTCCTTAATAATTTCTCAGTTCTTATTCAGAGCAAACCTCAATGCTAGTCTAAATATGAGCCCACAAGCCAAATTATGATCTCAGCCCAGTGTAAGTCTGCTGTATTTGCCTCTGGTAGACAGACTTCATGTTAATTCTGAGATAACTATATGAGTGAATCTGAGCCAAAACTACAGGTTAAACTTTCTGTGAGAACTACAGTACCCTGTAACCCCCAAGTCCAGATTCCCCTGGAAAAGTTGCTTTGCCTGGTGATCTCTTGTGCATTTAGATCATCATAAAAAACTGCTCTTTGCTAACCTAAGTCTAGCTAATGCATAGTCTGGTAGCTGAGGGAAGATTTTCCTCTGTGTATTTTACTTTTAGAACACATCTGCTTGCCCTTGAATTAGTTTGCTCTCTGAACCATAATCTCTCTTTTATCTGGAGAATACCTGAAATGTCCTTCAGTTTTAGCAGCGTATCTTGAATCCAGCAGAGATTTCTTAATACACAGAACAGATGAGAATTTGTTTCTACCCATTTATTATACCTGGAGCATACCTCAACAATCCCTTGACATTTCCTGTTTTGCTGACTCAAAGTACTAACAGAGAGTAGCAAAAGAAATACGAGCAATTTGAGCTATTCTGGGACTCCAGAGCCTTAAAGCAAGAAGTCCCTCCAGCTCGGAAAAAATGTGAGCTTTGAATTTGTTGTCCACTACTGCTGGAAAGAGAGTTACTGTACGAAAAGTAACTGCCTGCAGGGAGTTAGGTATGTGTTCAACAACTGGAGATCACAACATGCTTAGGGTGAAATTCATGGAAAATCCGTATTTTTTCATCTTCCCAGAATTTATAAAAACATTTTTGTAAGTTAACTGCATTTTTAAATACCATTCTGAGATTGTGCCTACACTTCCCAACATGTTTTCCAACTGAATTTTGAACATATTTCAAAATTTTGTTTTAACACAGATGAAAAAAGTCCAGTAACAATAAATATAGATGGACTCTGAAAAATGTGCTGAGCTTGTAAAAGTAGAATCCATCGCTATGAAAGTTAGAAAGGGCGAGGAACAGGATTAGATAGCGTAGGGAGCTCTTACTGCTGCTAAAAAAAAGCAGTATGCAAAGAAACCAAAGGACAATTTTGCAATTTTGCAATAAAAAATAAATATGCTAGCAGCTGCTATCAACACCGATAGAAATTAAATGCCAGCCCAAGTGGGATTTTCAAAGGCACTCGGCACTGGTTTAATTTACTTTCTGCTGCGGTGGATGGGACTTTTGCTGGTGAGGTTAGCTGAAACTATGCTTCTGAAAACACTGCCCTGAAATCACCCCTTCCTCTCCTGGTCCTTGATACTGAAAAATCTCTGTATCGTCTTTACAATAAAATCTTCAGGATGGAAAATGTTCCTTTGCTGTGTGACCTTGCAGCAGCAACCACACTGATACAAGAGTGGGGTTCTTTTAGAACTTGGCCTCACAGGTCATTCCCTCTCTGCCCCTCCGGCAGATGCATTTAATTTTGTTTCAGCTAAATCCTGTGAGCAGAGCCCATCGGGCCGAGACTCTGGACAGGAGGAGAGTCGTTCCTCTTTGACAGACCAAAATGCGTGCAGCTGAGCTGAAACTGCGAATGCAGTTTCATTTTCTCTTTGCTCTGCCCCTCTAAGCTAGTTCTGACCTGACCCCGTCCCCGCAGGGCACCGCGCGGTCTCTGCCTTCTCCTCTCTTCGGCCACGTGGTGGTCCAGCAGAGGTACAACTCTTCCAGTTGCTCCAACACCTGGTGTCCCAGCAGCGGTGAGGAGAGGTGGGCTGTCGAAGGAGGCGTGCTAGCCGAGACGTGGGGCAGGTTTATAACCCTAGAACTTTTTTTGTGTGTGTGTGTGGCAGCAGGGCACTATTAGGATTTTGACTTTCCCACCAAGCCTTCCTCTTCCAAACCAAGCGCAACCAGACTGCTCACCATCTCAGCCCCAAGTGTAATTGCTAGTGTGTGTGCTTACCACTCAGCACACCCCTCTCATCAATGTGGGACAACAACTGGGGAGTGCCGGAGATGAGGACTCGTGTTTGGTTATGCTACTGTATGCAGTAGAAGGGCTTGACTGAAATGTGCATCAGCTGCACGGGGCAGCGGGGGAGCGACTTGGTCGCCCTGAACTGTTGTGGCAATAGACATACGGTTTCCCAGACTGTGGGAGCTCTCTGAAGCCAAATGCCATCCGGCCTTGCTCGACACGCAACAGCAGCAGCCCTCGGTCCATTCGTCTCCAGCAGATCTCCTCAGGAACTTCAGCTTTGATTTCCCTCCGAGCAGGATTACGCCACCGCAACGCAGGCAGGCGCTCAGCTCCCCGCTCCAGAGCAGGCAGGCACAGCGCGGGTAAGGACTCTTTTCCTCTGAAACAACGGGAGGGAAGAGTCTCATGCTTTTCATTCCCTGCCTGAATTTAAGAATGGCAGAAAGCCAAGGAGTAGCACGGTGTGTGCACCTATGCAAGCTGCATATTTTCTAATTTTCTAATCTTCGCAGCAGCCCCTCACACGAGCCTAGGAGACTGCAGCTCGGCAGCTGGTAACAGTGTTTTCTCAAATACTCACCGGCACAAAACCACGCACTCTGCATTTAAGCTCAAACTCACAGAAATGGTACTAATACAGAGCCTTCCATTTTTACTCATTTTTTAAAGAAGAATCACACACGTTTTGATTCTGGTAATGTGAATTCTTTTTTTCATGCCCGCACCTCTGAAACTGCGGTTAGCAACAGCGTGATTTCACATTCAATACTTCTCTCTTATGGTTTCCTTTTACCATCTATATCACAAATTAGTCCTTTTTTCTCCATTTTCGAAGAGAAGAAAGCGTTCTTAAGGAGAGGTTAAAATGAAAACCAAAAAACTCCCTTCCTCTTTCCCTTTTTTTTTCTTTCCCTCTCCCCAAGTCTAATAGTGAAAATTTGTTCTGTTTTAGTGCAGCGGGTCAGTCCTGCGATGATGTCACTAGGCATGCTCATGATGTTGTGTAAAATTAGAGATACATTACTAATTCTAACCTTAAGAAGAAACAGTTATAAAATTGCCACAGAATTGTCATACAGGGTGGATCCTGGAAAAGCAATAAAAAAAAATCTCAATTTCCCCTTGAATGAAAACCAAGAAACACCCTGATTTAAACCTGTGACTGATTTGCATTTGGAAAATAAGCAGCTCTTGTCCACAGGGATGTCATGACTTCTGTGCTGCAGTAGCTTCCTGGACGTAGGCTGTTGAAAATGTGGCCCACCTAGTACAGAGAATTAAGGTGACGGAGTAACTGCATCAAGAAATCAATTGCACCATTAGGGAATACATGTGTATGCTTAAAGTCCAAATTTCTTAAGATTAATGCATTAAGGATCAGCACCGGGCACAAAAGCGAATCAATTGAGAGGTATCAAATATAATAAGCTACCAGCACTGAAAGTAACAAATTGACTCTGACTTGTGCAAGTAGTCCACACCATATGCCTTTCCATTCTAACGTTTCAGCGAATTGCTTGAGTAAATAAATTAATTGCACCATCATGAGGAAACACACATGGAATCTGCTTTACCGCAAGGCAGAATGTAACTCGGTAGGTGACCCACATGGATGAGCAACAGAGCTGTGGGGAGCTTCAGCGGAGTTCTTGGAAAGCCACCGTATTTGCTGCAACAGTAATTAGACAAGAGCTGGCAAGAGCTCATGGTGGTGCAGTTTTAAATAAAACTTGGTATTTGTTAAAATGCTTTGGATAACGGTTGATACTCTTTGCTCAACAGTCTTCATTGTTCCAACAGCCCTGAAAGAAGAGTTGTGAGAACTCTGAAAAAGTTCCCATAGCAACAGCAAGGAGACAGGACTATTTTTCTCCTGGCCCTGGGTGAACAGCAATGACACGCAATCGTGGTAGATGGGCCCTTTCTGCCTTTTCTTTTAAAATTATCATATTATTTTCCCTCTAAGGAGGACAAAGAACCTCTTTTTATCATCAGGAACAAGGACGACAAACCAACACCCTGCACACATGCATGTCTGAGCCTGCAAGTAAGGTCAGCAATGAAGCTTGATGACCACCTCCTCATGGAAACACCCTCAAATCTGCGCCTAAGCAGGTGGGGGCCACCCGCCCAAGAGCCCCAGTTTTGCTCCCGGCCATTGGGATATTCCCAAGGGGCTTTGTGTCTCCGCAGGGACTCCAGGGTACTGCTGCTGCTGCGGTCAGCAGTGTGTAACTTCCCTGGAAGATTCCCGGTGCATGGACTTAACTCTTTTATACAGAAACAAGAAATGATGGGCCCAGCTATGAGATGAAGTGAAATGGCCTGCTTGGACCTCCCCAGTTTAAGATGAGCCTACCCAATCTTCTGTAGTTGCCTTCAGGAACACAATGGCTAACCGCAGAACCTGCAAAAGTGGTCAGAACAGCCCTGAGGTTTGCACACTTCTCTGGGTACCGCGAAAGTTTTATTTACACCAGGCTTTTACGCACAAGCGTAGCCGTACTTTCCAATGCAGATGTGTCGCAACAACAAAACACAGAGAACCAGCAATTTGCGTATCCGTACTTCAACAAAGTGTTTCAGAAGACTGGCCTCTATTATTTCAGGATCTTCCAGTACATGTAAACAAACTACTCTCTTCTTCAGAGGAAAAATTAAAAAGACAAATGTAGGTATTACAATTTACGTGACCTCTATGCGGTGCGTCTACACTCAAGGCATTAGAGGTCTCCTCGGCGCTCTAACGCAATGAAATATTTTCTACTTCATTTTCGCTGTTATCCAAAAAGATCATTGGTTTAAGCCACTTTTTAAGCACAGTTTCTGCATACTTGCTGTATCAGTTTTTGCAGCTCTTCCCTCATTTGATACTTCCAACCGATTCCCTACATCAACGGGACTTTTAGTTGAGGTGACCAGCACTTCAGAACTGTGCTCACAGCCCCAGTATGAATTCTTACACATGCAAACATAGGAAGTCATTGGTCCTAGGATGTGTGTATTACATCCCGTGTGCCAGGCTGGTGTATACTACTCTATTTTGACTGAGGGCCATAACTACGCATCTAACAGCAAGATCTCTTACCCACACAGGTTGGTTATTTTTCCATCATGCTAACTGGCACAACTGGCAGATCAGGCCCTGACCCAAGTGCCAAGGAGACGGCAAAGTAGGAAGAGACTCCTGCGCTCTGGGGGTTTCCCTTTCACCAGCACTCCCCCCCCCTCGTTGTTCTGGCCAGCGCGGCTGCCGTGCACCCCGGGCGGGAAAGGACGACAGCAACGGCCGGTGCCCGTTAGAACCGCGGGACCACGCCAAGTGGTTTCCTTGGTGCAGTTTTGCAAGCATTTGGGGGGTCGTCTGGAATTTCTTACCAAGACGAAAAAAAGAGCAAAGATGTAGATGAAAATCTGATTTTAAAACGTGGCGATTTTCTGCCTTCAGAAACCGAAGTTTTTTGAAAAATGGCCTTTGTTTTAAATTTGTAAAAATGAAAAATCTTTTGTGGATTTTTTTTTTAAATCCAATTTTTTTTTCTTAAAATGCCCTGAAGAATTTTCAGCCGTGTGAAAGAGTTTGTTCCAAGAGCCTCATTCCTCTACGAAGGTGCCTGCTTGCCAGTTTACCCTGCAAAGAGTTGAACAGTGTAGGACCAACAAAATGTACTTCTAGCGAAGCCTTTCAAAGAAAGTTCTAGCAATTCCAACTACCAGGCAGCAATCGATACTAAACTATGATTTTATACAGAGTTAGGGAAACGTTTGCTCTCACGTACAGCAGCAACTTCATTAGTAAATGGAGTCAGCGTGACGCACTTTGTGTAAAAAGCGAGCCGGGCCCATATTCTTTCTCCTCGATTTTAAACACCAAGGTTATAGATTAGAAATGATTAAAAAATGACGAAGCCAAGGTATCAGCTGACAAATTTCAGGGAAGCTCAGAAGAGTTTCCTGCCCCGCAGGCTGCAGAGCCCTCCTCCTCCTCCCTTGCGTTTCTGTGTCCTCAAACAAGGGTGCTGAGCGGAGCGCAGGCAGTGCCGCCCCCTCCCCCCCCAAATAATTGAGCGTGCCCTCGGCTCCCATAAAGTCAGCCTGCACAATCCCGAGGGAGGTTGAAATTCCCATAAAAGGATCATTCCAAATCCCCGGGATAAGTTTATTTGGCATGCTAGTCAAGCAAAAGGAGCCTTGCAATTGTTTTCCTCGACCTTTTAACCCGCTTTTCTTATCCCAACAGAGGTCAAAGGACGAGACCCAGGCTCCCCTCCCCCAGACCCTCCCTGCCCCGGCCCCTGAGCACACCGGGGCTGGAAGGGAAGGGTTGAACCCAGGCAGCCAGAAACAGATGGCTGCAACGCGAGGGCTGGGGGAGGGAAGGGAAGGTGACTCGAAGCTGGTGTTTGTTTAATTGGTCATTAAGCCTGGAGAGGAGGGAAAAAAAAAAAAATCGAAGAAAGTTTTCCTGCAGGCAGAGCCCCTCCCCCCCCGCCGTGGCCTGGGCCTGCCTTTGGGCGGTCAAGCCCCTGTTTAGGTTTTCCCGTTGAACGTTGAGACAACTCGCGCTGAGGGGTGGTTAGCGTGCCGGAGCACCAATCTCCTTTTGCTCAAAACCAAACCAAACCTGAAGAAATGCGTGGGCTTATGCTGTGGGTGCTGCAAAAATGGCCCGAAGAACCCGCTGTGAAGCCAAGAAAACCATGCATTCAATAGGTTACATTTACATTCATAAAATGCTGCTTATGAGTTAGAGGATTTCCTTCTAAATTGTCGAGCAGAGTAAGGGGGTGGGGAAGAGGGAAGGTGCTCTTGAAACCCTGATTTAAGGCATGGGAGGCAGCCTGTGAATGTCCCTCCAGTCCAGATGGCGGTGACCTGTAGGTATGGCGCTTGTGCACTGAGAACGGCAAATCCCTCACGGGAATGTTTCACCTGAATTATTTGGGGATTTTAGGCAGTGGGAGCTTAAAAGCGTTTGGACCAGGTGAGGTTCCATCCTTCCCTTACCAGATCACGGTGAGGACTGTAGCCCATCGTCCTCTGAGGTGAATCCTCTGTGCATAGCTGTGAAATGGCGATCTTGCCCCCCTTATGCAGGTTGCCTTGTGCCGTACCAAAATCTGGGAACCCCACTCTGTCTTTTCTGCACCATGATCTTCCACATCAGCCCAGAAGGACCTGCCAGAAGAAACAGTGACTGAGCTGCCCATCGTCACGGGACCTCCCGGCAGTGATACAGCTGCAGCGTCCTCTGCAACCTCAGTGAAAACAACAAAAAAAGGGATGTAATTTCTTTGTGCTACCAATGCATCACCTCTCATCTTTCCTGATTTTTTTCCTAAACATTCACTAAACTAAAACAAAGAAAAGAAAAAAAAAAAGCCTGTCAAATGCTGCCTGGAGTGAACAGATTCAAGGAGGTCTCTCTGGAGACCCTGGGACAGATTATACAGCGAAGTCAATGACGGTACGAAGCTGCGCTGCAAGAGTGCGCTGGGAAACTTGTTCCAAGGGTAAAAGTCAGGCTGATGTGAGTGATGTGGTATTTCACGGGATGTAAAATTAGGATACGTGCAGAGGGCCAACTTCTCTGCTGACCTAATCTAATGCCATTGCAGTAATCTCAGAAAATTGCACTGATTAATACAAGAAGTGACTGTGATCCTGGAACGGTGAGAGCAGCATTTCAGCAAAAGCGAGTAAAGGGGACTGTAAAGTTCAGGCTTGGTGTAAGCTGATGTTTACTTAAAGCAATAATCATGCCCATAATTAACATAGGATCAGTTCAGCCCGTGAGATGTTATCAGTGCGATTTAAAAGCTTTTGGAATTAACTTTACATGTTAAGAGTGGCACTGGTGGAAAAACGTTCGCATCTACCCCTTTTCTTACTAATTCAGACTTGCTATGCAGCTTAAACCCCAACTCACGTCACAGCTGAATTTGGCAAGTTAGCTTTTGTTGGGCTGCTTTAACACATTTTGAGAGTCCTAAATATAATTCTGGTGTATCAACTCTTTTTTAGAAGAAAATAAGGAAAAGCGAAGTTTTTTTGGTGTGCTTGAGAAAACTGAAATGGCTATCGTGAGTGTAGCATTCATATTACACATTCTGATAAACCACCTTTTGTGGAAATAATTATTAAAACATATTTTCATAGACAGTTTGATTTATTTTGCTGCTAGAGGTTTGTTGCCCAGTCTGTTGTCTGAAAGAAACTCATGACAAAATGGGCAAACTGACAGGAAAATAAGACCTAACGGTGGAGAATATCCAAATGGAAAGCCTGCTGCAATTTGACAAGGATCCACCAGAATCACTGGACACATTACAAACACCACTAATGCCTGCAATCTCAACCAAAGTCATAAAATACTTTTTTAAAGGGGCTATTGAAAATTCATTGTATAGCTAAACAAAATACAATTCTTCTATCCTGCATTGTTTGGGATTTTATTATTCAGTTTGCCTCACTAATGCGTATGCAGTCTTGTTTCTCTAAGCTAGAATATCAATAAGCTTCAGTTTTTGCCCAGGATTTTTTCTGAGCAGTTACTGTGTAATGGAATGAAGTGGGGCAGCCAGAACCGCAGGGTCCTAGGCATTCTCTCCCTGCTTAAGTAAAATAAAGTACTCTCAGCAGGCTACCGGGAAAACTAAAAAGAAAAATACGCAACTGCATCAGTCATGGCTGTAGATCAAATCATGTTTGTATGGATCTGTGTGTAAGTGTGTACTGGCCTAAGTGTTAACATGTTTAATTCTGTAAAGAACGTTCCTGCTATACCATAACAGGCAAGAGCTTCATATGTGGTACTGGAAGTTGCCTGACAGCAGAAAACAGAAGCCTTCCCAGTAGCTGATCACTGCTCCTAAAAAGATGTCAGTTGCTAATCCTTTTAAATAACAAATGTTTTTGTCACAGAAGAAATAGAAGTTCTCTTAGGTTTGCTTCACTTGGGACCATAAAATCCATAGTACCCTTGGTGGACGTTTATTCCAGGGGAAGGTGAGAAATGTAATTATTATTTTCCCTTTGTGTTTTGTTGTGTTGATGTGAGCATCCATAAATAGTTTGAGATCACAGTTATCCTGCAATATTCTGGGTAGTTACGGTGGGCTACGCTGAAGCATCAGATCCTTTGGTCGCCTCGCCATCTTCCTTTTCCCAAATAGTTCCTTGTTTCTAAGGCTGTCCTAGCCTGTCTCTCCCTTTTCCCTCTTACTCCGCATGAGAGAGGTTTTAATTTTATTTTGTTGCAGGCTGTGTATCGCAGCCGTCCACTTGTATTTACACTGAAGCAGAGTACTGAGAAGTTGGGGTGCAGCTGGCTCTTGGTGTGAACACTACACAACATGCAGTGATGCCTGACTTCTAACCACATGCTGGAAGCTCACACACAAAAGGTAGAGCTAATATTTCTTTCTGTTTACGACTGAAATTAAACCCTGCTTGTTCTCAACAAGCATTCCTCATTTCTTCTTTTCAAAGCCATAAGGATTGTTGACCTACTTTTTCAGGTGGAAAAAAGAGACACGGAGGCAGCAAGCTGTTTTGTAATATACAGTAAAACAATTTCCCTCCACAAGTACCTAAACAGTTACTTACATTCAAATATGACTGGCCTTCCAAATGTGAGTATCTCCTTTGATTCCTCAGATGTTGCTTTTTAAAGTGAGTGAGTGGTCACAGATTTAGAGGAATGCAGCGTTTGCTCCTTTAAAACAAATCTTTAGCATGTCTGGGTTTTTCCTGCTTATTTTAAAGCAGTTTTGTTGTTGTTCTTCTGGACTCATATTTTGGGGGGTTCAAACAAGGGCTCGGATGTGTATATGTGATCCTTCAGCCTTCAGGCCAAGATGAATTTAACCGTAGTGCATTTATGAGACCTGTGGGTGTGATCAAGAAGCAGGTTTTCAGAATCAATTAAACGATGGCGTGGTGTGCTGGAGAGGGAGGCAGAGGATCTGAACAGAGTCTCTGCGTGGCTGATAGCGTTTGGAAAGGGTCTCTGCTGCAGAGGATCAGCAGCCTGTCATTCACTGCCTCCCACTTCAGTTTCACCCCATCAGTAGAGAAGTCAGTCTGGAACACAAAAGCTACTTTCTCAGATTTCCCTCTGACATCCAGTACTGAATGTACCTTCTGTGTCTGAACTGAAAATTTCATCACCTTTTTTATTCTGATTTCACTCTCCACGTTTCATTCCTTACATAAAGCAGAAAACACACACAAGAAAAAGCAGCCAGAAGGTCTTATAGTCTAGAGGGGGGCTGGGACGTTGTTCAAGGCAATTACTCTGGGAGACTCTGTAGCTATGCAATAGCAAAGCCAAGGGAGCCCTGGGGAATTACATCAGCTTTTTTTTTTTTCTCCTAAGGGGAAAAATCCTGAGTAGGGTTATGAGCGACAGCTCTAACTCTAATCAGCACTGTCCTAGTTCACAGCAAAGCATGCAGAATGAACCAAGAGCAGAGCCCACAGAGCTTCTGCAACATGCTGTTTTCAAAAACCAAGGCACATTATTTCCAGTGAAGCCCTAAAGAATGGAAGGGATGATATGAAACGCAGGCTTTTTCTTGGTAATCCTCCCTGTGTATACTCTGTTTCACCTTCAATCTCCCTTTGTTTCCTTGCTGTCATTCATGACTCAGCACCGCCTTTCATAAAACCCCTGTGCCTCTCTCTAACATGCTGACAGCCTCTCACTCCTCTTGCAGGACTACAGATCTGTGTCCTTTGTCTGCCCACATAACCTGACTCATCTCTTCTTGGACACTGGCCTTTGCCACTCACTTCCTGACAGTACAAAATATCACACTGGGTCCAAAAAAAGAAAAAAAAATTCCACTCAAGGACATTGATGTTGTGGGATTACTCAGCTAATTGCAACACCAACTGAGCAGCAGGTTTCAGCCACACCAGGAGCTGGTGCCTCCCAGCCGTCTCTCCCAGGGCCCTGCAAGAGGGCTGCTTGCTGAATGGCGCTTCAGCCCGTGCTAAAAGCTCAGTCCTGCTTCCTGCACGGCTGGACATAAAAGCCCCAAACCCCTTCATCTCTCCTGCTACGTGGTGGCAGCACCCACTGCTAGTACTTTCTTTTGCTTCCACATCACTTGGAGCGCCGTCTCTGCAGGGCGGACATTTTGCTTCGCTTTGTGATTATCCAGCACCCCCACACCCCCACACCACCCCCCCTCCGTGACAATAACGAAAGATTTAAGCAGTTGCCAGCCTAATGGTTCTGACATGCAGGCAAAATGAAGTAACTCAGAGTGGAGCTGGCAACCAGGAAACTTCAGAAACAAATTGATCTGGCAAGGAATTTTCATTATGCTTTAGGGAACAGGTTGATCTGACAAAAATAGAAGTTGGCAAATAGACTACCTCTTGGAAAATGGCACACCGAGGTGGTGCAGTGAGATGAGGGGTGGTGTCTGATCTGGCTCCAGGAGGTGAGGTTGGCTGGCACAGTGGAAATGAGGGGATCGAGCCCTCTTTGGAACAGAGATTTTGTCATTTGCGTGTTTCATAAAGCAGCGTGCAGGCTCGCAGCTTTCTCCCGCAGCTTCAGTCGCAGTCAGGAGGCTCTGCCAGTGCACATCAGCCCTGACTTTCTGCAACGCATTCTGCTCTCGCTCGACACCGTCATGGTGTCTGCGTGCTTCTGGCCTTTCCTCCTGCTGTCTCCTGGGCCATTGCTCCGCCTCAGCTTCCCTCCTGAACGTGGCCAGGGAGGGTGAGGAGCCCTGGAGGAGATTTTTGCCCAAATTGCCCAATTGTGGTAGCTGCTGTCACATGTACCATATATTTTTATGCCTACAAGGCATCCAGATGCTTAACGTTGGGAGAGAAGCAGCTGTTTATAACCTGATACATAAGCCTCTTGTATTGCTGATGGGGACACCAGGCCTCTAAGATGGTTAAAAGATTTTTACTGTGCACAAAAATGTTTTGCCATCAGTATCAAACATGCAAACCATTCATTCTTTTAAAAAATCCCCTTACATTTCTAGTAATTAAAAATAAATTCTCTGTCTCCACCTGTGAGTACGGTCTTCTAAAAAGTGGCCTGTTCTTTCTGTAAATTCTTCCTGTCCGCTCTCCCCCGTGGTTTTTTTTTTAACGATTCATCTTTCAGCTACTCACTGTTACCTTATATGGTCTCCCTATATGCCTGGGCTTTTTCTTAATGAATAGTATTCTCCACACCCTGTTTTGATGCTTGGTAAGAATAATATCTTCTTTTTATTTTATAACAGTATAGGCATGAAGAGTTTTAAAACATTTTTAGCCAGTATGTTGTTTTCCACAGAATAAGTACCGTCAACTAAATGATTTAGCTAAGTTGTATGAAAAGAATAAATCTGGGCCTCAAAAGTTGATCAGAAGTCCTTGGATATACTTTGGGAAAAATGCTACTTATGTCATGGCACATACAGACATTTTCCTACATATCTAAAGATGGAAAAATGGGAAACAAAAAAATCATTACGGAAATAGTACCTTGTTTATCTTTCACTATGGTCATAATGAAGTATTTCAGTTAACATTAATGCACTATAATAAAAATTGTGGAAATCACAGTCAATGCATTGCTGCAGGTCCCTTATTCATGATTTGGGAAGCCCTGTGGGCTGTTACACTTTCCTGCTAGGATAAGAATATACTTTTCCAGGAGAATAAGCATTCACAAGGATGACAGAAGAGTAGTATAGTAGATCAAACACAGACTATATATAGGAACTCTTGCAGTTTTTGCGTTTTCTCCTTTTCTTACTGTCTTTCTGACAATTTCGTGGTTTCCTGCTGGCAATCCATCTGTTGCACTTTAAGTTAAGGTAATGTATAAATCTTGCAGTAGTTACGAAAGCATTACAAGGGAAAGGTCTATTTTTGATTTTTTTATGTTACAAAGCAGTTTGGAAAATACACAGATAAAAATGCTTAACAGATAATGATGACAAGCTGTTATAATAGCAAACACGAACACATTATTCTACCAGGAAAACATCACAAACGTATTTCAGTTGTGTGCAGCTGTTAGTGTGAGTTGTCCAGGTCAATGACATCTAGATTTTTTGGTGCTATAATTAGTATGTAATCCAGTCATGCTTCTGAACTCTTTTAACTGTTTCTTTTAATTCACATTGTCTTCCAGTAGTTGACATTGAATGCTGCTATATTTTTGCCCAAACCATAGTTTCTAGAATTCCTCATGAATTTGGGATTGATGAATCTAAATAGTTTTGTATGATTTAGGAGAAAATATGCCACATTTTTTGTTTGTTTAAAAATGCTATCTTATTCTTGGTTAGTCTTTAGTTCAAATCAAGCTGAAATACTTCCAACCAGTACACTGATTATATTTAAAAGGTTTGTCTCAGAGAATTTTCTAGGTCTTGGGACGCTTAACATATTACGTGCCACAGTTTAACCCAAGGTTTATTAGCCAGCCTGTGAAAACAGATCAAGTGAGCCTAAAAAATTGTTGATTCAACATCGGCTTTGATGGGTAACTAAAGAACAATTATATACTTTCAGTCTGTCGAGTCTTAAGCTAGGCTAAAGTTACGTATTTCTTGAAAAATACCTTATGACCTTATGAACATAAATTACTATGGGTGATGAGGACTGCAATATGATTTAGGGTTTGAAAGACACTGCAAAAGCTTGATGAAAAGACTTATAAGGTAGCTTTGCCTTATCTGCTGTCATCTTTAAAGCCAATCTGAAGAATCACTGAATCAAAAAAGGCCTCTTCGTTTTCTTTCTTCCATTTGTTATCCCTTTCTCCCTTCTCCTTCCCATTTCCCTTTCCTGTTTCCCATGTCTGTTTTCCTTCACCAAAAGTGAAAAAAGCTGCTTTTTATGTAAAAAAGAAGTATATCTTTCTTCCTCTCTGACCTGAATCAAGACCGATAAAAGATTATCTGAGTTAGTTTCTGTAGTATTAGTAGATACAATACAGTATGAGTAGATGGAGGGTGAACAGATGAGGGGGAAAGAAGGGAGTCAAGCCATTCCTGCAGTGAACTCCACCAGCTGAGAACTGGGTGAGCTGGGGACTCCTTCCGTTCTTAAACCACCTTTCCTGAGGAAAAGCATGTGAGGCTTAAGCAGATATGCATATTTTTCGGTAATTACCTTGACTATTTTCTGTATTCCAGTTGTTCATTACCCAGATATTTCTGAGATAAAAAGGAAGTTTTTCATTGCTATACTCTCTGTTTTGGAAGTTTTTACAGCCTGTTCTTTGCAGTATCACTATCATGTTCACATTGCTGGGGAAAACCATTTCAGTTTCTTTTGCCCCAGAAGTTTAAAGTTATATTTTTCAGACACATGAATTTGTGTTCAGTCATAGGGGAAAAAGAGCCTGAAATGTTACGCTTTCATGAAAATGTGAAGAAAAGAGGTTTTTTTTCATTTTGATTCTCCTGAAGTTTCTCAGGCAAATCTCATTGTGTGATTACTGCTACTAACAAAGGATTGAAGCAGTATGAAAAGAATAAGGCAGGAGGGGAGGGAAGGAAGAGGAGGTGGTTGATTATGAATGTGAAAGCTTTATTTACACACACATGAACAATCAGCAGCTTTGAAAAAAAAAAGAATGCAGAAAAATACACACACACACACTTTTTACATTTCTGTAAGCATAATGGCCCTCTGAAAGAATCGACTGATTTGGTAATTTTACTCCACAGAGGTTTGTTATGCTTGTAAAGAGGCAGTATTTTGAATGATGCTATGCTTTTTCTTCTTTATGCTTAGCACTCATGAGATTAAGTTGACAGAAGGGGGATTTTCTTCCTGTAGTCGTTCAGCACTCAGCATGATGCAAGGCTGGTTTTGAGGGAAGACACGGGACAGTTGCCTCGTTTTCCACAAAACGTCAACAAATCAGACACAAGATAGGTTAAACATGGTTCCACTGACAGATGTCAGAAGAAGCCCATAAAGGGGAGACATAAGTGAGCGGAGGTGGAAGTAGAGCAACACGCCGTGCTCCTGCTGCGCTGTCAGGAGCAGGTCACGCCTCCCCGACCCATTGCTGCCTCCTCATCAACCTGCACCCACCGAATTGGAGGTTGATCCTCTGGGTGGTGGCTGTGGCCTCTGTCATATTTAGCACACGGCGGCTTCCCCTCAGGTCTTAGCGGTGCTGTGGGTGAAGGTGGAGTCCACCGGGGGCTGGTCGCCACCAGGCACTTTGTCCTGTAAGTTAGGCAACAGCTGGCAATTGGCAGAGAAGACCACAGTGTAGTGAATTATGAGTGGTGACTTTGCTGCGTTGTCTGAATCACTCAGCTCAGCAAAGGGAGTTGGGTACTGGGCAACGAGCATCCATGTAACAGCATGTTAAAGTCATTAATAAGAGGTGAGGAAGATGAGGATTATGTTTGTGCTGGTTTTTTTTTTTCCTTTTTTTTTTTCCTGAAGAAACTTCATGGTTTTGCCAGTATTGATGCTGCTTTGTCACTGGTGGTGGTAAGGTGGCTGATGTAGGCTGATGCCGGCTTTTTAGTCACTACAGTAGTTGAGGCTGGCAGGGGGTGTGTGCCCG
>NW_009258765.1:535571-557281 GCF_000687185.1 Egretta garzetta | reverse complement strand
GCAGCACAGCAGCAATGAAGAAGCCTAGCCTAGGCACAGTTTAATGTCACGTGATCAACGTTTTCAGCTTGCAAATTAAATGCAAGGCTGAAGGAGGAAGATGATTAAGAGTTAAAAAAAACCTATCACTGTTCTCCTTTTGACCCACTTTTGCTGGGGGAATAACCTCCTTGGACAGACTTCCAAAGAATCCCCTCATGAATACTTGCATACGAGTGTGTTTGTGTGGGTATGGGGGATGTGTGGGTGCGTGTGAGTATGTGTAGAGGGGTATACACCGGCCTGATTCTTGCTTCCTGCTTTTTGGGTTGGAAGTCCAGGGGAGTCCAAGATGATCGTTCATTAAATTTGACAGGAAGTCTTTCAGAAAGACCCTTCTTCAACCTGCTTTGGACCCTTTCGAAATCAGGGGGGTCAGGCCTGAGCAGGCCCAGGAGCTTGACTTCTGGAAATTTTTGCTAGGGAAGGGGAAAGGCTGAAGGACCCAAGAATGGGCATGTGTGTGCGTGCGCTTGTGTGTGTGCATGCGCTCTGAGCTGTGTTCCTCAAAACGAGATTTCTCATTAGAGGCAGGCTTCCCTCTGTTCTGCCTATATATCTGCTTTCACTTTGATTTGTAGTGAGGGCTGGAAGATCTGTACACGTGTAGCGAGGTGCAGGTAGGTGTTGTGTAGGGCACAGTGCTATCAGTAACGATGCACTATTAATTTGGTGGGTGTCTGTGTAAGGCTAGACAGGCACCTTTTGCTGGTGCTTGCCCGTGGCAGGGTCTTGACATCAGTCCGAGGCAGCCCATGACCTGTGCTCCGAAGTCGCAGGACCCCGTTTCGGAGCGTCAAAGGGCAGGCTGTAATTCTTTTGTGCCAAACACCTTCCTAGGCTTCTAGATAATCCCAGGGCACATTGGGATGATATTTTTCGATGGCTGAGTGAGAGAGTTTTTTTCTTGCCCTCAGTTCTTGCAAACAATGAGACCAAAGGCCGCTGACTGGGCTGCTCTGGCTGCATTGCATCCCTGTTTTTCTGCTCTGCTGTGAGAAACGGTATTTATTTAGAGCAAGTGAAGCTGGAAAAATCCATTACAATTTCAGTCAGATTTAGCTGTATTCACGTTGCTGCTTTAGATATTGTCAAATACACAGCATATTTATAAATCACTGCAACAGTATGCACAGTTCGGAAGTATGTGGTTAAAATAAAATGATTTAATATTTGCTGTTGTTTAAAAATGCAGTGTTGCTATTGGGATGCAGTTGGAGTTGCATGCATCTCCAGAGGGAATCTAACCTTTTATTTAAAAATGCTTCCTACACAATATTTTAAGTCCTCTCTATTGATTTATCTAGAATGTTAAAAAATAATATAATGCCGTGTCAGATACAGCAAGTAATCTTTATTTTGAAATTTGCTGTATTATGGTGAAGACACATGGTATACAGCAGAACAAAATATGTATTATGCAAAATATGCTGTGAAGGATGGACGCTAAGAATACTAAACGTTTTCTACTGTAATTCCTGTCATGACAAAACATCTCTCTTACTGATGAGATTTGGATAAATATTTAAAACTGAAATGTTTTCCATGGAAAGATGCAGATTCAGTGGCATGAAAATAGTCTATGGACTTGCGAGACTTTGTTGAATTTCATGTTGAAAATAATCCAACACATGCCAAAATAATCTGAATATTTTGCCTTGACTTTCAAAATGAAACTTTCAATTTTTTATTTCAAACGGATTTCCTGCCTAGAACTCTGCTTTCGTTAAAAAAAAAAGCTCAAAATTGAAATGATGTGTGCAACACTGACAGGATTTTCAGTTCAGTGACAACTGCTTTTTCTGTCCTCGTTCCCTTCTCCTCCCCCAGTGGATTTTTCAGAATTGCCATCAACTAAAAATATCCGTGATATTTGTAGGTCTGTGTCTGACTACTCTACTTCACAGATCTTTCCCTCTGCACTGTGTCACTTCCACCACTATCCCACACTTCTTAAACATTGATTTTCAAAGTTTTCTCGACTGCCAGTCGTCTGTCTTACCTCCATCACACTGAGGTACCTTTTCCCTATGCCTTACATCCAGCCACAGAGCTGGAGAAAAACTCTGGTAGAAACTTGTTTCCATCAGGTTGTTTGGGTTTTTCTCTACCTTCCCGAGGCTTTGGGTTTTAGATGCTGCCCACTGTGAACTGTGCTGTTTCTTGGCAAGTTTCCCCATTAGTTTCATAATATCAGCAAGGCTGGGGTAGTGCCTCCAAAACATCAGAGGTCCCTTTCCAGTGTTTGCTGTGCCATGCAGCAGAGCAATTTTGCAATCAAAAGCAGTTTAAGCGGTGTAGGGGTCAGAGGGCCCTCCCGGGTGTGGGGGGGTCCCTGCCTGTCACCGTCTGGCCTAGGGCATTATTTTGCTTTCCATCTCACCTGTTGGTGGGATGCGCTGGTTGAACAGCGCGTTGTACCTGAGTGGAATGGCCTCAGCCGACAGCTAATTGCTTTGGGTCAGAGGGGAGATGAGGAAAAAATGCAGGAAGGGGGTTCTTCGTATGTGCATTAAACTCCACAATAGGTGATTCCTTGCAGCTTCATGGCATGAAAGGCCCAAGACCTCACTGTACAGCAGTGTCGGTTCACTGATTTCGGTAGGAAAAGGTTTATTTCACCTCTCTGGAATTTCATCACCAACAGACTTGAAGTGGCAGTCTAGATGCCAAACCTCACACTCCAGCAAGAAAATATTTCAATCACAAATGTAGAAGAGTGGTCAGTAACTCGCCATGTAAAGGCAGCAAGAGGACGGACCGGCTCCGGATGGGGGGGATGACTGTAGTTTGTTTAGTGTTGTTCATTGCAGTTCTGACTGTAGTAGGAACCTGCCCAAGTGTGTCTTTATCACAAAACCATCAAGAGTGTTGGGGGGCTCCCCATGGGACTGAGGGCAGGGCCTGGCAGCCAGGACCCATCCCACCCCCAGCCAGGCGCAGGGCAGCTGAGGACACCGGGGCAGCCCCAGCCCCGGGCATCGGGCACCTCTGTGGGGACAGGGATGGGCCAAGGCCAGATTGGGACATCACCCAGGCTCACCCCGGTGGTGCCCACGGCCAAGCAGGGCAGGGCAGTGGGGAGGTGGGCAGGGGCAGGGCTGGTGGTGCCCCCAGGGCCCTGGCAAGTTTGTTATGTGTCTTCTGGGTCCTCCTGCTTCAACATTCCTCCCAACTCTCAGGTTTCCCTTCTTCTCTGCATTTATAAAGGGAAGGGAAAGGAAAGGAAGTGCACCGATTTGGACATGGCCAGGGAGCGGGGCTCCCGTGCAACGTGGAGGGCAGGTTTGCATTGCGGTGAGTGCAGGGCTGGTTCTTGGTTATTGAAGCTGATGGATAAAGACTATTAGGTCTCCTTGCCTGCCTAGTACGCAAATTAAATACTTTCCTATACCACCCACAAAGAGCTTAAAACCTGAAGTGGATTAAGCAGCTAAGAAAGGGAAAATTTCCTAAATTTAGCAGGATGGAATGAATAAAATAGTTTTTAAAAATATGACTAAGAACCTCAAAGCAGTGATGTAGGTCCTTAACTGTACCATCTTTAGGCCACTCTGGTGCCCAACCAAAGCCCAAAATTAACATCTCGTAATCAGAACTTTTTACCACTTGTTATCTCATGCCACCTATTGATATTGAAAACACGTATTTTAGTAGTCATGCTTAAAGCTGCCATTTTTTTTTTGCTGCAGATTTTTTTTTTTTAATGTGAAAAAATAAAAGCGTGGAGCAAGTATGCAATTGGGACTTCAGAAATAGTCCCTTAATTAGTTTTCCTAGGAGTATATCAAGTACCTAAGAAAAAAATAACACAATAAAATAGAAATTTCAGTCACTGGAAGGTTTGAGTTCTGGCAGGACTGCTTTCACTTATTATAAAAAGAACAGAACAAATTTCCCAAAATGTTTAATGTCAGTACTTGCAGTTCTCCTTTCACAACAGCAGGAGAAAAAAAAAAAATTGTCTAATGCCCAAAAATGACATCTGTGAAAAAAATCTGTGCTAAAAAGGATGAAAAGAACATCTAGTACAATTTATTCACAGAAATGCCCTTAGTAGACTAAATTTACACCATAAACCCCCTTTTCTTCCCAGTTTGTATAATAAAGAAAATAATGTTATTGATACTAGTGTTAAACCAGCTTTATGGGGTATAGTATATCGGACTCATGCTATGCTTAGCAGATGGACACATTTCTGCCAAGTGCTAGGGACTGTATCAGTTAGCCATCCGAGAAAGTCTTATCAGCACATTCATCCCTGTCATCTAACTTTCATTTAAGGGCATCACCAACATCAGTAGCTGAGATTTAAAAGGTTGAGAAAGCAACCATATCATCAGAAAGCTCTTTTGTTATACAGCCCATCTCAGATAGCCCTTGCCACAGATTTGCAACTGGTGCTGCAGGCAGAGAGCAACAGAGCGAATTCAAGTCGCAGCCATCTTCCCAGAACAGCATTTGAAATCTCACTTGAGGAGGCACATAGTAGAGTCAACCAAATTAACGTTTTCACCATTATTGTCACTACAAGATTTATTACTCCCTGTTCAATTTAAAAAGATTCCCTGGGGAAATTTTTAAGGGGTGCTTGCTTTATTAGTTGTTATTGAGTTGGACCATTTGACAGCTTGTGGGGAATGTCTGAGTAACAAAATCCTTGCTAGAAAGAGATCAAGAGACCCCTGGTGACTGATATGGATTACATTGATTTGATTTTAGCATGATGCACTTAGTTTCCATTGTTAAAAGAATACAGCAGATTAATTTATAGACTGAATAGTAAAAATATGAACTGTATACACAGAGGAGTCTGATGAGGGCTGTGATAGAACCTGGAGCCCTACAGTGCACGCAGCTCTCGCTCCCCCAATAAGCAACACATGTCAGCAAGAAAACTATATGGAGCTGGATTACTGTGGGGAGGAAGCACTAGGGCTGGACCCTACAACTTGCATGCTTGGTGGTCACAGAATCACTCCATTAACATATTACAGTGGCTGTGAGGTGGGGAGAGAAGGAAAGATGGGAGAGGAAGATTTCTAACATCTTAAAGCTCACTAATAACTTTTTTCCAGCACAAATATAAAGAAATCATGAAACATTCTTCTACAAGCAGGATGTTGAAACAATAGAAGCGCTCCTTCCAATACAAATACAGGGTGAATTAGAGTCACACAGTCATGCAGTTTAAGAGGTATTCTTGGAATTAAAATACAAAACACAAGGCTACCTAACAAGTAACAAAACACAAGGTTAAGCACTGATAAGACTGGAACTATTTTTTTCTGAGGGATTATGAGAAAAACAGAGAGCCCAGGAAAGTGGAGACAGGAAAGACCATAAGTTTAATGAATTCACCCAGACACTAGAGCATTTATAGAACTATGCACAAAGACACCAGCTTCCTCCAATATGCTGATAAGAAGAACTTTTAGAAAAGCAGGAGTGCATCAAGTTTGCATGTGTACATCACCAGCATTGTTTGCTAATTGCCATAATCTGCAAGTCCCTCATTTTACATTTAGTCAGGAGTCAAAAGTTGTATTGGTGCTGTCAAAATGGCTTTCGCTTTCCAAAGGAAGGGTTGGTGACTATTCCTGTTACACCAAGAAACAGTAGGTAGTGGAGGGTCATAGTGTACTCAGAGACAATTGAAATCAACTTACCTGAAGCTTAAACTAAATGCTGAAGATTTTTTAAAAGGACTTAAAATATGTCCTTTAAAAAATGCCTCAAAAAATCTGATGTGTTTCAACTTCAGATGAAGTCTCTGCTGGATGGGCAGCAGTTATACATATTCTAGAGAATGAGAACTGCACTAACATAATTTTCTACCATGGTTCCAAAAATTCTCTGGCCTCACGCATTTATTTTCCACCCCCTAGTCTCCTAGCAAATGTATAGTTGTGGCAACCTGGTTGATCATACCTATAATTCCAACCTACATCCACGGAGAGCCTGAAAAACTACCATGTAAAGGAAGCAAAGGGGCTTTATTCAGCCTGTGAGCAATTGGGGGCATATCACATCTGAACTGTCTAATCCTAGAGTTCATCCAAGGCTTAATATGCATCCATCATTAACCCCACATCTGTGCTACATACTGGGCTTTGGCAAAAAACTGTGCCAAGCAAATATTCAGATTATACAAACCAAAGGAAGCTTTCTTTTCTACCCATCTATACTTTGCTGTGTACAGCTACTGTAATTATACTTAACCCTCTCTGTGTCACATATGCTACCATAATTTTCTGTAGTGTGTTTGAGTCATCCATAATTCACTCCTCCCTTTCTAACAGAAAGCTTTATGCCTGTGGGGCTGGAACACACAATTTGTTTTCCAGTGTGCCAGATGAATGCCCAAACTGGTGGATTACAGTCAGTTTCCTTAACCTTGACTCTGTCATCAACAAGTCTATAGAACAAAACAGTTTTAATAGCAAGAGATTCCATGGGGTAGGAGACATTAACAAGCAATAGCTCTAAATCACCATTTCTGGTGATCCGGCATTTCTCCATTGCCAGGTTAATATCCTTGTCACTGACCTACACAATTACCTTGCGCTAATTTTCTCTTGTTTTGGCCAGAACAAGAGAAATGCTTTTTACAGAACAAAAAGAGTGTTGAGAATAGTAAACTTATTACGAAAAGCATCAACTTCAAATTATTAACAGTACTCTTGAAAATCAACGTTGGACTCTCAGTTTGAATGATATGTCTGTTGTTCCAGGTCTGAGACCAAAAAAGTCAGTGACTATGAACCTCTAAATGGTGGCTAAAATAGACAGAAAAAGTATTGCTGAGTGTTCCCCAGATGAGAGCTTTGCACATCTTCCTATCTGGTCTGCTAACAGGAGGAGCAGTTCAAGGGAGCTCCGTGAAGTACTGCAGTGCAATTCCATTCCTTACACACTGCTGTACACTGTGAAAGCCAGAGATAAGGCATAAATACTTCTTGAAAAGCCTTTAACAATGAAGGAAAAGAAGATGACACTTCTTCACATTAAACCAAATCAAAATACCATGTTCAAGAACCTAGCCACAGATGACAAAACCTAGCAAATCAGCTGACCGTACTATGGTGAGCTACAGCCATGGGTACTGTATGGCAAGAAGTACCCTGCAACCAAGGAGCAGCACGTAAGATCAGCCCCTCTGAAAGAATGATTGATTGCAAGCAAAGAAGAAAGAAATTACATAGGATAGCTTTTTCTGGAGACAGTATTCTTCTTTGTGCTCTTTAAACCCAAGACAAAGCCTCTGGGAATGTAAGATGCTAATTTAAAAGAAATGAAAATGATTTCTAACTTGTCATATCAAACCCTTATATAAAAGCATTTCTATTCACTGAGTAATGCCTGGAATGCCTAAAGATCTTCTCAATTATATTTGTTTTCCGGTTGATTCTCCTCATCTAAGAAAGAGATACATTGCCAGCTGAAAGTGAATGCTTCTGACAGGCTTTTTCTCTTTTTCAATGACATTATAACTAACAAAAAAATCTTGAGCCATTAACTTTAATGCACATTTTGTCTGAAAATGGACAAACTAAACATTTCAGGATTAGGTCCATAGAATCTCACCACATTAGATTCGAATAGATACTTATTCACCGTGAACGATATCTTAACGCTTCCAAAGGGATGGCGCTGGGAACAAAGGACGACAGTATCAGCAACAGCCCACAGTAGTTGGATGCTGAAACATTTTATATATTCAAATGTTAAATGTCCAATCCTTGCAGACAAAGAGACAGGGATGCATTCAAAGGTGATATAAAATACTTGCTGCTCCCCAAGGGTAACTGCTGGACACCAGGAGACTACTGTGACAGCATGTAGCCCCTGAACCAGCAATCTCTGTTTCAGACAGCAGGAAATCTAGTTTTGCTAGGAAGGAAAAGGGAGAACATGTGCCTGTGCAGGAAAAGCAGAAGGCCAGTCATGGAAGCAGGAAAAATCCTGTACTGTTACCATACCTTCATTTCCTTCTTAAGGGAAAAACACTGAAACTCTGAGAAGAGGAAAAGTTACTCTGAACTTGCTGGGAAGAGAATGATAAATGAACCTGAGGGTAGGAGGGAAGGCTGCTTAGCGGAGGACTGGAAATAAGAGGGGTGTCAGAATCAGGTGAAAAGGGAAGGAATCTGGAGGTAGGTAAGAAAATCTAGGTAGCACCAGAGGGACAAGAAGAGAGGACAGAGGTGGAGAACACAAAGGCCCTGGTAAGTTTAGTTGCATGCCAGAAGAATCCTTCACTAAAAAAAAAGTTTGGGAATCACTGACATAAAAAAAAGTACAAGATACGGCAGTAAACCTACATGAATTATTATTCAGATTACACATAATTTTCACTCTGTGTAGAAGTGTGAGACTGTAACAGGAAAAGAACAAAATAAGAGCGGCAAAGCGTGAAAGAAAGTAGGGAGGGGAGGACTTGTTTTTCTTGGTTTATGTTTTTTACATACAGAGAGGAAAATGTTTTCGTCCTGAAATATTAAGTAAAACAATTAAAAACCTACTAAGTCTTATTAAACAAGAGTACCTTCTGGATTGATTCACAGTATTACACTTGTCCAGGTAGGATTGGGAGAGCTTAATGGAGACTGAATAGACTTTTCTATTAGGAAGTACTTCTACTATTCACAATCTTTTCTATTATACAGTAATTCTACTTTGCTCTTTGATGTTGTAGGAAGAGACATACACAGGCAAATAAGAGTATATGCTATACTTCCTACACAAGTACAGTAGCCTGGGAAAATTGTTGGGAACATTGAGAAATACCATTTCATGTATTTTTGCTTTGGAAAGCAAGCTTTATGTGCAGGCAATTGCAACCTGTATGTTAGGTTAGGTCTTCTTATTTTGCAAATGGACATTTTGTTAACACATGACAAAACATTTCTCTTCAAATATCACAAAATTATTAAAGCCCTGTATATGACTTAAACTTGAATTCCTACTTTTCAGAAATTAACTGTCTAGAGCTGTTTGCACATATATCTTGCTCTGTGGTTTGTCTTACCTGTTACTTTTTCTTCTTCCAACTACTCTTTCAACATCTAAATCTGTATTTTAGATGTATAAGCCTAACGATCCCTACCTGTTGAGTATACCTGTCACATATAAGAATCACCACCCTGCCAACTCTGGCATCTAAGTCTCACTCAGGTTCTGTACTGGGAGAAACCTATGGACACCTCTTGCCATCAGAAAAATGTATTTCTAGTCATGTCCACAGCACAGCAGGCCCACTGGAAGGTGGTATGGAAGTGAAGCTCCTAAAGGACAAAGCTGACTAAACCACATCAGAGCAGTGCCTTTTGAATTTGCAAGAGTGAAAAATGAGAAAAGAATTAGTAGGAGCATAGGTTAGGTTTTTATACCTGGGAGCCATTAAATTGTACATGAATTAGTTCAGGTTTTAGGATAACCTAGATAGGTACAAGGTGGGAGAGATCAAGGTACAAACTTAGGTAGGAGAGAAAAAACAAGCTAAGGTCAGGTTACTCAGGCAGGAGTTAAATGCAATGCTATTACCGACCACATCACTAAGGCAATTGTGAATCCCCTACCTCCTCGTGACTCCTGCTGGTTAATTTGCATTTTGAAACAGCAAAATGGGGCTCCAGCCAAGCTGTTGGTTTGGATTTGGCTCAGATATGTCTACGCCCCACTGAACCAACTGATTTCACTGGCAAATTTGTAGTAGCTTGAAACCTATCACTGGAAATTATTTGTTGCACAAAGCCAAGCTCATTTGGCCAAGTTCACAACAGGTGCAATAAAACTAAGGAAAGTATCTGGCACATTTTTCATACAACTCACCCAGGACCCTGTTTCCTGACATACCCCCTATCTGCTAGCTAAGCAGCTTCTGCGATGTATAGTGTAAAAACAGGGAGCAATGTTCCTTTTGTTAATAATTTTATCATCAAAACTTGAGTTGATAAATTATCACTGGACCATTTTGATCAAAAATAATGATGAGTAGTGACAAGGGGAACTGTTCTGGAAAAGCAGTCGATGACAATGCTAGTCCCATCACTGTCTGGGCCTGGTTTTTATCTGAATTAAAATCAGCAGTGAAAGGGTCAGTGTTAGGAATCCATACAGGGAAAGTTTCAAATGTAGCTTTTCATATAGCATGCAGTCATGGTGATTGCACTTGATGGACCACATAATCATGGTGGGGAACATAGCTGTGTTCCAGTTTCTTGTGAGAGAAGAGCAATAAAAAGAATTGCATCATTCCAGGTCCCAGCTCTAAAAACAACGAATGACACCAACAAGAAGAAATTAGTGAAAGCTTATAAGAGACATGTGAAACAGGTTTCTCGAAATGTAAAAGAAGGGCTCACGAAGCAGCGTGGGATGCTGACTATATTTCAGGAAAGGAAGGTCGCTGGTCTTTGGAGGAGGAAGCTCTCACGATTTAGTAAGATGTACCATAGCAAAAGAATACTAATAATCAATTCTCCACTGTCTGGTAACACTGCTAAAAAGATTAGTGTTAAGAAAGGTTGATCAAAGCAACTGCTGTAGCTGCTGTTGACCCTGACAACATATGCAATTGTGCTGAATTAGAGAATATGAGCCCCAGCCTAGCAGCAAAGCGTGATCTTGAAAATGAATTCAGAACAAAAATTATCAGATGTCTGGTTAAAAAGCATTATAAGAGCAGAAGAATATGAGATTTTAAACATGAGTTCTGAGGAATGCAGATAGAAAAAACAGTGATGGACTCTTAGACCATTAGCATTTCTTAAGGGCTGTGGTATGAAGATACTAAACCATAAGCAGACAGTCAGAAAATTATTTTAAAGTAGTGTGGATGCTCATAAGTGCAAGGTAAGGAGAAATGCTCTGCCTGTTTCAGCTTTCATTTGAGCATGACAGGAAATGTGTGGGGAGGATATCAATTTTACAAACAGAAATGGAGGGATGAAGCTTAATAACTTCATTACTTTGTGAAAGTACAAAGGAAATGAAGAAAAAAGCTGCAGCAGGCCGAGGCAAAGTTAGCTGACACAGATGGTGCCTCACTGGCTAATGATTGATAAAAGCAGTGATTACTGACAGTTTTAAAAAATGTCATTCTATTTTAATTCTCAATATGTCAGACCCAGGAAAATTAAATCACATCAGAAGCCACAGACCTATTACTGAAAGGCCAATTTTTATGAAACTTTTCCTCAATAATTTTAACAGAGAGATTAACTAAAGCCTACTCCATTAACTTGAGTCAGAGAAGTTTTAGGAGAACATCAGGCAAAAATGGACTAAGAACTGTTGTACTTCCAGACACTGCACAAGGCTTTGCTTTTATTTCCAAAGATCACTTGGAAATCAAAGAGTAAATGACCTTGATATTCATAGTAATAACACCGTTCAAGACTTCTATCAAAACGTGCAGATATGCTTCGAACTGAAAAACGAAGCAACATCACTTGTCTTAACTAATGTAGGGATAGATCAGGGAAGCTGGTGTTACCCCTCTGTCCAGGTTTCAGCTGGGACAGAGTTAATTTTCTTCCTAGTGGCTGGCATAGCGTGTTTGGGATTTAGTATGAGAATAATGTTCATAACACACAGATGTTTTAGTTGTTGCTGAGTAGTGTTTATATTAGTCAAGGACTTTTCAGCTTCACGTGCTCTGCCAGGGGCACAAGAAGCTGGAGAGGGCACAGCCGGAACAGCTGCCGCAAACTGGCCAAAGGGCTATTCCAGGCCATATGATGTCATGCTCAGTATATAAACTGGGGGGAGTTGGCCAGGGGGAGAGCAATCACTGCTCCGGAACAGGCTGGACATCGGTCAGCCGGTGGTGAGCAATTGCACTGGGCATCACTTGTTTTGTATATTTTTATTTTTATTTTTCCCTCTGCTGTTTTATTAAACTGTCTTTATCTCAACCCATGGTTTTTACTTTTTTCCGATTCTCTCCCCCATTCCACTGGGGAGGCAGGGCCTGAGCAAAAGGCTGTGTGGTGTTCAGCTGCCTGCCGGGTTAAACCACAACAACTCTCCTATATAAAGCCATGTTCACTCCTCGAATGCACCCATTAGAACTGATGGGGCAGGGCATGAGGCGATTCAGAGTCAGACCACTACACTTGCAAATCCCGATGCTGCAGCTTCTTCAGTAACCCATGGAAGGGCACAAAGGAGAATACTATGATCGCTGAGTCCTTGTGCAATTGACTGGTTTTAAAAGCCAGGCCAAAAAGTGCTGTGTGGTTTATATTAACTCATTTGTTTATTCACACACAATTTAAAATTGTGAAGCATGGACTATGCCTCTGAGAAGCCGAGTATGATTGTGCTGGAAAACTGAGGACCAAGTCTGATCCAAGAAAAGGAAAGGTTATTCTAGACTTAAAGGTCTAGCTTGATAAAAACCAACAACAGGAGTTCCTGAAAAATAGACCTACTAATATATTTGCAGTACCAGAGTTTATGTACCAGATCACCCAAATACTACTTTCTCTCCTTTACAATACAGAGGGCTATCAATGAATGTCTGTGTGTTCATCTTTGATGATAAGGATAACCCCAGCAATTTCAAGCATTTGATAGGTACACTAATACCAGCTACCTTAGCAGACTGGCTTACCTGAAGATTTAACTTAAAGGGAATCATCCAAAACAATATATTGTATGCTTATTGATAGAAGAATGAATTCAACAATCAGGAAAAATCTTCACAATTGATACAGTAAGACTCAAGGACTTCAGAAATGACCCAATTAGTAATTACTGGATGAGTAACCACCATGATATCTTCTTGCCTCTTTTCACATTTGAACTGAAGTGTGAACCAGTAGCAACTTTTAAAATGAGGGAAACAAGAAATGACAAATGAGACTCTTACCCATATATTATGCACTTGAATGGATATCGAAGAGGGCATAGTTAGAAGGCACAACTAGTTTGTCTTCTGAGAAACAACACAATTTACAATTCATAAGAAGAGCTATATTATAGACAATAGCAACGATCTCAAGAAAAGAGATTTGACTTTTATTAGAGATGGCAGAGCTCCTCTTACAAATTCAGTGGTTTGTCAGGAAAGGAGAACTAACATTCTAAGAGGTACACACCAAAAAAGCGTTCAAATGGCAGATTTGCTCTACAAAAATTACAGAATTAGGCACTGGCCTATTTGTGTTACACTTTGGCTTTCCTACTGAAGCCAGAGGTAAACAACAAAAAAGAAATTATATTGTTGGCACTGGTAGGCCTCTTTGAAACCAGATGAAACAAGTAGCACTTTGCATTTTGAGGGCTTTTATCTATTCCCCTGAAATGTGAAATATACTTCCCAGCTAATGAACATTTTTAAATTATATTACTTTTTTCTTATTTATTGCTTTGATTCTTTTTTACTCTGATCCTCGCAGGCTCTGCTTTTCCCTGTTTAGAATATGTACATAAATTATTAGATTATATTGATTTCATCCTACTATTCATACTTCTTAGCTTACTTTTAAAGTACAGATTTTTAGATACATCTTTTCTGCTTAAATTTGTCACTTTATTTTTTGCCCGATCCTTCCAATCCTATTTGATGTGGCTGAGGGTGCCTTGTGTGTTTCTGCTGGTTTTGGCTGGGACAGAGTTAATTTTCTTCGCAGTAGCTAGCAGGGGGCTATGTTTTGGGTTTGTGCTAGAAACAGCACTGATAACATCAGGATGTTTTAGTTACTGCTGAGCAGGGCTGACACAGAGTCAAGGCCTTTTCTGCTCCCAACCCCAGGGGCACAAGAAGCTCAGAGGGGGCACAGCCTGGACAGCTGACCCCACCTGACCACAGGGGTATCCCACGCCATATGACGTCGTGATCAGCATATAAAGCTGGGAAAGAAGAAGAAAGGGGGGGACATATTCAGAGTGATAGCGTTTGTCTTCCCAGGTCACTGTTACGCATGATGGAGCCCTGCTTTCCTGGAGATGGCTGAACACCCGCCTGCCCATGGGAAGGAGGGAATGAATTCCTTGGTTTGCTTTGCTTGCATGTGCAGCTTTTGCTTTACCTGTTAAACTGTCTTTATCTCAACCCACAAGTTTTCTCACTTTTACTCTTCTGATTCTCTCCCCCATCCCACCACAGGGGAGTGAGTGAGCGGCTGTGTGGGGCTCAGTTGCCAGCTGGGGTTAAACCACAACAGCATTTCAGTGCCCCTGCTGCTCCTGGATGCATATTGTGTTCACAGAACTCACACAACTAATCTGCATGCCCAGCCTGAGCTGCGGCTGGTATGGACAGGCCAGCTGGGGCAGCCCTGACAACTTCTCACAAGGGTTCCACTGGGTGGGGACATAAGCACTACATTATTCAAGCAGGACCTGGGAGAGGGATCAACTAGGGCTAGAGACTGGGGAAAGGCTGGAAACCATACGGTCTCTGCATCTCACACCGTTGCGTGGAAAAGCTGTGGAAATGAGAAGGAAACTGAAGGGCTGCAACAACCAAGAGCTACCAGCTCACTTACCAGTTTTATTAGAATTAAAAACAAGACTGTATCAAGTAGTACTGGATCAAGGCTGATGTCATCCGCTATTTAATGTACCTCTTATGAGAAAGGCTCCCTTCCAGCAGTGTTACTGCATCCATCAGGGTACAGGCCAGCAGAAATCCACATCTCTAGACAACACCACCTTGAAGCACACAGCTGGGTTGTGACGTGGTATCAGCCAGTGCACAGCCCCAACAGCCTGGGAAAACCTGTGCATGCTTGGGCAGGGTTGGTTATTGCAGAAACACCTCAGTCACCTTCCTTTCCATCACACAGCCTTCCCTAAGGCAGACAGCCCTACCAGACCCCACCCCCCCACCATCTTGCTTGCTCCTATAAATGCTAGTTTCTAACTTTTTCTCCTTCTGTCTGATCTTTTCTGTCTTCATAGAAAACTGCATATTGCTTTCTCTCCTGGCCCATCTATCTTCACTTATTTCTGCTTAGAAGTGCTACCCGCAGCCCTTCACTTAAGCCACTCTGTAAGGTATGAGGCCCTAGCAGCTTCTCTCTGCCTTTGCAGGGAAGCAGGGGAATGGGAATGCTGGCAAAGAAGGGGAAAATAGGAAGCTGCATGAGCTTGCAAAGGGTGGAAAACTCCAGCCAAGGCACTGGAGCTAGCCTGCAGAGCCTTCCCAAGGAGAAGGGCTGAAAAGAGATCATGTACCTTGATCAGCTGATATCAGAGAAGCCAACGTGGAAAGATGTTTCCTTTGTTTAAGTTGTTTACAGGGGTGCTGTATATGTGCACTGCAATGAATGGAAGCTTTGAAAACTAAGTGTAGGTGTACCAATATGTAGAATTTAACAAAAAATTTATAACAGTAAATGTGAAACATTTTCTTAAAGCTCACTTTATAACTACTATTATTCTTCATGGAAAATGTTATAAACAGCAGAGAAGAACACAGTCAGTCAATACTGCCCGCAGGATTAGACAATCACTTGTACTATTATTTCTATTATTCTTACCAGCCTGCCAGCTAAATAAGTTGTGCTTGAACGTCTCGCACAAAATAACTCGTGCTTGAATACCTTGAAGGGCTTGTATTTTTCTAGAATTTTTGACAAAGCTGCCAATCTCTTGATATAGTTTTTATACACTTTGTAATAAAATAAGTAATCAAGGACAGTTTAAAATGTGCATATATGAGAGATGCACAAATAATTAAAAGGTGAATGCAAAAATTTGTGGTTATCACAAATTGATTTGCGATGACACAATGTTATTTGTGTGTATCTCATATGTAACTGGATTTTTTTGTTCTCTTGTGCTTCTATGGTACCCTTATCATTCAGTTCTGCTTTACTGTCTGAGCTGATTAATGCACACTGAACTGAACGATTTTTTTAATATTTTTGCTAGAGCTACTGAGCTCCCTGCATAATTTCAGTGCTCTGGCTTCACACAGCAGCCTCATTTACTCACTCCACAGTCCTCTGTGTTTCAAAACATAATATAATTCGGTTTTATTTATCCATTTTTCACTCTGGGATAATCAACAGATATAGGTAAAAAACCAAAATGAAGCATGAGCTCTCAGCATATCCTGTGAAACGATCACAGGAAAAAACGCTGTTACCACCAGAGGGCACTAAACCCTGAGAAACTAAATTGCCTCTAACACGACAAGCGAGAAAATGGATGATTTCACTAGAAGCACATAGGAATTTACTAAGATGATGCAACTTTTTATCTTAACGTTATCATTTAAGTGCCAGACCTGATGAAGTGGCTTTATCCCAACCCAACCGCATTCAATAATCTTTTATGTGAGCATACCTATCAGTGCACAACCCATCAGAATTAAATACTGATCTTCACTCATGCTCTTTAGGAGCAGTTTAGCAAAATCAATGGAACTATATCCACAGAGACATGATGAGAGTGAAGAATCATGCCTCAGACACTGTTAGTGAATAGATTTCGTACATATTCAAGTATTCTGAAGAATGTCTCTACCAGCAGGAAAGAAGTGAATTCTCTCTACTCTCCACACCAAAGCAATTTTTTCTTTCCGTCCTTTTTTGTGGTTTCTTTGGATTATTTTTTTAAGAAGGTTTTGATGGCAGCTGTAAACCGGGCAATCCAGTTATGGGAGTGAAACTGCAAGATTACTGAACTAAAATGTCTGCTTGTGCTTGAAACGGGATACAGGCTTCTGTTAAGATTACCTTGATCTCTAGCAGCTCCCTCGAAATCACTGATACTCACGCAGAACGCACAGAGCCAGCGTCCCCGCCTCAGGCTTTCCTCCTCCAGCAGCCAGCACCCCAGGGGACGGGGCTGGGATTAGCTGGGACCGCACCCCTGCAGTTTCCTTGCCCTGGGGAGAGTGCAAACCGGGTAGTTGATTTTAGTTCTACAGTCACAAAAGTGTAGTAACTCCAGCCAAGAAAAAGGTCGATTATAGGCTGTAAAGTCATCTGTTTGTTTAGACATCTTAGGTATTATTCTTATCTGCACTGCTTACTGCAAACAGCTGACTAACTGAAAAGTGGTGGAGTAGAACAAACACGCAGTGAGTAATGATGAACTTTTGCATACTATGTAAAACTTCTTACTTCCTTTGGGAAGTGTTTGCATTCTGCTGCCCTGCACCACAGCTCTTTATGACATGTTCTTCATTTCCTGACAGCTTTAGGGCAGTGCGGCAGCGCGCACAAAGAATCAGCTGTCTTGATATACAAATTCAAACGCCCATCCCATCAGCAAGTGTTGCTGTATTTCTTAGTGCCAGACCCTGGACTGGTACTCAAGCAGCTGGGTTTAGCCTTAGAATTGTGTATATGGGAGGGTAAGAGTCAGATGTCAAACAACCTCTGGGTAAAATGCAGGAGTTTAGGGAGCCCATGCTGAATCTCCAGACAGACGGACTCTCTGGTCAGTGGCTGTGACATTCCCTTCTTTACAGGGGCAACCTTCACAGGAGAGCACTTCCCCATCATCCCTGTCTCCTGCCCAGTTGCTCGCTCCCTCCCCATGCCTGCCCCAGCCTGCAGGCTGCTGGGCACCCTTACACCAGGAGAGCCCGAGCCCCCCCCTCACAGCCATCGGCCTGTGACCTCCCACACTCCAGGCGTGTGCTGGAATTTCTACTGATGTTACTGCCTGGGATACAGAACCTGCGCTTCCTCTCTGCGGCATTTAAAAAGAAAAAAAATGCTGTGGAGGTTCCAAGGTTATGTGGTAACTGAATGGCAGTTTTGGGTATTGTAATGCTGGATTTTGGCACCTAACTTTCATCTGAGTCCCACTTTACCTCTCTAAGCGTGTTTTGTATCTGGCCCTACTGGTCTCTAAAAGATTCATTTCTTTCCAAATGACACTACTACTTATTTTCTGAAGGGCTAATCCAAAAAGAGTGAAAGAAATGGGTTAGCTCTTCAACTAGAAAGCCTCAACGGCCTTTAATCGCTTGACGAAAGCACTGGTGAAAATGTGGGAGGCAGCAACTTTTGTTTCTGGGATGCAGCCAGCGTGTGCTGAAATCTCACAGCAAAGCGACCGCCCATGCGGTTGTTCAGCCATCAGAAGAGAAAAAGCAGGCTGAGGAGGCTGGGAAGGAGATAAACCACTTCCCTTTTGTTCCCGTATCGGTTTCAAATTCGTGCTTTTTTATTATATCTATTTCTAACTTGGGCTCACAATCTGATTTGAAAACTTACTAAAACTCTGCATATACATAAAAAAAACTTTTAAACGAAAGGAGTGTACGCAATGCACAATATCTTCAACGGCAGAAAGTTGCTGCAGCTTTCGAGACTGTGACCTGGATATATGATATGCACTGCGTAGGGAATCCTGAAAGTATACATTATGTGCACAACTTACAGGTAGGTCCCCAAGTGGTAAATGCAAAAACTGTCTATATTAGATTCCTTCCCAAAGACAGATAGTAGAGAATGAAATTTTTCAAAGCATCTAGCTGATAGACAGAAAAGCTCCATTTTCCACATGATTTAAGACTCAGGGCCATATTTTCAGGGTTGCTTAGGTGCCAGAAGGTTTAGACAATCCTCTTAACAGGACTTTCAAAAGTTGGGATCTCAGGTTTTAAGTTGTGAGTGGTTTTGAACAGGCCCTGGGGTACATACCTGAGACAATGATGAGCACAAAGATATCTTTGAAATCAGGCCCTCCAATCCCACCAATTTTCTGCATTTAAATATTTTTTTAAAGTATGAAATCAGCTCCATGCTTTTGCAAAAACCCATCAGTGGAAAGCAAGACTTCATAAGGGCTACAAACTATCTGCCCTCCTTCAGCACACACAGTTAAGGATTATGCTTTGGTGCTGAACATCCTAAGTGTGATCACTGCTAGTAATTTCTGGTGATGCTTGCTACCTACACCCACTGCCTTCTAGACATTTTTATTATTTTTTCGTTTATTATTTTTTGTTTTATTAAATAGTGTTTGAACGCCAAACCAACAGAAACACTGTGGCATACCTGGTTATTGTATTGATATTTCAGGAATAAAATGGTCCGGCCATTGTGTGGTTCCCCATTTCCTTATTTCTTTTGGCAGCACTTGTTGCTTGCAGTGAGTCATGGAACAGAAAACCCAGAAAAAAGAAAAATCAGTTTAACAGGTTGACCTGACTCACTGTAATGCCTTATGATTGATCAGCAGTGAAAATGCAAGGTGGGAGGGAAAAAGGCCTGTGCCTTTTGAAGGAAGGGTGGTCCTGGATCACTTAGGCATCCTGTGAAACCATCGAGTCAGACAATGGCTCCTTAAACTCTGAATATACAAGAAACCTCAAGGCTGGGGTATTGCGTGGACCTCCTGTGTGCCTGCCACGACGCAAGGCCTTCCACAGATAGCGCCTTCTGGGAGAGCAGACTGCTGTCCCACCCCTAACACAGGCCACTGTGTAATTTACACAAATTCAGTGCCTCAACCAACCATGAGTCTGTCCAATTACAGAGATCTGCAAAATCATCTTTGGCATTCTGGATGTGGTACTTACACAGCTTTAGGTATGGTTGGCTTCACCACTGCACATGCTGGGTGAGGCTGGGAAGAGCGAGCGTGTAATTAGAAGGCAAAATCCAGCAACGGCCACTGCAGTTCTTGGTGTTTCTGGCTCTTGTTGAATACTGGCTCTAATTGCATCTTCTATAGGCATAAAAGCATTTATCCAAGATACATAATGCTGTGAGGAAATTAAAGGCTTAGAAAATACAGCTTTTAAACTGAACCTTGTGACCTGGTGCATTATATGTACTTACAAGCTGTTTAAAGGCGTCCTCTGGTGCGCTGTGCCCGTGCTCTTTGTTCCCACTACTCTGCATTGTGAGATTAAAAACTGAACTAAACATTTCAGACTTTGGAAAGCAACCAGGCACATTTTTAGGTCTTGCTCCTGACTAAAAATATGCTTCTCGAAGCAGTAATGCCACACAAGTACAAATAAGGGCCTAATACTGTAATGTCAACCTGAACACAAGCCCAGCACCTGAACTGACTCACTTTACTTGATTGACTTTATGATTAAGAAATCCTGTCATGAAACCGCTGTTGCGTTACCGTTGCCCAAGTAACAAAACTCCTTATGAGTTCAGTGCATAAAATGGTTACTTAGGCAGTAAAAGCTGAATATACAAAAAATTAACCTGGAAGAAGGCCTGAGATTATATTAATGAACAAAAAATATGTAAAATATATGTACTGAACAAACAGCCAGTTGGAAACTATCTCAGATTATTGAAGGAAGCAATGAGGAGACGGGGCTGTTTGAGACATGGAAATGGCACCAGCCCTGGGAGAAGGGACAGCAGCTGCGCCTGGAGCCTCACGCCCTCCCCGGCGCCGTCGGGCTCTGCTCCTGGGAGATGTCCTCTGCTTCAGAGATCCTGAGGGACCCTAGACTAGATTCAGCCGGACTGATGGACCAAGGCAGCATTTCCTTTCTGACACCCGGAATGAAAGACTTAAGTTTCTTCTGCCATCTTTTCCTGCCTCTTTTCCCCTTCCTCAGGCTTTATTCTTATTTCTTTCTCTCTCCCAACTACTACTTATGAAGAACCCAGGATCATTAGCCAAAACAATGTTCTTGCCAGCTCTGAGTCTGTAATCAGGACAGCGAACAGCATTATCCGTTATTGCCTGAGACCAGCTTAAATTTGCCCTGTAGGCAGGAGGACGGTGTGCTGTTCTTAACACCCCTGCAGGATCAAAAGTAAGAGCAAATTTACTCTCAGTAAAGAAGAATCAGCAACTGTGCTGGTTTTGACTGGGGTAGAGTTAATTTCCTTCATAGCAGCTAGCATGGAGCTGCGTTTTGGGTTTGTGCTAGAAACAGGGTTGAAAACATGGGGATGTTTTAGTTACTGCTGAGCAGGGCTGACACAGAGTCAAGGCCTTTTCTGCTCCTCACCGCAGCCCACCAGCGAGCGGCGGGGGGGGCACAAGGAGCTGGGAGGGGGCACAGCCAGGACAGCTGACCCCAACTGAGCCAGGGATATCCCACACCGTATGATGTCATGCTCAGAAATAAACCTGGGTGGGTGTGGATGTTGGCAGGGGCTGCCATTGCTCAGGGACCGGCTGGGCATCGCTCAGTTGGTGGTAAGCAATGGTTTTCTTTTGCTTCACTTGTGTTTCTTGGTTGGTTTTTTCCCTAGGGTTTGTTTTTTTTTTCCGTATTTAAAAAAAATTAAACTGTGTTTATATTAATGCACTAATTTTCTCAGGTTTTCTCTTCAGATTGTCCCCCCCTCCTCCCCACTGCGGGGGGAGCGAGCTGGGGGCTGTGTGGTGACGTAGCGTCCAGCCCGTGTTAAATCACGACACTGACCCACCAAAGGGATATTAATTTGCGCCACTTTCTTTCCCCTCCCCTCTCATGAAACATCAACTACTATAAAACATAGACAGGAAAAGGAAAAAAAAAAAACCAAAACAAAACCACAAACAACCCCAAACACTTTCCTGTATCTAACCGAAGAAATCGAATTGTTTAGAAAGGGGTAGCTTTTCCAAAATGGCACTGAGGGAGGGCGCAGGTTAGTTAACAGAGTTAATCGTTATTGGCGTTTTGGAGGTCGGTCGCTCGTTTCTCCCTGCGTAGCGGAAAAGCAAAGGGTTTCATGGAGATCTCACTGAGGGAAAGACCTTCAACCCTGAGGGAACGA
>NW_009258765.1:527060-535186 GCF_000687185.1 Egretta garzetta | reverse complement strand
TTCAGCCCCGGGGCAGGCGCCTGGGAGATGGGGGTTGATCCCGGGTGACTCCTGGCGCCTCCCGAGTCTGCCTTCTTACCCTCCGGCCTCCACTGGAAACAGCGAACAACAAAGGCGCGTGCACGAGCCTGATCGTGCTTCGATTAGGTCTTCACTGCCCCTAAATAAACCTTGGAAAAAAAAACCCGGTTCGTACGTCAGCGCGCCGCTCAGAACCAATGCTGGAGGTAGCCCCTTAATTTTTATTTTTAAACGCACTTCAGACGCCAGGGTTGCCTTCGCCGACCAGCAAACCCTCAGCCTGGCGGGTGCGATGAGCTGCTGTCCGCCGGTAGCCCGGACGGTCGGACCGGGCCACCCCGCTTCGGAAGGCGGGAGCAGCCCCTCACCCCGCCTCTCCCCTCCCGGGGTGCCCCGGTGCCCGCTCCCCTGCCCGTAAGGCCTCCGAGTGCGGCCGGTGGGGTTTGTGTCGGGGCCTGGCTTTCTTGCGGTAGCCAGGTTACGGTTTCCGATTCGTGTCGGTATGTGATGTATTTACTTATAATAAGTACGGTAACAGTATGGGTTCGTAAAATAACGTGGCGCAAAGCGCTAGGCGTGTATTTATTAGTACCTCACCTGGCAGCATGAAATCAATAGTCAGATGTAAGAGAACATGTTAATATTTTCAGCAAGTTTCTAAGATATTTAAAAACAAAAGAAAAACGCTGACCTGGGAAAATTCCTTTATGGGCATCACGCTTTGCCAGCAGGCCTAGAAATGAACCTTTGGAAGCAGGAAAGAACTACTGAGAGCTTCTGGGTTTGCCACTTGAGTTGTATCTTTTCCCTCACAGCTTGACTACCCTGTCTCTTTTAGAAAAAACATGTCATGCCATTTTAAACACCTCAAGCACTGGGGTAAAATCATGATTTTCAAAATATTTGACTGTCTTGTTTCAGAGAGATATGACAGCAGGTAACGACTGTGAAAGTTATCCAAAAGAAGCTGTTTACAACGGCAGCAAGGAGCGGTGTCCAGCTGAGGCAGGGCAGGCGCCCGCAGCAAGTGTCAGACAAGCATTTGCCCTCTCTGTGAAAGCCCGGTGGAGCTGGCAGACTTGCGCAGGAACCGAAGCAGATGGGTGTTACAGCCTCCTGGCCAGCAATGCCTTTTCCAAAGTCTTGTGGGGAGGCCTGAGTCATTGCCCGTCCTGCCTGTGAGCAATGAGAAGTGCTTAGGGCTGAGCTGCTCTAACCAGTGGTTGTTCTTCTGAAGTAGCTTGAGACTAAAAATATTTACGAAATATGCAATAACCATTGAGGGAGTGATGTTGCAAGCTAGGTTTGTAAACTTAATGCTGCAGCATTCATTTTTCCCATGTGGGGTTTTTAATAGCCATAAACATCGAATATAGGGAGATTTGAAGGGTTTCAGTCAATGAGGATCATTTAGTAGGATTTACCATACAGTAGCACATAACTGTGCATACAAAAGTCTTGGACCAGTTCAATTATCTTTTTTTAATCAAACACTTCTCTAAAACAGAAACAAATTGAAAATGGGGTAAAACAAGTAGACTTCTTAAGGTTTATGTTAATTTGTTGTCCAAAAATCTCTCAAGGATAAAAAAAAAAAAATCTTCCTTAAATTATTAGAAGAGTTTAGAAAAGTTAACAGTATGTGTCTATTGCCGTTGGGACTTCTCATAGATCTAAACATCTGCTTTGTGCTTTTAAGGAACACGTGGCCTCTTAAGGAGGCTCCAAGCTATAGATGTCTTGACGTGCACAAGCAGGGTCTGTGTGAGTCAATAGAAACAAGGCAGAGGAAAAAAACATCTGCTACTTATTTTCCTTAAAGATGTGTTTGTATTTGGATAGTACATGCATATTTAATTCTGGTTTACTAAGGCATTTCATTAAACCTGAATGCTGAGGAACAGGTTGTGGGGGTGAAAAACTATTCTACCAGCAGCAGAAAGTTTAGCTTGCAGAGTCTGTGTTTAAAGACCATGTGCCAAAACTTCTACCTTGAAGGAAGCTTTCTGGCTTCCTGTTGAATTACACCCGCGTGAGGTAATAACTTCCATTTTCGTGTGCATGATTTTGCTTTCTGTTGGAAGATGTATGGCATTTACCTCAAATACTAAAAACTAGGAAAAGTGAATTTGGAAAACGGGAATGTAAATACTGGAGGAAGAAGACCACAGTATGTTGTTAGGAATATTTCTTTATGTCTGTGCTACCTTTCAGTATTTTTTTTTCCAGCACGAAATGTTAATGCTACAGTAGCTGTGTTGTGGGATATATCCCCAAGACTGTGGATCTTCTGGAAACTCGTAATTGGCTCAATGCTGTGATTTGAAATACGCTCCATTTATACCCATGGTTCCTCTTCCAAAACTTCCAGGAGTCTGGTTTGAACTTGAAGTGCTCTAAGACTGATCTAAATTCAAATGCTTACTTAGGTTGGTTGTCATCTTGCTTGTGTTCCCTCTGAGAAAGGCAGCAAAACGCCAGGAAAAGCCGATGGTGTGACTTGCAAATGGTGCTTGTGCCAGTATGTCGGCTTCTCATAATGCCTCAGCATTCAGGGCCAAACACTGCTGTTGTTCAATAGAATGATCCTGCGCTTATTTTATCATACTTATTGTGATTCATACTGCTAACATAAAATACAGGCCTCTGTTCAAAACTACATCTGCGTTTACTGGAGCAGTGCACGTAGTAACTTCTGATCTATTTGTGGAAACGCCAAATGGGATATCGTGTTCCCACAGGGCTAAAGCAGAGGGTTTGCTAACGTGAAAGCTTTTTTTTAAAGATTATTCCTAGGTAATAATTCCTGAGAAATTTAGGCATAGTTCAGAGTGTAAAAGGCAGGGGAGAAAATACTTCCTTAGACCAACCAACATGTAGTTCCTGAGTGGAATTTCTTTACTGGCTGCGATGCGTCACTGCGGGGGCACAGTATAAATACAGGTTGGTTATTGGAAGGTAAACCTCCTTGGAACGGAAAACTCCAGTTTGTTGTAGAAAAGCCTGCTTTTGGGAACTGCTCCCAACAACTTGCATAATACCACCTTATTTTTGGTTTTTTTTTTGTATACGTACTGTGGTGTTTTTAATGAAAAAAAGAAAATGTCAAGTCCATTCCACCACAGCTCTTAGATATGGGTTTTATCCAGAGATTGTGATAGTTTAAAAAAAACATTGCTCTTGGACTGGTGACTGAGACTTACAACACTTTTCTTTTAGATAAGGACCCTGTGTATGAGGTTAAAATCACTTTTATACCCTCTCTCTGCAGCCTGCTGAGTGGCAAAGCAGAGCAGCTCCAAAGGAGGGATTAAGAGCCTCTGGCATGCCTCCTTAACCCAGCAGCAATTATGTGGGAAGTTTAGGCCATGCTTCAGAGAGCTGGGAAATAGAGCTGAATTCCCTCAGGTGAAGAACTGAGTGACTGTCCTGCCCATTTCAGGTGAATCCTGTTTAGCCTCTATTTAAAAAAGGGGCCTTCCACTTCACCTTTTTATTGAGAAAATGAAAGAAAATGCAGATGTTTCTACCTTGCAAAGGTTCCTGGAGGAAGGAAGGACTTGGTTCCAGCTGTGGGCAGAGGTTCTGGGCTGGGAGTGCCAAATAAAGGCTAAGGAAGGCGACTGAAGGCCAACAGCAGTGTAAGGGCAGAAAAATGTTCTCTCAATGTTTCCCTTCCAGGCAGTTTCCAGCTAAGGTAGTGTCTGGTGCGGTGTCCCCTTCTGAGGTCTTTGTAGGACTAATGGAAAGGCAGGTGTCTGGTGCATGGGGGTTTGCTTTATCTTTTTTTCTTTTAAATAAAAATTTGCCTTTGGATCTGAGTGAAATTCAAAATTTTGAAAGTATAACTGCAGCTGGAAAGTTTCCAGTCTGTGCTGCTGGTCAATGAAGTTGTGCCCTAAGTACGGTGTCACACCCTGGAAGGTTTTTGTTAAGTAATTCTTCTCGACTTACAAACAAAATTCAGAGTTACTTTGCTTTTCAAGCTTTTATTTACCAGGTGCATTAGCAGCATGTGTTGAGAAATGAAAGCTGTGTTGAAATAAATTTTGCATTCTGGATAAGTCTCTGCAGAAATGATAACTATCATAAAATGGAAGGGCACTTGAACATCCATGTACAAATGATTAATAACTACTATGATGCAAGGAAAAACTAGGATAAGATATAAGGGTGTTACTGAAAAAGTACTTTTAAAATTATGCTGAGTTCTGTTGGCAGATATTTTGTTTAAAAAAAAAAAAAAAAGGCAAACCCAAACACCATTGTCTTCATATTTAGTATCTGTAAACTAATTAACGAGTTGTAGATACACGTGGATGAGGAATACAGTCATGTAATATAAACCTGTAATTAAGAATAGGTACTGTAAAAATGTGGTGAGAGTTGCTGTGTCAGATGTTAAGTGGCAAGGTAATAATGCAGTGAAGTTTTCCCCGAGTTTTTTATTGCTCTCTGGGGGTTGAACTAAGAACAGTGTAGTTGCCAGGTTGTGCTTCATTATCTAGCAGTAATTTCATTATATTTGATAGTAGCTTTTCACATGTGCATGTGTATAAATGCACTAGGGGAAGGAAGATCCTTGTGTCATATTGCTAGGGATAGTTCTTGCAATTATAACATAGTTATGGAAGGATTTTGAGGTGTCAGCACTCTGCAGAAAGCTGAATAATATGTCAGGAATTATTTATAGATTAAACATTGTGTGGGGGAGGATTTGATTCTAGGTTGGGACTTGGTTACTTGGGCTATACAAGAGATGTGTGTTTTTCTTTGGAGGACCTCCTGCAAGAACTGTGAAACCTGTGGTGCTCATCGCTTCAGTCTGGTGCATGCCAAGAACAGGCGTGCTAGCAGGCTACTTGGCTGCTGCTGATAAAAAGTTGCAGAATAAGGCAGGACACCTCAACCAACGCTGGAAACCTTCATGTCTTGTGCAACTGTGCTGACGTGCATTGTAATCACTAATTACCTCTCTTCATATAACATAATGCAATTCTTAACTCGCCTATCTGGGTAGGCTAAGGGATATAACATGAAAATCTGTACGTAAGTGTAGTTCTCCAGAACAGCTGAGAGAATACCTTAATTCCATACCTGCAGTAGTCATATTGCAGTAATCCAGTACGGGCTTCTGAATTTATTTCTGCGTATTCAGAATACACCCATGTGTCAGTCTGGATCACTCTCTTCACGCCACATCAAGGCAGGACTAGCACATATTCTCACATGCTGTGGGCCTGCCTTCAGTCTCTCTCTTTCACCCCTGTTTTTCATTGTCAGTTTCTGCTAATGTAGGATTTCTGCTTTAGTTGTAAGTGGCACCCAAGAAATGAAGAGAGAAATTGTCTTAGGTGCTGTTTGGACAGTTGTAATCTGGAATTTTCAGTAGATCCTATACATTAAAGGGTTATGGGATTTACCTTTTTTTTTTTTTTTTTTTTTTTTTTTTTTGCATTTGTAGTATAGTAGTCTGTTACAGTTCTGACAATTAAGAATAAATTAAGAATAGATCAACATTTCATGTTATTTGTATTAAAAGACTTCATTCTAGGCTACTGTTTCAAATGAGACTTCCAGTGCGCGTGGATCACTCATTGACATATAACAGTATAATGTAAGCACCTTGTTACTTCATTTTGTTGGTTTGTCTGGGTCTTTTGGTACAGTCAGAGCCATTCTCCGCTGGTCCTCAGTGAGGACCAGTATGAGGTAGTGAAGTTCCAAATGCTGTTTTTTAGGAAGTGAGAATATCTTTGGGTGAAGTGCAGTCCTTTAACTGGAAATCCCAAGTGATCCCCTTGTCTTCCTTAGCAGGCTCCCAAGGGTAAATGTGAAATCTGAGGCCTTTGGCAAGATAGCAGAACCCCAGCAAGCCGTGTGGGTAGGGCTTGTGATGCAGATGGCTGGCCTTTAATTTTCTGCACTAGCCCTAAATTAGAAAGGGCCCTGTGGGTTGCTATTCAAAGAGGTTTTCTTAACTATCAGGTAGGAAATCAGAGAGCCTATGTTTGCACAACTTGAAGTGTGCTAGAAATATACCATGCTAACGAGCAATGACTGGCAGATGTGGTTTTGAGGCCACTGGCAAGTTTGATGCCTTTGCATACTTCAGTCCTCTTAATCTGCTGGTGCTTACATGACAGTGATGGGAGCCACGGTCCTTTGCCCTGCTCATTTTCTTGATTGACAGGAACTGTTTATCTCTGGGGTCAGTATATGACTTCTAGAGTTATTCCATCATCTTTCAAGTAATTTGGACAGAAAATGTTAAATTTTGCAAACTCATACTGCAGAAAAAAAATCTTTTTTGATGGGATTTGATTATAAAAAGTCTTTTTATACTGGTATATTTTTATGTTGTTTAATATGAGAAAATGAAATACTTGTCCTGGTGAATACAGTAGCAAAATACTCAATCACACATTTCATGGGAAGCATAACCAAAATAGTACTGAGCTAGGTAGAGCATGAGGACCAGAAGGAACAAAAAATTGCAGATGGACGTGGCCATCTGAAATTAAATGTCCAGGTAGCATGAAACCGAGGTACACTGCCAGAGGACAGTACATTCAAGGTGTAGGTTTTTATATATTGCTTTTTGCTTTCTTAATAAATGTACAAGTCACACATGTTCCTAGTTTATGCTGAACATATCCCCACCTTTTCCACTATTTCCCTATCGCTCGTTCCCTGTTCATGTATCACTTTTCTCTGTCAGTATCTGGAGAAGATCTCTGATACAAGGACAGGAATGTGCCGTGTGTCCATAGAATGAGTAGGACCTTGGGCCCTCCCCTACTGATGAAAACTTGTGTATTGCAAATGCCGAAAGATATCAGAGGATCGTGTTGCTTCAGGGTTACATCAGTGATTTCAGTGGAAGTTGGAGAAATGCGTGATGCTTATAGCATTTTAAGTTTGCCTTTGAGAACACTGGGAAAGCTTTCCGAAGTGCTTGTAATTCCCTCTGGCTGAGACGAAAAGCAATACCACCATTCCCCTTTCTTCATCTCTTCTTGAAGGAGATGTGAGCACAGCTGGCACTTTCGTATATGTGCAAGGCCATTGCCCAAGCTGTTTGTCTGCCTCTGCAGTCAGATAGTGCTGATGACATCTGGCGCTGCGCATATAAATGCTCTAAGTGCAAACGAGCACGGCCATGGTGCTTCATGGGTTGTCGGGACTTCTGCAGCCTGGTATTTTACCACTCTACTCTTCTCAAGTTTATTTGCCATCCTATTCCCCTTACTAACATGCATCTAAATGCTACACAATTTAAAAATACCTGACTTTATCCAGCTATCACTAGTCTGGGCTTTATTTTTTTTTTTTTTTAATTCCATTTGAACCTATTAATCAGTTTACATGTGTCATTCTGCAAAATGATGATACCTGAGAGGTGTAAGTGCTAACTTCAGTGCTTATAACATGCTTTAAGTTTTGTCTATGCTGGTACATACAATGTGGTAATGGTTATTGCCTTAACCACATTAAAATGCCATTCCAGTTCTGTGTTACAACACTATCCTTGTGGTTTTTGTCTAAAAACAGATTTACACAACTTTTTTTTTTTTTTTTTTTTTTTTTTTTTTTAAAGCCCAGTGCCTTTTAATCAAAAGGGAGGTTTTATGGTTCTTTAAAAGGCAGGCAGCTGAGAGTAGATCTTAGCTCTGATTTAAAATACCCTTTTACTATACTAGAGGTTAGAACTGAGGACTTCATGTCTTTTCCAAATGCTAAATGAGATTTTCTTATTGTTAGGAACAGATTTCTCTTCTATATATTTATGCCTATGTGAAATACTGTTGCTTTTTCTTTTACTTTATATGTGTTGATAAATACCTGTTCTCTAGAATTGCTTGTTTAATAATAAAGCACATGCTGAAAATCAGTATGTCTGTGAAGCAGACTATACTTGAATGCAATCTTTTCTTTTTTTTTAGGGGAATCATTAAGTTCTTTTAAAATGTTCCCAAATAATTGCCTTGGATTTACCGAGAACTTAATGTTTTCATTGTACAGAATAGTTTTAAATTTTTAGGAGCAGCTCTGAGTGTGCATAAACCACCACTTCAGGCGTAATTTTCAGATGGAGTCTTTGG
>NW_009258765.1:504872-527043 GCF_000687185.1 Egretta garzetta | reverse complement strand
CACTCTTCAGGTGATACCAGGTGAAGTATTAACACTTAGTTTACTTGCTCAGGAGCCAGTCTACTAGGTGGGTCCTCAGCTGCCCATGGCAACTGTCATCCAGCTCTGGGAGGATATGGTCAATATACACATAAGTTTAGTTAATAAGTCATTTTGAAGCCGTGTTTTTCTTAGCTATAGAAGCACAGTAGTCATTACGAAGCTGGCTTGGAATGAGTGATCTTACTCTGAAGAAATCTTTGTCCAGTATGCATTTTTGTTACTGACTCAGCACTGAATCAGACTCATTATCAAAGATGTTAACCAGTCAGAGTAGATCCCACTACAGCATAAATCCCATGCTGATCTTTTGGGAGCAAAGGTCATGGTACCTTAAATAGCTCATTGATTTAGTGATAAATAATCATGTTTTAAATTGAATTCTTCTTTCTGTCAAAAAGGCCAGGTTATTGAATAATGGCAGGGCTTTATTAAGATGGTAGCTTCAAGACCTCTAGGAATAAAATTTTCTTTCATTGCTTGGTAAGAACGAATATTAGAAAGTTTCTTCATAGTGCAAAGTAGCTACCTCTTAACAACTGTGATGTAAGCTTGGTTTTGTGGGTTTGGTTTTTTTGGTTTGGGTTTTTTTTTGTTTTCTTTTTTTTTTTTTTTTATTTTACCTAGACCACCAGAAATTTGCTCTAGGGATATGTATGTATGTAAACGGATACGCCAAAGGCATCAGACATACGCAGGACGGTATGACAGGTCTGAAAATTGGTTTAACCTGCTTGGTTTTGTTGACTGAAAGGGATGCTGTTATGGTGTCTAAGAAAATCATGGAAATAAATGGAAGCGATACTTTGGAAACAATGCTGAAATCATTAGCAGTACCAGTAGTGATACTGTCTTACTGCTGCTAAAGAATAAACAATTTGTCAGCACCTGCCTGAGAATCCTGGCTCTGACTTTGCCTTTGGAATAGCTCTGTCAGACGTCTTAGGTGTGCAAGTGCAGATGATTTTCTAGTTTTAGCAGCAAAATGAAAATTTTCATCCCTAAAACTATTCAGCTGCCATTTGGCTTTAGAAGCACCTAATATCTTAACATTTTTACTGGTAGAAAGACATCTACCAGGAGCTCTGCTTGATGCAGATGAATCGGAGTGAGAGGAGGTGAAAGAAAGGAGAACTTAAATGCCTTCTCTTGCTTGGTTTTCTGACGCAGAGTTGCTCTGAAGTGTGCCAGACTGCAGCATCTACACACCAGCTGCTGTGTGCCTGCTGGATCTCAAGTGCAGCATCATCGGCCCAGCTTTTTTTCTTCCCACCTGCCAGCAGACCCCAGCTTACTCAGGATGCTGAAGTGACATAGAGCATCATCTTCCAGGGAAATTGCTGGTTAAGTACTGCTAAAGATGCTAGAGTGTCCCGGGCTGTGCCTGTGCTAGTAATTAAAAAAGCCAAGGATTTTTCATTGGCCTGGAGGACAAGTAGCACAGTCCAGCCATGTCCATGGGGCTGAACTCCCTTCTTCCCAAGCAGGGCAGACTTCTCCAAAGACCAGAACTTGGACTGTGGTGTCCTCCAGAGCACGTTTCTGCTCTGTCAGGGAGAGTGCTAGAAGCCAAAAACCGCTCCGCAAAGTGCACTAATAAGTCAAGTGAGCAGTCCTGTGGTGGGACCCATGTCCTGGACCTTTTATCTTCCCAGTTGAGGCACAGCTGTTGTGACCAGAACATGGCCTGTGGTGGGTTGCACTTCTCCCAAAGAATGTGCATCTAATTTCTGGTGTGGAGGGATACTTTGCTAGTCCTGTGGCATCACGGAGCTGTGCTGCTTACCTCATCTCTGCTATCAGAAAATAGGAGGCTGCAGGAGACCTTGATTTACAAAGGCATCCTTACTTTTTTGTGACAGCACTCAATAGTTGTTTGTGTTTTATGAGGTTTTATAAATGAAATTAAACAGTGCTTGTTAAAATAAGCAGAATTTATTTTGAGCTGCTTGTTTTCTTCCAGGTGACTTTAATTTTCAATTTTATAAAGCCTGTATTACCCCTGTAGTCATCAAAGAGAGTTTTCCACTTTCTGTCATAGTGTCGTGTAAAGGGTAAGTAGGTCACGCATGTGGTCTCCCATCCATTTATCTGACTTGAAATCCATGATGGCCAGTCGTACTTGCAGAGCTTACATGCCAGTTCTGTAAATTGCAGCTACAGTAGCATCTTTGAAAAACTGTGAGCATGTTGGTGTCTAGACCACTAAGGGATTTTGGTTTTCATCATGGAATGAATAGGAAGATCTTGAAGGATGACTTTGATTCCTGAAATAGTAATTGTATTAAACCATTTCTTTTAACCAGAAGGTCCAGATGTGGAATTAAATTCCTTTCATTTTTTCCTGAAATGTCAGTTTTGCCATGTAGAAAAAGAAAGTGATTCAGGCACTGTGACCAAAGTTAAACTATTGTAGAATGACCCATCGTATCATTACACAAGAAGCCACATTTCATGCTTCTTACAGAAATCGTAAGATTGCGCTAATAAAAGTACCCTTTTTTGTGGGGTAAACTATTTGTTTTTTAAGAGGCAAAATCAGTCTTGAATATGTGCTCCAGTCTTCAGTTCTGAATGTTGATTTCTGTGAGCTGCTTTGGTTTACTGTTGATCTGATCATCTGGGTCTGTAATTGAAATACAAATGGTCTGTAATTCTTAGGGGTGGCATACCGAAAGTTTATAAGCAGGTTGCCCTGCGGTAGGGTGTAGTTTGGGACAGCATATGTTAATACTGCAAAATTATAGGCCACGTCACGCTCCCTTATTTCCAGTCATGTGCAAACTCCCAGGACACACATGTTTAAGGAGTTACAAATAGCTGTGTGCAGAACTATGAGGCTGTTGGAGACGACAGTTACATTGGGAAAGAGGTTATTTCTTTCAGATGGAATATGTGCGTGCCCGTGAAAGGCCAATGATTTGAATAAATATTAAAGTCGTCTATGTTTGAAACAATTTTAATGGGTTCTGGTAGTCCTAGTGTGGTTCTGGGATTAATTTTGAACAAAAAATTTGCAAGGAGTGACTGCAATTTGTGCAAATGAGTTTAGTATTGAAGGGCCGCTGATGTTTAGTAGGTGTCCTCATTTGTTCTTCTGGGTGTGCAGGTGTTTCTAGATTTCCTCACATACAGTAGAGCGTGTCGTGTTGACGAACAAGGCCGTTCCCTAAAATAGGATGGTTTTGTCAGAATGTTATTGGTTTACTCCATCTTCAGATACGAAGCTGTAATTTTTTTAATTCTAAAGGTGCTTTTTTGACTAGCAGAAATTATAGTTGTCCCCCCTGCTGCCTTGTTTGTGCTGGTGAATAAGGTGCCAGGACAAAAAGATCAATGTCGGTGTTTCAAGAGGAACCCGCTCTGTGCTTTCTGTCTAGGCCAGAGTCTCTTGTTCCCAAGGCGTGTTCTTTTGTTTGGATCTAGTGGAAGTAGTATAAAGGACAGATGAAAATTATTAAATGGGTTCAAGTTAAAAGTGGATTTTACTTCTGCTTCTTACTGAAGTGTTTTTTCCTTTTAAAGATGACATTGTGATTCTCACCAAGTTCCAGCCGTCACGGTCAGAAGGTATTGTACTAACTGGTGTTATGCCTTCCTCCCTTGTGTGTGTGTCCTCTGTCCCTCTTTTTTTTTAATGCTGAGAGCCTCTTGGAAATCAGACTTAAGTTTATATGAATCATAGATACCACGTATGAGCCAAGCTTTTTGCAGTGTGATTTGCAAGTCAAGTTTTAGCTATTTGTGGGCAGCTGTCTTGGTTAGGAATCAGTTGGGCATTTCCATTCCTGGTGCTTGTTGCAGTTCTGGGTTGTGGCTCCTTTATACCTTCCTACGTGACTTGGTCGTGCATTTCTTATACTGCTTAGGAACCTGTTTATGTGTCTTTCAAGGAGTGAATGTACTAAGTGTGTTGCACTTCTCAGTTAATATATGTATGTTTTGCATTCTCTGTTTGCCTTCTTGTGTGCTGCACTAGGTATTCAGTTTTATTCCCCTGGATCGGAGATACCAAGAGGATTTCCTTTCACAGGTTGACTTAGTAATCACCTCTATGGTGCTGGGAGAGCATTTAAAATGTAGAACTCTGAATCGTGCTTGTTTCTGAGGTTAAACTTTCACAACTACAGAAAGGATAATCCAAAAAAAACAAACAGCAAGGGTGTTGTAGACTGTGGAATCTGTTCAAATCCTCTCAGCGGCATAGGCAAATTGAGTGTTACTGCTCCAGGGACAAGGTGCCAGGCTGCTCCTGCCACGGTGCGTTGTGTGACCGAATGTTTGGGCTTTCTGCTCCTGGGCTCGCCACCTTTGGCCAATGCTGCAGCAGCCACCTGCTTCCCAGGGCTGTGGGCAGAGCCGGCAGCAGAGCGTGGTGGTGACGATGATCTCTTTCTTCCATCGGGCAGCGGTCTGCTTGTCCTGGGCAGCCGCCAGGCTTGCGTATGCTTAGAGCCAGCCCTGTGTGAAGGCAGACCCTCTGCTTAGGAATACTCTTTGCAGAAGCAGTTTCTCAAGAAGATTAATCTGAATATTTTGGTAGTTGGTTTTCTGAGTTAAGACTTCTGTGTTCTTATTACAATATTCTCCCATCAAGTGCCATTGGTTTCTCATACATGTTGAACGCTTGCGCTGTGTCAGGAGGTGAAGTGAATTTAGTTCTGTGCTGAAGCTGTTCTTGCAAGCCTTTTCTGTGTTTGGTGGCCTGGCTTACAGTGTAGTCCCTGACGCATTTGTGATGTATTTGGGTAGGCAGAATGATACCAAATTATTTACCTCCACGCTAACTTTTTGGAGGTGACTTAATGGTGGTCTCCCAACTTGTATCAGTGTATGCAAACATCCTTCTATGGGTGCATGAATAAAACTTCAGTGGTCAAATTATATCAACTAATACACATTTTGCAGGCATAGTTTGCTTTAGCAAAATAGCATGCAACAACTTTGAATGTCTTAGCATTCAGAAACTTGGTTATATACCATTATATACTATTGCTCATCACGTCATATGTAGGGTTATAAATTACAGAGACCATTTTCTGTAAGTGAACTTACACACGGCTTGAGAGCATTTTGTTTTCTCTAATTTTTTTCTTTTGTTTAAGTAGCTTATTTTAGATTTTAGAAGAAACAGTTTATATCCTGCCTGGATGTGGTTTTTTGCACTTAAATCAAATATTTGCAGGTTACAAAAAAAAAAAAAGCAGGTTGGTTTTATTGGTAGGACTAATCTAGCCATAGTTGTCTGACACTGGTCCGGTCTAAGCTGTGCTAGTCAGTCTGTCCAGTCTAAGCTATACCCATCAATACTTGCTTGCTGTTTGATGAAGACAGGAGTATGATGAATCTTTTTTTTTTTTTTTTTTCTTAAGAAAGAGGCAACTTTATTAGATGCCTATTCTAGATTGTGATGAGCTATTTTCAAAACTGCTTATCCTTTTCCATTGGTGGTGGAGTTATTTAGATGCCTGACTTAGGAGACTGCCTGTCTAAGCAGCAGGGAGATGGTTGTTCACAAAAACTTCTTGGAGCAGGAGCCTGCCTTACGGGTTCGGAATTGCTCTCCAGAGGGCATTGTTGGCAGAGTAGGTTCAGAGCCACAAACCCAGCAAACGTCTCAGTATGGTTTTGGGGTCTGAAGATGTTCAATGTGATTTTTCCCTATCATGTTTAAGTAACGGTGTCCTTAGTGGACTGACTGTCTTTACGGGAAAGTCATGTTGGAGTTCAATACTGTTGTTAAAATGAAGGTGTGCGTTTTTTTGGTTTTGCTTTTTTTTTAACAAGAAAAGCTTGGTAATTGAAGTTGATATTACTATTCTTGATCCTATCATCATATCTCCATTATGTGGGCACCTGTAATCTTGAGGTTATGCACCATTAATCCCTTAGCAACAAGAATTCAATTTCTAGCAAGCAACCCGAGCAGTAATTGAACTTTCATAACTGAGGGAGAAAAGCTCTAGGTGTGAGCTAATGGCTATGTCTAATAGCTATGTCCACCTATCAGACACGTGAGACAAGAAAGAATGTTCTCATCAAATACGTGATGCTGACAGATTTTTGTTTGTCACATTTAAAAATGTGTTCCTGTGACCGCAAGGTTACAACCAGGTAGTACAGACTGAGTATATTGTGACCCACTGTGCTTTTTCCCTTCAAAGAACCATTATTGAAGATTTTATGTAGCTGAGCATTATTTTCCAGCTTTTGCTTGTTTGTAGTTCCACGCCTTCAAGGTTCACTTCATTTTCAGATACAGTCATATTTTAAAATAAGGAATGTATTTATGTGAATCTTTCTTTCAATGTTCCTTAGGGGAAGATTGCAATGGACCTTTATGTGAAACTATTTCAACTACAGGATCAGAAGTCCCAAGCAGCTCTGAGGTAAGGTCTAGTACAGATGGTGTTAACACAGTCCTGGTAGGAAGAAAGAGGAACAGTTTCTGTGAAAGAGAGAATTACTTTTAAAAATAATATTTCTTTTAGATTGTCTTACACCTCCTGTTTTATCCATGTAAACCTTTTCTTCCTCTAGTGTTCTGAAGGAACAAAACAATGAAAGTAGCACTGATATTCATTGAGTTTTGTAAGAGACGTAGAAGTATTAGTGCTACAATGCAATAAAAGTACCAAACAGTGTGGGCTTTTAGCAGTGTTCCCAGTATCAATCTTGAAATGAGACTCACGCAATCATTTAACGTTTTGGCAATTGGAAAAACATAATGCTTCTGCAAAAACCCAATGCTTTGTTTTATGCTGCATATTACATTGCTGGCTTGAAAGGGAAATCAAGGCACTCTTGCGTTCGTCTGCTCTAGGAACTTTTTGACAGTGCAGTGAGATTTATGAGAAAGCAAATGAAGATTTGAGTTGTAAGAATACCTCTTCCTTCCAATCCAAATAGCATCATGAGCTATTCATGTTTTCATTGCTTAATCTGTACAGTACACAATAGCTTAAATAAGTAGTGGGGTGTGGTTAGTATTCGGTTAAGAAACAGATTAAAAAAGAATATTGAAAACATGCATTCTTGGAATTGGTATTTTAATTTCTATTGTCTGATTTCTTTATTGTGGTTTTTATATGCTTAGAGGAAGATAGGAAGAGTTTTAGATAGGAAAAGAAATAGTCGCTCTGTCAAAGTAGAACCTCATACTTGCCATGAGCACTCATCAGAAATGATGTGTTGGAAAACCGTAGTTTTTCTGCTGGACGTCTTAAGAGTAAAACATGTCCTCACCTACCGCTAAGAAGCAAATTTGGAGATGGTCCTGTGAGGGCAGAACTCAGAAGTGCTTCCTAGATTACACAGATCTTTATCTTGCTATCACATGCAACCATATCATCTAAATGTTTTCATAAGCCTGCCAGTTCCATCTTAAAAATTGGTAGGGTGTTCACCCTGCTACTTTCTCAATCTGTTGCAGGAGTTGCAGTAATCTTTCTCCAGGAAAATGTTCAGTGAACAGCCATATCAAATACTTCACTGAACCCTGGACAGATATGTTCTCAAATTACAGTTTATGAATCCTCATAGCACGATAGGCATCAGAGTCTGAAGCTGATCCTGAGTTCTTTTTGAGTGTCTCTGTCTAGATGGAGATGACCTATTTTACCAAAGCCCAAAAGAATTCACGTGATGACTTAGGAAGTAGGAAAAAGCAGGAAACGTGGGAGAAAGGGTGCAGCGCATGTGCCATATACATAGAGTCATGGGATTTGAACCTTGTTTGAAGGGTGAAAGATTCTTTATGGGGTGGGAAAGGAGGCTTTGATCTTCAGCACTTTCCTGTCTGTGAGGTGGTCTCCTTATGAAAAATATATCTGGTTACTCTCTCAAAAATCTCTCACTGGTAACTGGTAACTGCCTTTTCTCTTGTTTTCTACTTATGCATGTTCCTTATCTAATTATTTTTCTTCACAATTTGTTCTTAAATATCACATATCAATAATATGACAACAAAATGTTGTCATATTAGCACCGTTAGTCTGTAGTTGACTTTGACTCAGGTTCTTTGCTTTGTTATTTTCCTCTCTCCCTCTAAGAAGAGATGGCTTATTTGGCTTCAGATAGCTTGTTTTTCCAGATCATCTGGTTATCTGATGTTTGCTTACATGTAAGTTAGTACTTTTCTGCGCTTTGCATTATCCTACCCCATGTTCCCTAATACAGTCTCATTTATCTTATTTTTGGTTTCTATGCATTAGCCAGACATAGAGTTGCTTTTAATCTTCTTGCCCAGTTTCACACTCTTATCAGCCATGACAGGCTTAGTTCTTGGTGATTAATGTCTTAGATATTCAGGTTAAGTCTATCTTTAAAGTTTTTCCATTAATTCATTCCAATAGTAAGATAGCCCTGGGTTTGGGGTTTTTTTTTCCTTTCTTCATATAATGCTAATCCTTTATCTTCATGTGTTGTCACAACTTCAGTTTTCTTCTCTTTAAACTGGAAGAATTTCTTTTCCCTCAGTTCTTCGCTAGTCTGCCTTTTGTCACCCTTGATGCATTCCCATAGGAATTGAGCAGGGTCATCCATCCTGGCATGAAGACGAGCCATGGTTTTTCCTCTTTTCACCAAGACCCTTTTGAGCTCGGGTCAATGTGCTTTATTCTTGTTTTGACAGATAGCATGTTTGTCTATTTTATAATTCTGCTCTGCTTATAGGTTGGTAACTTTCTCGTTACGTAACCAAGTACTTAACTTTGTTCCTGCAATTGGAAAATACGAACACTTGGAAGTCTTAAAACAATTTAAGTCAGGTAATTTTAAAATAGAAATGGAATCCACATTCAGGTCACAATTTCATTATGCTTGGGCTGTCTTTTTCTTTTGGAAGAGAAGAAACGTAACATACAATAACAGTATGCTTCTGCTCAGCAGTAGGGAGAAAAAGCTACAGCCTTACAACAGGAAAGGGGGGAAAAAAGAAATGTAGATTCAAATATGGAGAGCAGAAAACATTGCCTATCTATAATTCAGTGGCATTTTTTTTCTTTTGTAATCTGTAAAGGAATACGTGATTTGTGCATAAGGAATGATGCAAGTAAAACAAAGATGAAGGAGAAAAATAGCCTGTAGTGAAGCTTGCCAACATATATACAAAGTCAGATGAAGTCCAGTACGCAAAAAGCAATTGAGTCTCCAGTCAGTGGTGCATTTGGTCCTTCCTTATAATTTGGCATTTGTGCTCTAATCCACTGCTTCTTCCATACTTTTACCCTGTTTTTTTTCTTTTATCTGCTTCTTGTTGAGTCTCTTTTTTTTTTTTTTTTTCTTTCTTTTTTTCATCTCCCACAAAGACAAAAGAAACAGGATCTCTTGGGAGTTCAATGGCTTTTCATACTACAAACCTTCTAGCACGCATCATTTCTAGATGCTTTGTCATGCAGGGAGGCAAGGAGATGTTTTCAGCAGACAAGCAGACTGGAGAGAAAAAAAAAAAAATTTATATGATGGGGATATTTTCAAATAGATGCTGCAATGGGGCCTGCTTCAAATTATGTCATTGTTAAATCAGTATGTCAGAGACAGCCACTTCTGTTAGGGATGGGCAACTGTCCTAATTGTGTCTCTGTGTAGAATCTGCCTGAATCACTCTTTATGAAGTTCCTGTTCCAAGAAATGCGCAATTGCCTCTGGAAGTCCTTTCAAGCAAATGGGAAAATCAATGAAATAAAAACTGAGAATCTGTTTTTCCTCTGTGCTTTGTTTATGCAGAGAGAGAGCTAGAAAAATACGTAAGGGCACAATTCTGTTTCGATAGCACGGTGCATCTCTGTTCAGTGGTTATCATGAGTTGTTCAAGTTGCAAAGTAAATGAGAATGAGACCCATAGACGAAATAGAGTTCCTATTCTTAAGAGGGAAGAAGGTCAGTTAGATAATCCAAGACTGGAAGAAAATTAAAAAATGGAATTTATATTAAAATTCCTGATGGTAAAGTTTAGGCCATTCAAGTGGGTTAATTGTAAAATCAGTGCAGATTTTATGGAAGATTGAATCACCTAGTTTGTTGTTTGTCGACATCTGTAAGAGGTGTATACTGAGGACTGTTTGTCTGTCTGCTATTCCAATTAAGTAGTACAAAGTCACTTAAGATGTTTGCATTGTATGTATGTGGACCCTGAGTTTCTCACCCTCATAAAAGACAGGTGGGTGCACAGCTCTTGAGTAAAGCTGCAGGACTGTGCCCTATTCTAGCTCTGACAAGGGAGGAATTAATTTTGCACAGTTATAGGAAATCTTCACCTTTCCTGTTAATTTTAGACCAGTGAAATGCTCACTAAACATTTCTCTTGCTCAGGATTTTCCATATGATAATTACATCATGAGAAAATCTGAGAACAAGCAGCCTTTATTTAAACTAGGTTAGCAGAATTAAATTGGCAGAGATCAGTCAAATGCATTAAATCAATGCTTTTTACCAAAATCAGGGATATGACTCATAGATATATTTTTTCTTTTGAGAGCAGCAGGTGCTGTAGGTGTTGTGAATGAATCGATTTCTTTTTTTTCTGAAGAAACACCATCATAATGTACACTACTTGTCATGCTTGTTCATTTTTTTTTCAATTCAGACCAGTGGGTTTTCAAGTAAAGAGAAATGTAAAATACCATTATTAGTATTGTGAAGACAGACCAAATCAGTTTCAAAATCTAGAAGGAAATACAAAAAGGCTTCTTTCAAGTGTAACTACAAAACGCAATCCGAAGAATATTTTGGGGAGAGAGAGAGAGCATTAAAGACTTAACAAGAGTAGATTCCAAAGTATGAAGCACCAGCCCAACACTGCTGCCACCACTGCCAACCTTCTTTATTCTTGGTTGTCATCTCAACAGAGTTGGGACTATTTGAATGTTTCTGAAAGCACTGGTTGGTTCTTGTTTTGGGGGTCATGCGTTACCAAGCTTGGAGCCCATTTGTGCTGTACATAGGCTTTGGCATATAATGAAAAAGTGGTGACTCTCCACAGGAGTTCTTACGTTTTAAATGTGCAGGAAAAGGCGTGTTGACTATCTCCAGTTTTACAGTACTTAACCCCCACAACTTGAGCTCATTAATTTCAGGCCGTTCTGTTGATAGCAGGGTAAGTTTCCTAGTTTAACAGGAAAGCATTTTGCAGAATGCATGGGAATGTACAAAGGGCTTTGAGCAGCTGGACTCTGCCAGCTGGGTGTCTTCACCCCACAGTTTAGTGTTTCACTGAATCTATTAAAGTTTTACCTTAGAGTGAAGCAATGTGGGCAGCATATGAGGGCTAGCGGGTGGCTAAAACCCATATTTACATCTAATTGTGGAGGAGGTGGGCGGAGTACAGGATGGAGAGGTGGAAAAAATAGCAGATGGAAGGGGGCCAGCTTGGATGGGGTGGGGGCAAGTGTGCAATGGGGAGGTCAGGAGCTGTAGGGCAGCAATGAAAAGCAAGGCTGCACACTTACTGATGCCAAATTTACATGGCGGATATTTTCAGTGTATAATTAGAGAAAAACTTTCTGCTTAAGTGTCTCAGCCCTTATTTCTCTACAGATAGTGCAGTTTTGTCCAGCAGCATCAGCGATGTGAGGATTAGACTTCTAAATCCTGTTCAGACTATCTTAGAGTAAGAGCACTGTGCAGCTATTTATATTTGCACTGTTTCCCATGTGGATTCCTTGCCAAAAACCAGATCGATCTTTCTGTGTTGATTTGACTGAATTCTGAAAAGGACATTTTTATCTTACTTAGATAAGCAAATACTCAGAGATGGTATCATTAAGAAAGAATGTAAAGAGGTGTGTGTGTATTACTTGTAATGTAAACAGGAACAAAAATAGCGTCTTCGTTTCACAGAATTACCGGAAAGGACCTGTGTGGCTTCTTTCAAGTCAAATTGTAATAAAAGTGAAAAATTCTCATTTCTAATTTCAAAAATCTTAGACAGTACTTCATGAAAATTGGATTTTGGGAAATAGACTTTTTGAAATATTACAGCTCTAAACAAATAAATGATGATACAATAACAAAATGAAGTTAGTATTCTGCTTCTATTGAAAGTTAATTTACTTCTGTAGAGAACTGTTGTAGTTTCATAATGCGCTCGCACTATTTGGCTGCACTGCTTAAACCTGTCTGTGATTTGTTTTCAGAAGTAAAACGAAAGAACGGTGCGAGAAATTACTAACAGATATTGCAGAAGAAGCTTAGCTATTGCAAACCATTATTCGTTCCAATAGCCAAGGCTGATCTCAAAATCCCTTGCTCGTGCATCACGCAGCTGTGGGCGAGTGCCCCGAAAAGCTTATGGCCATGTCTTTGTAGGGTAGCTGTGCCCTGCGGAGTCCTCTGCCGCTGGTATTCCTGTTATCCCTGCGTGGAGTCTGGCCGGGGGCATTGCAGCATCCTCCATGCCCACATACAGGAAAAGAATGAGCACCCAGATCCTGTCCAATTACAAACAGGGGCCTCACCAGGCGTGGATCAGAACTGGAAGCTGGGAAGCCCTCACTAGTCTCGTTAGGCATAACAACAACTACTGATACCAATTTGCCTTGTCTACGCTATGAGATTAATGATTGTCTCCTCACATTTGTTTGCCTTCAGTTCACACGGTGTGATTTCGGTCTGTATAGAAAAAATACCTAAGTAAGGGGTGTCACATTTGTTCCGAATGCAAGCACAGCTGTCTATGCTGTGTACATTTTCTCTCTTTGATATTAAAAAAACAAAAAGTACTGTTAAAAGTTGTTCTTTATCAGCTTGTAAATGGAAATCTGTGCCAGGTTGTTTAGACTTTATTTTTTATAATGGAAATGTTGAGGAATACCGTATGGCTTTTATTAAAAGTTATTAATATTTAAAAATCAGTATGGGCCATGAAGAAGTCAGTGGCGTAGGCTAGAGACTCAGCTCCTCTGAGGAAGTAGAAGGTTGTTTAAACCTTACCTATCTAGACAGAAAATCCAGCTCTCTCTCAGAATAGCTTTGCAGCAACTTAAACCAGAAGCTACACTGTTTCTTCTGAAATAGCCTTTTATTTTAAAGCATCCTTTGCATCATCGCTAACAACATTATGTTTTTCCCATGATGCCACTGGCAGGGCCTAAACAGCACTGAGACTACTTTACTCATCCCTGAACATCAAGTGGTAAGCAGTAAGCAATATTCATGCTTCCTTGCATGAATTTGTGTGGCGTCTTCTGTTACCATATGCCAAAAAGTCCCTCACCAGAAAATTTTCCAGTTTCAAGGAAGCCATCCTTCGAAAAAAGGAATGTTTTTGTAGCGTATAAAAATGATGTGGTTTTTGAGTTTGTTCCTAGTGATGGCTTAAATGATAAATTCAAGCAAATCGAAAGGATAATGGACAAAATTGAAAAACTAAGTATTGGTGGAGTAAACTGGAAAGTTTGCTTTTTTTCTCATTGTTTTGGTTTGATGGGATGTAGGATGTATTCTGACTATGGTGTTATTAACAAATATGGGGTTCCCTTTTAGTGTAATAATCTGGAGGGCTCTTCAAGTCAGCATGATACTTTAAAACGTTTCAAAGAGCAAGAAACAAACACTGACACCATTTGAAATGTGTCGCCTTGTTTTTTCTTACTGTAGTAAGTAATAAGGAGAGGCTCCAAATATCCTCTTACTGAAATTCACAGACAAGATAATTGTATTAATTGTCATATATATCAGGAAACTTAAAATAACCATTGCTCTTTCATGGAGAAGAAAATTACAAAAACTCGTTCAAGATGACTGAAAAAGTACATGCTGAGGTATATTAAAACTGTCTGCTTGCTTACATTGGGCTCTGGTGTCTTACATTAACACATATGGTCTCTTAGCTTATTTTTTATTTTTCTTTGTTAGTCTTGTTTAATGTATTCTTTTATCCAGAGAGGCTTTTTCTGTGCATTTAAAATTTGCTGCCAACGTCTTGGTGTCTTCAACTGCTTTGAAATGCATGTTTTCAAGCTTTCAGATTTCAATGTGGTTCAAAATTGGACCACAAGTGCGGTGATGGTGCAAAAAGTAGCTTGCAAGTTTTAGCTACAAAGAAATACATGGGGTTTTGTGTTTCTTTGAATGGGAAAGGTTACAGTTTGGGATGCAGCTTTGTAGCCTGCATGAAGCATAACTGGAAGTTGGGGTGTGTGGTGTTGGGCGTTGTTAATTCGCCTCTTTGAAGTGGGTAAGCACTTCAGTTGCGTGGATTCCTCCAAGGAAGAACATCGAAGAGAACTTCATGCAAATCTCTGGTATAACAGGAACTGAGTTTACTGTGCATAAACCAGGAATTTGCCTTTCTGATTTTCAGTAGAGTGCCTGTATATTTTCATATATTGTGGAAATGCATTTCCAGGAGCTTTTTGCTTTTGCAGATTTTCTCAAACAGTTACATTTAGCACAGTGGCACTGAAATCAGCATGTTTCTCCTATAGGGGTAAGCATGTTTAATGCTGTGAAAAGGGGGGCGTATAAATATTCTGTGGGAACTGGGGATCTAAGTGAGGGTGATAATTTTGTTTTTAAGCCATTGAATGTTTTCTATCCTTGCAACTATGGAGGCTTTTCTTGTATTTTGATTCAGCTTTCAAACCCTTGTATTTTTGTCCATTTCTGTATTGTGAAAATTTTTCTGCAGTGGATTGTTACTTCATAAATTAACTAATTGCTTTGTAATATAGTTATTTTGGTTTGTTACGGTGTCTGCGATAAAAACTAATTTGTCTGTATGATTATCAAAGGTATGCAGTAAATAAATATTTGTAGACCGTATCTTGTAAGTAAGCAAGATGTTGCCAATCAATTCTATTTTGTAATTTCAGGCAGTTTTCTTGTCTGTTGATGTAGGACTATGATGCTATTGAGTCCTGCATGTGCTGATGGGGATCATGTTATTGACTTGTCAGCATTCCCATTAGTCATAGCCAGAGATTCTTCACTGTGCTGTAACTCTAATGAAGCTAATGGATTGGGTTCCTCCGTCTCGCATTTGTTACTGAAATTGCTGTTCTAAACTCTCTTCCCACTCTGAGGTACAAAAAGCAGAAGGTCAAGGTCTGAACCTGCTGTCCCAGCTCTGCGAGGTTGGACACTTGTGAAACCTTGAACTCCAGGGAATTGAGTTTGGGAAGTGCGTTTCTGAATGTAGGCCCCTAAGAAACTTGCAGTTTTCTGACTGGACATTAATCTGAAAAGTGTTGCTCTCAGCCAAGTTCTTGTGTCTTTGAAATACAGCCACGGAGAGAGCTGGGGTATTTGGGAGCAAGGTGTATTTGGAGGAAGCTCCATTGCCTATAAGGAGAGAGCTGTGCTAAGCAGCCTGTAAGGCCATAAATTAGCTGGATGACCAGAAATAGACATCCCTCAGAGTCCTGTGAGAATATACAAGATTAAATCATTCTGGTATGATCTGCAAAATATATTTGCCTTTCAGGTACTGTGATATAGTTAGACCACCGAGGGCTAGCTGGTTGTACTGACCAAGGTCAGCTGTCTGCCTGCTTCGGTGGGTGGGCAGGGCCACAGAAACGTTTACCGCCTTCTCTTCAGCTTCAATCCAAAGTCGTATCTCTGAAGCACTTTCTGTTACAGTGTTTAGCGGTTGATGCCACATCCAGCAGCTCGCTTCCCCCTCTCCTGTTCGCGGTGACTGGCTTGTTTGCTTTGGCCTTGGCGAAGCGTATCTGAGCCGCATGTGGGAGCAAGGTGGCCAAGTCCTGCTCATGAAGTATTTAGCAGAGCAGGAGAGTTTTGATGGATATGAATGTAGCGTGCGACCACCAGCCAGCATTTACACGCTTTACCCAAACCAGTTTGGGCAGAACTGGACATGGGTGTTACAGCCTCACTTTGTCTTGAGCTGTGCTTTGTTTATTTCCCTACTGGCACCTTGGTCTCTCCTGTAACCTGTCCTATTTGAGTCAGGATTTCCTACTGCAGGGCTTTAGTTTGTGTCTAACATGAGGGTTGCGAGTCTAGGTACTTGGAGGGTTGTTTGGTTGAAAACAGTCCAATACCCTGACCTCCGCTGGATGTCTAGACAGAAGTTATCAATTATGTGGTAACTAGAAATATTAATATAATTCCGTATGAATCCAGTAAGTTTGCACTTATGTAGCCACATGAAAGGAAAATTTAGCTCTTCATGATAGACCATTACAGCATTCAATTAGCACATCTGTCTGAAGGCTATGAAGTCACTTAGTTCTTACAGAGATAATTAGATTATTAAAACTGGAAGGTTACTATCGGAGAATGGAACGGCAATGTTTGTTTTGGAACAAGTAGTTTTTATATACTTGCTTTGTAAGCAGGTTTGATGGGTTTATTCAGCTTTTTGCAAGTGCTGGTAAGTGCTGAACGCTTGTAGTAACACCATTTGTAGAGTCATACAGTGACTTGGATTGGAAGGGACCTCTGGAGGTCTCTTTGGCCAACCTCCTACTCAAGGCAAGGCTGACTTCAAACTTCGGTCAGGTTGTTCAGTCAGGGCCTTGCTTGGTCAAGGGATGTGATCTCTGAGGATGGAGGTGACGCAGTCTCTGTGGGCAACCGGTTGTACCTGTTCCTGCTCAGCCACACCCTCGCATCCAGTAGGAATTTCCTTTGTTGCAACTTGTGGCTGTTGCCTCTTGAGTTTTCACCACACGCCTCGGGGCTCCATCTCTTCCGCAATTCCTCGTTGTGTATTATTCAATTATTCAAAAGCTTCTGCTCGCTTTCGGTGCTGCGTTGGGAAGTTTTAATTTGGCCACTTGTGTTCCAGAAGGTACACATCACAGAATATCTGCTCTGATGAGGTGTAACTTCATTTAATAACTGCAGGTTGTCTAAGATAATTAATTTGAATACAGTTCTGGAAAGAGCTGTTAAGAAATAAGATGTACTAATCCATAATGTTTTATGATTCACTGGTGCAATCAGTGTAAATTACTAACGTTTTGTATATTTTAAACCTGTAAGTGCACACGTATGCCCAGAATGGCATGAATATGCAAGACTGATCTTGTTCTTGTGAAATCCAAATGCAGCAAAGTGGAAAGGAATAATTTATGGGTTTAATAAGCAGGCCTGTCACTATCCGTGACGAATAATCCTGTGTACGGAAGGAGAGGGAAGTGACAAGTGTTCCCGTTCTCAAAGCAGATCCAGTGATGACTACTGCATCTTCTTAAATTGATCGTCAGACCTTTAATGACTGAGCAGGATTCTGATATATCTCAGAAAATGAGCAAATTTTGATGGCACTAAAGATAAAGTATGACTTCAATTATGTGGGGTAATCTAATTATAACTGTGCTACCCAAAGAATTTGGGGCAGGAGCTTTTTTTGAAATAAATATTATTTACTGATTTTCTTTTTTTTTTTTTTTTTTTTTTTTTTTCTCGTTGTGTATGTGGATTTTGTTAGTCCCCTAGGACAATGTCTGCTCACACAATCTATCTTTTTAAATTAGTGGTTGGGGTGGTCTGGTTTTAGGCCAATTCCCAATATTGTAAGTTGTTAGAATGCACTTTGGGGTTCACTTACTCTAATGTTGAATAATTACAGTACTGCTGATGCTATGTAGATGTTGGTGCAATTCTATGCACTACGTTAATTTGATTAAGTTAACATCTGAACAGTTGCAATTGCTTGTAGTCATAATTATATTTACCAAAAAACCCCACCTGTAAGCACAAAACAGAATAGGAAAATGCTGTTTCTTTTATTTTCTTCTGTTAGATTCCATGATTTTTGTGAGCCTCTTAGCCTTGCAGGATTACGTACTGCATTTGGAAGCAAAAGCACTTTCTGAGGTAGCTGTCTTGATTTCAGTCGTACAAAGTAGTCTGCTTTAATTGATCTGCTGTAAATGTTTCTCAAGAAGAAAAACAACAAAAAAACCCCATCAGAATTGCCAAAGAGGGAAGGCGGAGAGAGGATTTCTTCACTGTGAGGGTGGTGAGGCACTGGAGCAGGCTGCCCAGAGAAGCTGTGGATACCCCATCCCTGGAGGTGTTCAAGGCCAGGTTGGACGGGGCTTTGAGCAACCCGGTCCAGTGGGAGGTGTCCCTGCCCATGGCAGGGGGGTTGGAATGAGATGATCTTTAAGGCCCCTTCCAACTCAAACTAATCTGTGATTGCAGAATTATCAGGAAATAACTGCTTTTAGGTTTTTTTGTATTACTTTGATTTGCAGCACAGTGTTCCGTAGCTCCCCAAAGGCTAGGATAGCTTCAGAAATACAGGAGTTCTCCATGATGCATGGATGGTCTCTGGTTTCAGCAGTTACCAGTGTGTCTAGTGAAGATGCATGAAGCTGTGCAACGCTATGGAACAGTAGGGATCTTTAATTATTTTTTTTTTATTAGTAAATGTGAGCCCATTTGAAGATAAACCTATGTTGTCATTCACCGTTTTATGTCCCAGTGGGTCCAACCTTCCATAAGCATAACAGAAACACGTGTGCACTACTCAGTAGTCAGTGCTTGTTTTGTAATCTTTGCATTGCATTCAAAGAAACTTTCTTATTCTTTTTTTTAAATCTGGTTAAATATCCAAATGATGGCAATTGACATTATAGCAGTCATTATTTTAAAACACCCGAGTTTATTATCAAAATGGATGCCAGCACAGCTTTGCCTTTAATAAAAAAGACATTATAGTCATAATGTTTGTGGTACTTGTGGTTTTTTAACAGTTGGGAGGCTTTTTCTGGCTTTTTTAAGGACATGGATTTCTTGCGAACTTTAGTTGGAGGGTATGGGCTCGTAGCAGTTAGCCTGGGTCTTGGAGAGAAACAGTGAGCTTGCTAACTACTTGTTGGTTATTCCAGCAGAGTGGAAGGAGATACAATCTGTTCCTGAAGCGACGTCTCAGGGTAAAACAGTGATGAATGATACTGCAAGTGGCTTGGATGGCTGCAGTAATAACATGCTTCACTGTGTGATGCCTTTTGTTAACTGGGAGCAAGGTTCACAGTTATAAATATTCTGCATTTTCTCAGAGAACTTTATCACCTGCATCTTTGCATGGCTTAAGAGGGAGAAGACAGAGATGTAACTACTCTGAATTACTCTTTTTTTTTTTTTTTTTTTTTTTTTGTTCCTACTGTAATAAAATGAAAATCCAGTTCAGTCCTGTATAAATACGCTTGTGCTGATGGGTGTGGTTAAAACACCAACACCAACCTTCCTTAGCATGGAGTTAAATTTAGCCCAGAGTATTAGCTTCTGTGGAGAGCCCTTTACTGTATGAACCTCTAGTCTTGTAAACAATTCGGTAGAGCTGCATACTGGTAAGATAACAAATAATACTACTTAATGTTAACTTCCCTAGGAGAGTGCGGTAATAGTCTTTATTTGCTTAACATGAATTGCTGTAGCCTATTCAGTGAAAAAGATGAATAATGTTGTTACGACATTCTAGCATGCTGATAAATGAAAATATGACCTTTAATAGATCAATTGGAATACTAACTGCCCTGTTGCATTGATAGATTTTTATTGGATTTTCTTTTTTTCCCCCCAGAAAGTAAATGCTCAGTTTTGAAACGTAACCCCTGTATTGTTTGTGTGCTGTTTTCGCACATGGTATTGCTAGGACATTTCTTGGTGGTGGTTGGTTTAATGAATCTTGTTATTGAAAAAAAAAAAAATGCATGGGATTTACTTCTTGCTGCTTCAAGTTGATGAACTGTGCCCTAGCTGGCTTTTGTGTAGCCTGGCATTCTGACTAACTGCAGAAAAAAATCATGCTTTAAAGTAACACTGGTCTTGATCATTTATGACACACTGTAAAGACTGTGAAAGAATAAATGGTGGCATTGTTCACAAGTATTGCTACACAAACATATATGCATTTCTTTCATATATCTATTATTTACATGTAGTGTTTATGGATATAAGCATTTAATTTTGAAATTATTTTAACTGGATATAGCCCTAGTTAAAACTTGCTCCAGTATATCTTCAGCTATGAAGAAACTGAAGAATTGAGGCAACTGAGGGAAAGTTCTTTTTCTTCTGTTACATTTTAGAGCAATAGCAATACTTTGGGGTTTTTAATCATATGCCTGTATCTTCCACAGATTGATAAAAGACATCAAAGCAAAGATTCTATTTTCTTCAGGGATGGTGTCAGGAGAATTGATTTTGTTCTCTCCTATGTGGATGATCTTAATAAGGAATGGGAAAAAAAGTTGGTAAGTTTGTCTTTTGAAGTCGTCTTAATTCTTATGTATCATAACCTGTATATCATTTACTAAGCCTTTCAAATCACTACAGTTGGCTGGAATTGGACTTGGCTAAAAATGTGATAGCTGTGTAAAAAGCCATTCCGTGTACTGAAATTGCTGTGTAATTTACTGTTGTGCATCAGGACTCAATTTTATTAAATATTTGGGGCTTTATTTACTGAATTGATCACTCTACATTACTTAGGCCAGTCAATATATTACACAATCACTGCCAAGTAATCCAAATTATTTTGCTTTCTTCATTTAACAGTCTTATAGTTAGCTTTGGCTTTGGTGAAACCATATCTGTAAAGAGTTAAATGAAGGAAGTTTCTTCTAAATAAGCAAAGCATTATCCAAATGAGATGTAATAAACCTTTTTTTCCCCCGTCCTTTGCCTTCGGTTAGAGCAGAAATGGATTCCTGGATCCAAAATCCATGCTCTGAGAAAAATAAACACAAAGCTCCTTTTTTGGGCTCTTCCCTGTGCTTGACTTGCTCTCTACATACCTGTATTCATTCTTCCAGAAGAATATTTGAAGTGGCTTTGATAAGACACCTCCTATGTAGCAGAGCATAAAGTACAGGCTTTCAGTGATCAACTCTGAACCTTCCCAGCAAGACCCAGTTGCCTGGACGGTAGCAGTAGGTCAGACGGAATCAGTAAATGGCGCGTACGTGTTCCGCACTCACACTGACGCTTGAGGCCTAACTTAACTAATAGGTAAATTCAAGCAATTTAAAAAATCTGGTACTTGGAAATGCAGTCAAGGCAAATGATAAATTCTATACAACCATAACGTTTAAAAAATAATTGCAGGGATTTTAATTGTTTTGTTTTCCCTTTATTCGCTGCCTTTTTTCTGAGGCAGGAGAGGTTACATTTACAAACTAGTCTTTCCAATATGTATCTCCCAAGTTTGTTCTTTAAAAATAAAAAATAAACCAAACAAAAAAGACTTCATTTTCATGTAATCACATTCTTCTGAAAGATAAGGCTTTCTGAAGAAAATGAATTATACAGACGCTTATGACAAAATCATGACCAAAACTAAAGGTCTGTGAAGTAAAGAACACTTCTCATCTATATCTTGTCATACTAAAGTGTTTCAGAATTAAAATTATCATTTCCTTTGAACAAAAACTGCACAATTGGTCTGTTCAAAAAAATTGCTTACTGCTTACATTGCTTACATTTTCTTTATGAAGGAAATACTGTCTTCCTTAAGGACTTAGACTGCATATATGCAAATATAGAATCCGAGAATCATTTGGATGGAAAAGACCGTTAAGATCATTGAGTCCAACCATGTCTCTAAGCACCTCATCTTCCCATCTTTTAAATACCTCCAGGGATGGGGACTCAACCACTTCCTTGGGCAGCCCCTTCCAGTGCCTGACAACCCTTTCAGTGAAGACATTTCTCCTAATATCCAATCTAGACTTCCCCGGGCACAACTTGAGGCCATTTTCTCATCGCTTGTTACTTGGGAGAAGAGACCGACCCCCACCTCACTACACCCTCCTGTCAGGCAGTTGTAGAGGGTGATAAGGTCTCCCCTCAGCCTCCTCTTCTCCAGACTGAACAGCCTCCTCTTCCCCAGTGCCCTCCGCCGCTCCCCATCACACTTGTGCTCCAGACACCTCACCAGCTTCCTTGCCCTTCTCTGGACACGCTCCAGCACCTCCATGTCCTTCTTGGAGTGAGGGGCCCAAAACTGAGCACAGCATTTGAGGTGCGGCCTCACCAGGGCTGAGTACAAGGGGACAATCACTTCCCTGGTCCTGCTGGCCGCACTATTCGTGATACAAGCCAGGATGCTGTTGGCCTTCTTGGCCACCGGGGCACACTGCTGGCTCGTATTCAGTCGTCTGTTGACCAACACCCCCAGGTCCCTCTCTGTCATGCGGCTTTCCCGCCC
>NW_009258765.1:495331-504807 GCF_000687185.1 Egretta garzetta | reverse complement strand
CTACCCTCCAGCAGATCAACACTCCCACCCAGCTTAGTGTCGTCTGTGAACTTGCTGAGGGTGCACTCAATCACCTCATCCAGATTGTTGATAAAGACATTCAACAGAACTGGCCCAACACTGTGCCCTGGGGAGCACCGCTTGTGACTGGCCTCCAACTGGATTTAACTCCATTCACCACCACCCCTTGGACCTGGCCATCCAGCCAGTTTTTTACCCAGCAAAGAATATGCCTGTCCAGGCCAGTTCCTCAAGCAGAATGCTGTGGGAAACGGTGTCAAAGGCTTTACTAAAGTCCAGGTACCCTACATCCACAGCCTTTCCCTCATCCACTAAGCGGGTCACCTTGTCATAGAAGATCAGGTTAGTCAAGCAGGATCGCGCAGAAGATTTGTTTGGGAGACCGCAGTCATAGTAAGGCTATGGTACTATAGGTTTATATGAAGGCATGCTCTTTGAAACCCACACTGATGCTTTGCCAGGCTGTAATTCTAGCTAGATTCCTCCTTCGGCTATAAAGCAAAATGCATTTGAAAAAGAAGGAGGAGGAGTAGACCAATCAGCATAGAGAGAAGAAAAAGATATCCATGCAAAATATGTGAAAGCAACTCTTAAAATAAACTTTTCCATTAGTCATACTCAAATAACATGAGGAAAGAAATGGAGACTATTTAGGTAATGTTTCAAATTGGAAGGAAAACGAGCCAGATGCTCAGTCTAGTCACTCATTCGTACCATGTGCAGCAAGTTCCTTCTCACTGCTTTATGGGTCAGTAGGGTGTAGCAGGAATCTTTGCCAGACCAGAGGCCATCCATATGGGTGTCATCATTGACTGGAGGATTCACATGGGAAAGAACCCAAGAGCTAGTAGCTAATATTGTAGTTCCTCTTTGCACTTAGTTAGGAAGAAACATCTCTGCCTTGCAAAAGGCTGGAACATCCGCATCAGGTTCCGTGAGATTTAATTCTGTATATGTCTGTTACTCACAAAAGTTTATGGCCCCATGGGAAAAGGCGTTTGGCCTATGGCCCTCTCAGTTGGCTCTGTCGTCGCAGAGCAGACAGGCATGAAGATACCAATGTTACAGCACATCAGTTTTTACACAGTTCCCGGGGAATCTGCTAAGAAAATGAAATTTGCCCTCTATTTATGTCCAGCACAGACCTTTACATGATGAATACGCCCATAAATTAATGCAGACTTCTTAGCATAGAAGCACTGTGCTTTTGTCTTTGTGGGAACAAGATTTAAATATTGATGCACTGCAGCCTTTGGAATTCATCTGACATACTGTACTCACTATTGTACAGCTGTCACAGGAAAGAAATGTGCATTTCTTTTGCTGTAGTACAATGATACAGCAAAATGGAACAGCTAAGAATAGAAATGCTCATAGGAAGAGAATAACAGTTGTGACAAAGGGTTTTGTTTCCTTGTCTCAAGGAAACAGCTTTATTCTGCATTTCTAAGAAAGGGATGAATAACTTCTTTGTGTGTTTCAACACAGCCCTGATATAGATGTAAGAGGCGGTCTCTTCATCTTCTCCCTTAGCTTTATGCAGAGCAAATGCATTAACTTCTTTGATGTTCCCCAGAAAATGTCCAGCTTAAACTCTGTTTTCAACTTGCTTTCCATAAGCTACATGAATAAATCCCAACCATAAAGTCTCTCTAAAGAAAAATTAGGATTACGTTTTTGTGAGGCAATATTTTTCCTTAAAGCCTTTAGCAGATAAGTGGAAATATTTTACCCACATAGGAAATGCATGTGAACGTCGAAAAATAAATATAATTTTAAAAAATATCTTAACAAGTTATTCATGGATGACCAGGACATGACCTTTATTGTTGGTGCTTGCCGAAGGAAGGCGTTTGACATCTCCTGCGTTTTGGAGGGCACGCAGAGCACCCTCCCAAGCCAAGCAGGTGGTCCCTGCAGCAGGACCGGTTATCTCATCCATCTTGTCAGCTCTCCACTCGTGACCGCAGGTGGATGAGAGGACAAGGGGCCTTTCCTAAATGGGCTCTGTCTCACCTGAAACGTTCTCACCAGGGAGCTGCGTGGGTAGCCTGAGCCCAGCCTGAGCCCATCCATGTTAGCCCTGTGAAGTGAATTGTGTTCTCTCAGGGTACAGCGAAGAGCAGAGTTCTTTTATGCTTTACAGTAGCATGGGATTGTTCCTAAAGGTCATGTTTATTTCCCAATAGCCTAGAGGTGACTGCAGTTAGAATAAGCCTGAGCGTCCTCATCTGTAAAAGGCTTTTGTAAGCTTGGCTCTCCCTGCCTAAAGGAAGGGGAAAAGTGAAGCAGAGGAGTTTGGTTAAGGAATAGTATGTTATAAACTTAAAATCATTTTCTTCTCCTGTTTATTGATTGTTGTTACTAGCAGTAGCAGTATCGTTATCAAGAAACAGGTTTATAACAGTTGTCTATCTTCTTTAGGTAACTAATTGTGCAGCGTTGCATCTGCATTGGGCGTATTAGTACCGCTGGACTTTGGATCTTGCTTTGTTAATCTTATCAGGATGGTTCGTTACAACAAGCGTGCGTTAAATGGTCAGATTCCTCTGTCCAAGTATGCGGGTTATCCACAGCCGTGTTTGGCGAGGTGAATGCTATTCTGGCCTCTCTTTTATATAGCCCACAGAGGTCTCAGAAAATGTGGTTTCAGTCTTCTACAGATGCTTTGGAGAGCCTTAAGAACTGTACTTAAACAAAACGTGAGGAAGGGCATTAACCCCCTATTACTGGCCTTCACTAATGTGGTTACTTACATTGCTTCCCTCTGTGACTGCAGGGTGGCATCTATAGCAGAGTCACAAATACATGCACCAGGTCTAGCTTTTTAGGTTTGGGACAGTAAGTTTAAAATTCTTACAAGTCCATATTAAAACAAAACAGCACTGGTCCAAGGGTACATTTTGTCCATTTTAAGCCTTTGATGGCGACAGGAACAAATCCAGTATTTAGCAAGGAAAGGGGGAGCATTGTTTTCTTGCAGCAGATTGATTTCCTTGTAAAGATGGTCGTTTCAAGTGACTGGAAAGTACAGTACATTCACGTGGGTTGCAGAGAAGGTGGCTTATGGGAAAAGAGCAAGGTGGTAAAGAGAGCGTAATTTCTACTAAAGCACTGCAATTTATCACACTAAGTGTATACAGTAAGGAAAGATCAGTTAAGATGGGGCCAGACCCCTTGGCTCTGTCTGTTACTAAGCTGCACAGCCGGAGGAGGAGCTGGATGATGTCTCTGGCGGCAGACAACTCCCTGAGCTGACTCACTTGGCTCTCCTCCAGTGTTTGCTGGGGAAAGAATGCACGCCAGCGTGCTTTGTTTGGAGAAAATGTAATCCAGAATAGCACATACATTTGGATACCAGGCCTGAGTGTCAGCTTTCATATAGCACTTTCAAATGTAATCGTAAATCACCTTTTAGTTGTACTGTTCTCTGTTAGATCAGCAAGTCAGCAAAAAGTTCTCAGGTGGCTTTATACAGGTGCATCTAGACAGATTTGTGGGATAGACAAGCTAAAAAATAATGCATGGAATTGCATTTGCCCCCAGCATGTGCTAGAACTCAGGAATGATCTCATTTTCAAGTTTATCTAGGCCGGTGTCTAATTTAGTATCTAATAATATTTGGCAAAATCAGATGTGATGGGTAAAAATGTAAGGCCACTAACACAGGAAAATATATGAATACATCTTAACACAGATATGGGGGCCATTAAAGCTAGTCTTCAGTCTGTATTAATTCATCTGAGAAATTTATGCAAACTGAAATGCAAACAGGGCAGCGTGATCCTCAGAGGCACGCAGGAAAAGGAAACTGGGTGAAAAAGGTGGTGGTTTGGGATTTTTAAAGTGTGTTTGAAAAGTGTCATTTAAGGCCTTTCAATAGAGAAAACACAGCATTTCAGGTCTAAGCTAGAAATAAATTGGTAGTCTAGCTAGTGCGTTCTAAAGAGGCTAGGGCTCAATATTTAGCTTAACTTGTAGTTATTCTGGCAGTATAATTAAAAGGAAATTAATTCAGTCTCCCAATAGGAGCAAAAATTCTACAGAGAAGGAGGGAAAGAAAATGTTCTTGCCTGAAGACACCACCTAGGAATTACTTGGCAAAATACAGAGTTTGGGCAGCATCTCAAACTCGCAGCGGTCGTGAGCCCATCGGCAAGTGCCACAGGCAGGTTTGTTATCTCTGCCTGAAGTCCACACTGACTTTATGCAAACTAAGCACATGCAGCCTACGCGTGGTTTGGAAGCCTACGATGGGTTAGTCTTGCCTAGTTTTACAGTTAGGTTGTTTCTGAAGCATGCTGTTTGAATTGTCTGTAATCAGTACTTGAACATCGGTATCCGCATGATGGTGAAACTGGTAAATGGATGTTATTCTAAGCGATCAGCTTTCCCGATGCTTCCAGGATTTTCCTTTTTGTCTGGTTTTAACATTCTCTTAGAAATAGAGCTAAACTTGAACAATAACACACCACACACAGCATCCTCCTGAAGAGTCAGAAATGCTCAAGGCGCGTGACTTCATTTACTTCTCTGGTTAACAAGATCGGGCAGTTTAGGAGCCTATTCCTAACTACCAAATAGCTCTCCCGTTGCTAGTCAGTGTAGCTCCCCATGCTAGGCTGGCCATTGCTCAGACGTGGCCTGGTATGCATCAGCCGGTCTTTGTTGGTCTGCTTGCTTTTACAAAGGTCACATAGCATTAAGGGATTGTCATCAGGGCAGTTAGGAGGAATGAAACTCAGCGAAGTCATCGTTAAATGATCAGTTAGTTGCTAACTATATCAGTTAATAAAGTGTGTTTGTTTCTTATCAGGAAAGAAGAAAAGAATTTGAGAGCAATCTGCAAAAAGCTGGTTTGGAACTAGAAACGGAAGATAAAAAGGTAAAAAAACGACCAAAGAAATAGACCTGCGAATTACTAATTACTGTATACCACTTTGTGTCTTTGAAACAAATTATAATGTTTTCTAGCAGATTCCAGTGGACTGCCACTGATTTAAGTGAAACAAGCGTAAGGTGTCCATTTGAGTTATTTTTTCAGCTATGTTCGTAAGAATTGCGGAAAGTAATTGTAATTCAGGAGGAAGTGATGGCTTTTGGTTTCATAACAAAAGGAAAGCAGTTCCAAAATAGCTCTGACTTCATTTAAACCCACGTAAATGAGAAGTATGCTCACAGCTAGATTTAATCCCACCTAACAACTAGTAGCGTGTTTGGAAATCAGTGAATAGATTAGCATATGCCTACTGGATGTTGTCACTACAATGAGGGAAGGAACAACTTGAGGATATTTGATTGGTGTTACCTTTTTGTTTAGTAACTCGAGAACATGGGATGCTGACTTCTTCAGTCAGCATGCTCTTTTTTTCTCTGCCAGAGAGTGAGTGGGGCAAGATACCTCTCGATGAAGTTTAGACTCTAACATCCATAGATGGGGATGCATTGAGCAATGTGTTAAAAATACCTTCCGATTGCCATTTTCTCCGGTGTGTGCAGAGGAACACTAGATGAACTTACACTGTGGGGTGAGGCCTGTGATAAAATTATTCCTTATCGCAGCTGTGAGGCTGTAACAGATCTTAGCTCTGGTTGGTAACTCCTTTTTGCAAGGAGTCTTGCACGCTCTACTCCTTTGCTGTATGAAAACTGCCCCCTCCAGGCAGGAGAACACCTTTACATCCAGCACCGTGGGCTGCAGGACGCCTGGGCTGCCAAGAGGCCAGCCCTGCACAGCGAACCCTTGCAATCCCCCTATTGCCTCCCCCCCCCCTTTTTTTTAAAGCTTTCAAAAATATGTGAAAGGCAACAAATTTTGCATAGCAGCTATTCTCATAAATCTTGCAATAAAACACAGTTAAGTCTGATGTCTGATTTAACTTCCCTGGGGCAGGAATCTGAAGACGGCAAGATTTATTTTGTGAAGATCCATGCCCCGTGGGAGGTTCTGATCACGTATGCAGAAGTGCTGAACATTAAAGTTCCTATCAAGGAAAATGACATTCCCTCAACAGTGGAGAACCCCCTGGACTGTATGCTTGCACCGCTCAGGCTTCCTGAGAAGGTCATGCACCCTGAACCGGATTATTTCACGGCTCCATTCAGCAAGGATAAGCAGGAGCTGTACCTCATTAATGACGAGAGCACTTTCTTCTCACCATCCATGAGAAACAGAATAGTACGTATGTGAATTTGTCTACTTCTATTTCCATGTAGATTTACACGGTCCCGAAGGAATATTCATGCAAGGAAGGAGTATATAAACTGAGATATCTGTGGGTAAATATGAGGAAACCTAGATGCCTGTGCATCTTTCTTACAAATCTGGAAAAGTATTTGTTGGAATGGATCTCCTAGCTGTCTGCAAGGCAAGCGTGCCCTCAGAGGTCTCGTACAGGGTAGAGCCTTCTGAAGAAACGCTTCTTGCTCTTGCATATTATTCCCGCAGATTGTACACAGTGCGCACCCATGAAAGGTTTCTGTTAAATGGCCTTAAAGCAGGAAGGGTCTGAAATCTTTGTGTCTGAATCTCAGGTTAATTATATTCTTACACGTTGCCCTTATGGAACGGAAGAAGGGAAGAAGAAATTTGGGATTAAGAGACTGCTAAATAATGGCACCTATTCAGCTGCATATCCTCTTCATGATGTAAGTATTTAAACTTTCTGCTCCCTTGAGCATTTTCCAGTGTTTTTACTCTTTCACCTGCTGTGATGTTTGCTGTTTCCAGCAGAAATGAAAATGCACTCAAACCCTTCCATTTGTCCCAGTAATTGATTCTGGTTTATAATACACAAGACATATCTGCCAGCCCTGCTATTTGGCTTTTTTGTGCTGAAATGTTTCTTCCTATGCATGCATACAGGAGCTGAGTTTCTAGGATATGCTTGTGTCAGTCTCATAACGTGCAAGAGGCTTACTCCGTAGTCTATTCCTATAATGTTTATGGTACAGATTTTGCAGTAGCACATCAGAAATTTTATAACAAGGAATAAATACCTACTACAGATGCATGCATTCAGCAGCGTGCGTGTGTGTAGGGTGTGTACATACATATACTGTAGTTACAGAAATACTCTTGGGATCAGAACCGTATCGGGCCTGAAGTCAGATGAGTTGCATCAGCCCTATAGTTCAGTGTGGGGTGCTCACTTGTGCATCTCCTAGTGAGCTTTGGCGAGCAACTGCAAATACTGCAAGTATGGTCAGGGTGGTAAATACTGGTGTTTAGTTTTGCTGTAGAGACAATTTTTAATGCAACATATATGGATTTAGCCTGAAATCCCTTGGAGAAAACGAGAGATGGGTTACTGTATGTTATGGATTTTTTTTTTTTTCATTTATTTTCTTTTTTCCTTCTGATTGTTGTGTTTAATTTGCTGCTTAAATCTTTAGTTCTCTCCTTGTTTTTCATAGTTGAGATTTTTCACAATGCTTTAGTGAACTTAAATTGTTTATTTATATCTGTGAATTCTACCACAAGATATTTTTAAATATATAGATTTATATTTTAAAATGTTTATAAATATTTTTTATTCTTAGAAAATGAAAAGAAACAGATCAGTGGGCATTGTTTAGGTTTTCAGGGGGAAAGTTCAGCTGATCAGAGTCTAGGCTGGGAAGTACTTTATACTGTTGGGACTACCGAAACCACAGATAATAAAAAGCAGTTGTACAAGACTCTCTCCTCTACAAGTACGACTAACCTCCAGTGCTAAGAAATTGTATGAAACAATTCCAAAATCGTGAGACAGATTCAGAAATCATTGTCTAAAATGTAACTTTAACCTTTTGTAATATTTTAAAAATGCAAGCTTCAGGTTGTTGAAACTTCCTGATTTCTACTTAGAAACCAATTTTCATGCTCTTCTTTGGGATTGAGAGGCATTCAGAAAAAAAGGAAACCCAAGGTCCCAAACTGAGTATTTGACATAGCCAAGTATTTCCAAAGGCAGAGTTCTATGACACAAAATAAAATTACAAGCCCTGTCAGAAACTGCGGTTACTTTGTGCTGTTTAATTTCTAGGAAACGGATGAAGTTCCAAAATTTTCTTAGTATTTGACAGGTAGATACATGATGGTGATGAACACCACTGAAGTTAATTAGTGCCAGAATTTCATTTTGCATGTCCTTGCATTACAGCTTGAGAAAGTGCAGCACGGAGTACATTACAGAGCTATGGCTGGAGGCAGGAAACAGCTTGAATTTATATCCCCTAGTTTACATCTCTGGGTGAATTGCTTTTGCCTGTGCAATTTACAGTGAGAGCCTGAAGTACAGAGAACAGGATTTAAATCTGCATTATTTTTAATGAAGTGGGAGTAAAATGGTGGGTTTCTACCTTAGGGAAGCTTGAACTTCTGCAGTTGCAGATGCTACACCAGTGTAAAGGATCAAAGCATTCGCTGCAGTAATCTACCCGTGCAGATGAGTATGTTTGTACCAGCACAACACTGGTGTAAAGTAACATGATGTGGTTACAGTACAGGTTGACTTAATGTCTAAGATTGATAAAAGTTTTCTGAAAACGCATGTTCTCCTAAGACATATATAAAAAGGGTTCTACTTAACTAAAGTGGCGAAGTAGAGTGCCAAGTTTGAATTTCAAATTAGTTTAATTGCATCCCTCTTAAGATTATATCATCATCGTCATTAATGTTAATTTCTTTTAATGTAGTATTTGAGTCTGTCAATGAGATGTTTTGCCTTTACTCTGATTTGCTCGCAGTGCCAGTACTGGAAGAAGGCAAATGATCCAAACTGTGACAACGAGAGATACACGCTGTACATGGAGTGGGCCCGTTTCTTGCGGTTCTACAAAGAACAGCCTTTGGACCTCATCAGGTAAAATACTGCCTGTGTTTTGTTTTATTTACTTGGTTTTCACTGCAATACAAGCGTGTGTTCATTTGGAGCTTGATCCTGCTGGGAAATTTCTACTACTTTTAAGATCCCATCCAACTCGGATCCTCAGTTGGGCCCTAGGTCCTTGGAGGACATGACACGGGTTTTTACTGGCAACTGGAAAAATGCTCTATCTCAAACTAAGCCTCTTTTTATCTAGCCAGCGCTCCCAGGGTCACGTACCTTACAGATAATTCAACTGCAGAGAAACACAGCCAAAGAATACCTTGCATTTTATAGTCAGTATCTGCCACAATTTTTAAAGATTGATTTGAAGTTTTGAAATTTCATCAGAGACTTGAAAAAGCAGTGTTAAAATCTGTTTCTGAAGCTTGACTCTTAATTCAGTACTAACCCCAAATTTAAACTAACCTTATGCAAGATTACTTTTGATTCAGTCCATATGATACAACAAAAACATTACTTTATTCATGGGTTCAGTTGCCCCATTTGTAACACAACCAGTTGTATTTCTCTGAATTACCCGCTCGTTTTAACCGTATGATCAGAACTGTTGTGCCCAGTTTCATTTTGTGTAACTCCTTGGAA
>NW_009258765.1:476842-495281 GCF_000687185.1 Egretta garzetta | reverse complement strand
TATAGATGGAAAAAAAGGGGTCAGAAAGAGGCCGTATATTTTATTCATTCGGCTTGTGTAACTTCTCACAGCTAGCTTCAAATCCCATTTTTCCCAGTGTACATCAGTGCATTTACACTTCTGCTAAATGAGAATTTTGCCAAGTGTTTCATTGTGACTCTGGCCAGTTCGCTCTATTGCAGCTTTAAACTTTGCTTTGTATTCCTATTAATTGCATGTTTTTGTATTCAGGAAGTACTATGGTGAGAAGATTGGAATCTATTTTGCCTGGCTAGGATTTTACACTGAGATGTTATTCCTTGCAGCAGTTGTTGGCTTAATCTGTTTTCTTTATGGCTTGTTTACAATGGATGAAAATATGAGCAGGTGAGTGTAACGCTGACAATCTTCTGGGCTTATAATGTGAAAATTCGTCCTTGCGAAAAAACAGGCAATAAGCTTTTAAAGCTTGTCAGAGCAGACAAATTTATTCTTCAGCTATCTTTATTGCCTGAATTGGTGGTGGACAGCTAATGCAGAACTTGTGACTATTAATTAGTAAGACTCAATTTGTAGGTGAAAAGCAGGATTTTACTGCCATTTGGCAACAGCTTTTTATATCGGAGGACCTGCAATACATGAAGTTCTAAGAGTACCACCGACACCTCTCAAAATTGTTTGTTTCAAGTGCTTATTGTTGCCTTAAGCTTTTCTATTTTAATCTGTCTTGCAGAGCAGTCTGTTGACCTTTTTGTGTAGGACATCATTTGTACTAACTACCAAAAGCATGAGTTCAGGACAGTGTTCCCCCATCAAAGAGGGATCCAGTATCTCAGGAGCCAGAGTTTGCTTTTTAAATAAGCATTGCATTTGTTTCTTCAAGGGTCACGAGATTTATTGTATTCAGGGCAGCGGGGGAAGCAGGATGGGTGGGGAGAGGAAAAGAGGGTTGACGTTTCATTGCTCACTGTTTTTTATAAGAAGGCTTCCAGATTAACCATAGAAGATAAATAACAGGTTAAAATTTTCATTCATTTCATTGAATTATGTCATTTTGAGACTTAAATTTTAGCTAGGTTCAGAATTCACCTGAGAATACTGCTATACATGTTCAGATTTCTCTGGATACTGAAGGACTGTCATAGGATTGTAAACGTCACCCTCTGTAGTGGTTAAATTGAAGTAGCAAAGTTTACTGTAGATAACAAAGCTGAATTAATGCTTCTGCTTTTAGAAAAGGTGTTTTGAATGCATTACTAACCTGTTGAGGAATAGCATGGTTTACATCTCACCTGAAAGCAGTCCACGTGCAGTACGGCTCCTTACAGACTTCTGATTCCTTACCGATAGAATCGGAAAGCCCACACCAGGTGAACTGCTGGTTCTCCTCCTTGTAGCAGCTGCTACGTTGCTTGGCTTGCCCTGACCAACTACAGGTTAACGCCAGTGAACGTGACAAGACTGAGCATCTTCTCTGTGAAGCTGCAGATGTTGAGCTTTGAGCAAATGAAGCTCTTAATTTATTTGTTTTTAATAAATTTCATATAGCAGCTCCTAAGATGCTATGAAAACAGATACTGTATAATATTTTCTCCTCAGCAAAGAAATCTGTGACCCTGCAATTGGAGGAGAGATCATCATGTGCCCTCTTTGTGACCGAGAGTGTGAGTACTGGAGACTAAACACCACCTGTCAGTCCTCAGAGGTCTGTATCTGGTTCTCCAGCCACTTGTCGGTTTTGTTCATACTGAAAACTGTTTTGGTACTGACCTGTTCCTGTCTATTCCGTTGCAGTATTCCCATTTGTTTGACAACGTGGCAACTCTCTTTTTTGCCATTTTCATGGGCATATGGGGTGAGTACATTTGGTAAGTTTTATGTCAAGTAATAAGGACATCTTGGCCAAATTGCTGAGGGACACTGGAAGTGGGAAGAAAAGGAATAACGGCTTTGCTTTAATATCTTGCCTCAGATGCAGAAGTGATGAAAGAGTAAAAATAATTTAAAGTTAGAGAGGGATTGGGCTTCAACAAAACCAAACAAAATCCAGCAGTTATCTAGGCTGTCGTAAGCATTACGTACTCTGTTTCTTTCCTTAGTAACCTAAGACAGAGTGGTCTGACCTTACGCAGTCCTTGTAGGAGTCCTCTCTGCTAAGCCCTGCACAGCATCAGCATCCCCTGAAGGGAGTAGAGTGCTTTTCTGTCCTTTCACTGGATGCTGGTCCAGCACTACCACTTTATTAGCAATGCTTTTAGGATGAGAACCAGTTGGCTTCTACTCGGGTGAAGTTCGTACATTGTAGCATGTTTTGATGATGCAGAGAGAGGTGGATTTCCTGACTCTCTATAGCATGGTTTCACACCACGCGATACTTATTCAGACTTTAAGATCGTATTATCTTGAATACATGTTCTTTTCTTCAACTCTGTGAAGGTTTATAGATGCAGGATAGTGTAGTTATTGTTTCTTATTTCCTTAAATGCCTTTGTGTTCTGTGTCATACTGTTTGTATGAAATTTAATCATTAGAGCTCGATTTGAATATAGATATTTCATTAACACACACAGATCTTTGTGTGCAAATAGAAAATCTATTTGTTCGTTATCAAAGTACCTAGCCACTAACTTTTTGTAGATAATTCTCAAAAAAAAAAATCACATAAGATGATGTGTGGCTGTTTCCCTAATCTTTTCTTGGTTTTAAGCACTAGCCTTTGAGTGACGTGGATTAGTCATTCAGGAAGTACCAGCAAAAGATTTCAGAACTGCAGAAGATAAGCTTTCCTGTGTTTGTGTAAACCGTAAAGCCTCTCCACTTCAAATAAGAACAGTCAGATTACCTAAGGTTTACATTTTAAAGCAGTTAATAGAGGGCTTTTAAAATCTTATACGATATTATAACTTTTATAGTTGTTTGTTTTATATACAAAATCAGTTCCCTCCAGTGTCCTAAAAATTTCTTAAGCCAGCCTCACTGTTGATGCTATGAAAAGCATCAGACATTCACTGTCTTTAGAATGACCATGATAACAAATAATCATCAAAAAGCAACAGAAGTCTTTGAACACACTACTTGAAAACAGTTCTGCTTATTTGTAATAGTTGTTCACGTGTTACAGGTTTATACACTAGCAATTAGTTGAATTATCATATTTCTTTGTTAATTCCGTGTTGCTATTTGTGAATGAGAAGTAGTTAAACTGCAATAGAACATGGTTGTCATAACCACGGAAATGCCCATATCCTGTCTTGGCATCTTCCTTTTCATCCCCTTCTGGAATTCAATTAGCTAATTACTTAATCCATATTACAGTTTTAGCTGTGAACTTGAATAGGTAGTCGATAAAAATAGATGGGTCACACTGTGAGGATAAATAATACACCACAGAATTAGAAGCCAGTGCAGAAATAAGTTCATGAACTTGTTCACTTCTCCCTTAACTGTAACATTTCCAAATTGCAGTTACACTTTTCTTGGAGTTTTGGAAGAGACGACAAGCTAGGCTGAAATATGAGTGGGACTTGGTTGATTTTGAAGAGGAACAGCAACAACTCCAGCTGAGGCCTGAGTACGAGGCAAAATGTACCCAAAAGAAGAAGAATCCTGTAACTCAGGTAATGGGCCTGCTGGGTTGACGTGCATGCAAATTCAGTTTGTGTGCTGAAAGATAGTTTGATGAAGTGCAAGTTATGCCTCAGCAACAAGTGTGTATCTCATGGCTAGGCAAAGATTTGTGTGACACACATGAGCAACGGGGCATTTACGTTGGAGCAGGGCAGGCCATCAGCTATTGCATCTCCACAGAGCAGTGTTTATGGTAGCAGTGAGTTTGGCTTAAATATTTAGAACGTGACACCAATCATGCCCTTGCTGAACGCAGTAGACGGCATTGAATTCAAAGCAGAATTTGGTAACGCATTGTTTTCTCCCTGAAGGCGTCCGGTTGGTGAGTGCTGAGGTTTGTGCTCTGATTGACTGGTATCAGAGAGGAGCCCCTTAACTGCCGAAAGCAGCGTAGCTGTGTTAGCTTCAGTAAGTTCTGGAGTTAATAGCCCTGCCTTTCAAGGGTCTGTTTACCCTGGCGCAGGGCCACTGCCCTGTGTGGCTGTCCCGCCTTACAGGCTGAAGGCAGCAGTAACGGAGGCGCTCGGCACTTCGGCCTCCTCTTGCACGTGGCAGGCATGCCCCATCTCTTGGGCCATGGCTCTCTTCCTGCAGGTGTCTTTTGTTATCTAGGCTTCTGACGCAGAATAAATGAGAACACGGGGCGGGGGTTGCATAACTTTCATTAGTTACCCCCTGTTGACTTTAATTTTCATGGGAAGCTGATATATTAAATCAGGAATACACAGGCAAAGTTTATAGCTTTCACTTGGCTAACGCCATCTTTACAGTGTCCTTCACATTGCGAGGTAGCAGTCTGAAATCTTTGTGCCTTTAAAAGCGCTCTTTCTTATCCCTGCACAACATATGAAGGAGCAGTCATCTTGATCTAAAGATGCAAAAGTGGGACTAGCCGTGGTTTTGTTTCTGATATACAACCACTATGGGGAATGCTAGAAAGATGAAGGTTGCTTAAGTCCTTTGTCTGAAATCTAATTGAGATACAATTAACCACACTATTTAACTCCGTTAAATTCTTTATGTAAATACCTACTGATGCTAATTGTCTGCATTTGAATTTAATTTGGATAGGAGTTATTTGACAAATTTAGGGATCAGATGGTTCATTCCAATATAACATCTACAACCTCAATTTAATGTATTTTTAAAGCATCCTTCCTCTTCCTGGAATTGTATATAAATGACTTATTTTCACTAGTCGTAAGTAGACTTAGATAACAGTCTTCAGAAAAGAAATAGAAGCTTAGCCAGAACACAGGAAGCATCATTGCTCCAGAAGGAGTAGCCCTGTCTTTGGGGGTTTCTCTCCTTAATTATTAGGAAATGTATACGCTAATCTTATTTTTCATGAGAGACTGTTTTCTGTCTCTCCTTCCCCTCACACACATGCAGCATTACTGCTGCTTACACCTGTAACTTGCAGGCTGGAGTGACGCAGAGATCTTTGATACCCATGCACTGTGATTTTTGAGTGTAGCTCTGCCACGGTATTGATTTCTGCATGCTCAGGGAAACAGTTTCAGGTAAATCAGTTCCTGATTAGCTAGTTCAGCTAATTGAAATCAAATGCCTGCCTGTTGTGTGTTATTCACTAGCTCACATCCCCGTGTACGCTCAGGCTCAAAACTTCCACTTGCTTCTATGGCTGCGCAGCGACCAAACCCAGCTGAACCACTGTGGTTCTGCTGCAGTTGAAGGGAAGAGCAGGGGGAAATCGCGCAGGTGGTTCACGGCCCTTGTGTGCTCTGGAGGAACGGGTTGCAGCAGAGGGTAAGCGTGCGAGGGCAGGGAAGTAAGGGGCTGACTCGTGGGCAGTGGTTACGTGCAGCGTGGACCAAAACCCATAGTCTGGCGAGGTGATCAACCGCAGCAGATGACAGCCAAAGATGGCATGGGTGAGGCGCATTTGTGTAACTGTCCTGAGGGAGAAGATTGTTCTCTCTCTACATTCATGCAGATCTCCTAGGTAGGGCAGTTTATTTGGACTTTATTTTGGAAACAAAAATTGGGACCACAATAGATTTTTCCAATCTCGGAGATACTGCACTGTTCTGTGCTTTCTAAGTATGCGTTAATAATTACCATAAAAACTCAATGACTGTGCAGTCCTTTGTTTTATGACACATCAATTTACTCCCTTGGTGGATTTTCAGAAGCTTTTGTGTGGCAGGGTTTAGCGGTGATCCTTATCAATACCCAGTTATAGAAAACCATATGGGTTAGCCACGCTGTCATGTAATTTCCTTTCATTAGATCATGTGCAACACGGAACACATGAAAGGACAGTGATTTCACCTAAGTTAATTCTGCAGGCTGCCAAGATAATAGGGATACAGGTCACTGAGTTGCTTGTGTCCCGAGGCTGGCTGTGCTCTGCTCAGAAAATTGTTTCCTCATTATTCTTGGCTAGGATTCAAAGTTCTAGGTGTCCTGAAACAGAAATTGCCCATTTTGAGGCTTTAATTAACACCTCATTTGGTCACTAAACTATCTGGCTAGATCATAGCTAAAATCTGTTTTTGCTGATTACAGTAGAATCTTAATTTGCATAAATAATGAAGCATTACATTCAAACTCAGGCTCTGTCATTGCACATTATTGCCAGCATTTTGTTCTAAAGTAGAAAACTTGTTGAATAGCCTATTACGTGCGAAACATTTGGTTTTAGTATAGGATATATATATTATTTATTAATACATAATAGGTATAAAATGTTATGAGCCCATGTAAAGCCACCTGACATTGCGCCTGTATCTTATCTCAGCTGTTTCTTTAATAGTTCTGTTAATAGAGCCTTTAACGGTTATCATCATCAAACAACTCGTTGTGACCCGAGACTATGGTATTGATAATTGTGCTTAGTAAGTATGCTTAGGCAGATTCGGGTAGTATATCTCTCCTGAGCGAACAGCACATCAACACTTCAAACAAAATCACATTGGTATGGGCGCGCCGACTGACTGAAGAATCGCGCCGCCGAGAAGCAATGCTTGTAAAACAACTGCTGCTGCTCGGCTGTGTCAGGGCGAAGCGTGCCGCTCGGCTGCGGCCGTTGTATTCCGCGCAATTACATCGCGTTACGCCAGTGCGTTCGGCACGGCTTTTGTGCAACAGAAACTGAGCTCCCGTCAACAACATTCTGCAGGCTTAATACCTGCTGTTGTCAAAACAAGCATTTCCTGGTTCAATATACTTGTGGATGATATACTTAATGCGGCGCTCGCCTGTAGTAATCGGTGCCCTTTTGTCCAAGAGGCGCGTTAGCATACTGCAACGCCTTGCCCCAGAGATGCATCACATTCAGATTATTTTTTACTAAATCTTCTTCCACTGGCATTGGTTCTTAAACGATCCTTTCTTAATACGTGCAATCTGATATTTTAGGAATTAGAATTTGTTGCGAAAAAGAGAACTTTACACGAGCGTGGAAAATTGTTCATATGCTATATGGGGATACTCGCCTGGGTAAGACCTAGCTACCTGATGCTGCAGCAGAGATTGGCAACTAATGAATGTAGCCATTTCTTCAATTAAATAAAAAATAAAAAATTGAAGGAGTGGAGGAAAACACTCTTCTGGCTGTGTGGAAAAACATGGTCCATCCAAGTAAATGATCATTTTAAGAAACCTCAACATGAAGGATTTCTTAAAATTCAGTCCAGTTTTGGACTCCGAGCTGTATGACCGCTGACCTAGCGCTACAGTAATCGTTCTGTCCTGGTCATCTAATGAAGGAGGTGGTCTTTTTCCTTCAGTTACTGATTGATTTTTGCAAAGGTTTAACCGTTCTTTCCAAGTACTGTCTTTACTTTAAGCATTGTTATGGCCACTTCTGTCCTCATCTTCCTCCCCTTTCTCCCCCCCCCCCAGCACATTATTAAAATCATGTCCTATCTGCCCTTTTAAGAGAGGGGGGTTCTGAATGGTTTTCTCTGATGTGGGCACTTTCACACAGCTGATGAGAGCTCTGTGTGCTGCTTGGTGTTAGAACAAGATTACGGATTTGTGAACTGTGCTGTGCTTGCTTGACTGTTTCAGGAGATGGAGCCTTATTTGCCTGTAACTAGCCAGGCTGTGCGGTTCTGCATCTCGGGAACTACAGTGTTGTTCTGGGTGAGCATCTTTTTGAGTCATCATTTTAACACATATCAGAGTTGCTGATCGTCACTAATCATGACATTAACACAAACTGGTTTTAATCATGATATTAACACCGGCTTTTATTACTGTCCTGCAGATTTCCTGCTGTCATGAAAAATGCACTTCAATTCAGAATAAAAAAAAAAAAAAGACCTCAGAAATCTGTCATTAATTAGTAATTCGATTGGACATTTTAGCATAGGGATAACTTTTTCTCTGGCTTACGTGCTATGAACAGACCATACTGAAAAAATTGTAGTAAAGGCAAAAAAAAAAAAGCATTATTCCCTACAATGAAATATCTACATATTCCTCTGTAGAAACATCTGCAGAGTGAATTTCAGGGTGGACAATGTAATCTAACTTGTTCCTTCCATCTCCATTTCTATGAGTCTGTATCCTTCTGCACTGTTTATTTTTCTTGAATATTGATCTTAGATTGCTTCTCTCGTGCTAACAAAGCCGTTTTATTGGGTTTAATGTCTCTAATAGAGTATTTTGCCTGTGTACTTTGCATTTCAGTGCTATAAAACTACAAAGCATGATCATTTATATCTCATTTCAAAAGTTGCATACGTATAGCTATACTGAGCTGTTAGTGTATTTCAAACCTCTGTCCTTTCCTTAGGTCTCTCTGATTATAGCTAGCATGATAGCTGTGATCGTGTATCGTCTTGCGGTGTATGCTGCCTTTGCCAGCCTGATGGAGAACACCCAAAGCTTACAGCCCATCAGCGGACTACTGACCCCTCAGCTGGCAACTTCAGTCACAGCCTCATGCCTGAATTTTGTCATCATCATGATACTGAATTTCTTATATGAGAGGATAGCCATCTGGATTACAGATATGGGTAAGCAGTGTACTTGAAGACAAAACTTGCAAGGAATCGCTAAAGGGAGAACCCATCTAGAGGGGCTCTGTGTAGTTGTTCTCGCCTCGGGCGCAGGGGAGCACTAGGGCATTAGTCTGTAGCTTGCAGCAGTGGCTCAGTTGTATCCATGGCCGCACCGAACATTTTCCCTGCATTTGAATAGTTATCATAAGCTGGTTTCTCCTAGTATAATGTTTGCTTATATTAAAACTAGTCTACAGAGACAATTGTAGTTCTGAACGTAATTAAAAATCATCATGTGTTACATTAGAGTCACCAAAAAAAGATCAAACTGTCTTGATTTAGCAGTATTTCAATTATAAATCCTAATTAGAAATTAGATCTTTTTTAAAAAAATAGATCACAGCTTTCACAGCCATCTTTACATGAAAAAAGACTAAATAATCATGTCTCTTACTTTGGGGGGAAAAGGTAGGAGGCTGGGGGATGGGATAGAACAGTATATTTTCCAGGGTTTTCTCTTGGTGCTGTTGCCCTTAGCAGATTTACAGATCTGGGGTTAATACAGATTGAAGGCAGAGACTGGGCAGGTTGACCGGCCCCTTGTTGTTTCCGCGGGGCTGTAGCTGTTGGTAGCCGTACCTGCAGTAGGCTCACTCCAGGGCGGGAGGAGCCAGCAGGCAGGCCCAGAAAGATCTATTGGGTTTGTAGCAGATTTTATGTTTGACTGTTGCTTACTTGCTGGAAATACCCTTCCCTAGAGCCCTTCTTACATATTCTTCTGTGTTTGCCATTAATGATTTAGATGTACAAGTCCCTGCAGGTGCTTTGTAGAAAGAAATAATTGCAGATTATTCAGCTGGGGAAGAGAGATGAAAGAATTAGGTATTTGTAATTTGTACAGCTGTCATAAACACAGCTGGGTGATCTTTTTTTGAGGTCTTACAAGTGGAATCGAGAATTGAAAGGTGTTTCTTGCAGACATTTTAATGGGGTGTTGCATTGGGTTTATTTTGATTTATTGTGGACCATCTCTTGTGTCAGAGATCTGTATTGCTTAGCTCACTTGACTGAATTAGACCAGAGAAAGACAGAACAGGTTATAAGTAACATTTCCCCTAGCAAAAAACCCAAACCAAAACAAAAAAAAAGCCCCAAAAAAACCCCCCCCCCCCCCCCAAATAATTTTTTTAAATCTTTCTTTCTCCAAGACCATGAATTACAAGAATGAAAGCTCGGCAGTGTTATTTGGCTGCTTTCAAGTGTGGAGGATTAATTTCTTAAATGTCAGCTCTACCTGTGGTTATTGGTGACAGAGGGAAAATAAATCTGTTTACTTTTGTGGGACTGCTGCCCTCCTCTGGCAGCCGTGCCAGCTGCACTTAGCCCGGGCTTAGGGAGACGGGTGGCTCCAGGATGTATCCTGGATACACATCCTCTATGATGCCTTGGCTCCGGCTGTCAGGATTGTCTGTTCCAACTCTTTTCACTCCTGAATTCCTTAAAAAGGTTAAGGCCAGATTTTTCAGAAGTGCGGGTATATCCTACCTCTGGTGCTCTGAACATCGAGCGTCTGATGTAAACATCTGAACAGCTCACTGCCAATAAAAATAGTTTAATGAGCTGCAGCCTAGGCAGACTCCCTCACCTGAGTACTGCCTCTTCTGTGGTACACTGCAGGCTCCCAGTAAATACCTTCTGTCATGCATTTATGCCAACCTTGGAAACGTTAATTTACTCAGATATATAAAATACCTTTGCCATAGGGGTGGGGAGTTCAACACATCTGCCAGGTTCTGACCAATTCAGAGGGATGTAAATGCTTGTGGTGTCTTTTCTTCCCCTTTAACCCAGCTTGAATTAGTTATATGTTACCATTTAACAGGACATTTTGCCAATAAGGTGCACAGGGTTTCCTGCTACCTTTAAAAATGTAAACATGACGGAGAATGTGATTGTGAAGGCAGCAAAATCTTAAGTGAAGGTTTGGTGATGTTCAGTATCACCAAGATACCTGTATCCTTCCCTATTTTTCCCCCCACTGCAAGCCTCATCTTCCAGAGGCTCAGGGCCCATCTACTCTGTGCTGATTTTAGTATAAGTTACACACATACAGCATATTGGAAAAAAAACCCCAACCGTAACATACTTCTCTACCACAAACAAAAAAAAAAAATCTTTATCATGTGTATTGCCAACAGTGAAATTTTCACTGTCTTAGAAGACCCTGCTAGTTAACGTTTGAGATTCGTTTTGGATCTACTAAAACCTGTGTAAGATTTTGGGATGGACAAGTGCTAGTGGACAGTACAAAGAAGGGGAAATTGAAGCTTCTAAGTGTTTCAGGAATGAATTTCACTTGCCTGCCTACTCGGAGCATTGCACTGTAAATTAAGGACAGGGTGGCTGAGAGCAGGAATTCCATCTGCTGAACTGTTTGCAGGTGGCTTTCTCTTTATTTTTTTCTTTTTTTTTTCCCTTGGGACGTAAAGGCACTGTGGGTGATGAGTATTTATGAATCTGTATCCTTTTAAAGGGAATGAAGGAAAATAAAATTTCTGGTTTTTGGTTTCACAGAGATCCCCAGAACTCATATGGAGTATGAGAACAGGCTGACTATGAAAATGTTTCTGTTCCAGTTTGTCAACTACTATTCATCCTGCTTCTACGTGGCCTTCTTCAAAGGGAAGTTTGTTGGTTACCCAGGTGCCTACACATACATGTTCAATCGCTGGCGAAATGAAGAGGTAGGACTTTCTTGATTAAGGTGGATTGAATAATAATAAACTAGTTCAAACTCTTCATCCCCTCCAACCTGTGCAGTCATAAATTGCCAGCTGCAGGTTTGGTCTGGCATGTGTTGGACCTCAGCTGGCCGTCCTGAGGCTGATGGAAGGGCTTCCAGGGACTCTTCCTACTGTTGCTAGTCCGGGAAGCACCAGCAGTGAAAATCTGTGGCTCTCGGTCACAAGGGTGAAAAATCAAAAAACTTCTCTTGGCCCCAGTTCTCCAGAAATACCTGTGGATCTCGCCGTAGGTCTTAAAAGTGATCCTCTAGGTTGAAGAAAGCTAGTATAAATGGAAATGCTCTCTGGCTTTTGGGTGTCTTCATAAGCTTTTTGAGGCACAACGTTTTCAGAGAAACCATTTGGTAAGAGGCACTCTGTAAGCTTTTGCTTTTTTCCCCTCATTTCATTGCTAATTATGCTGTTTGTACGGAGATGAAATACAGTATTAAATGTGAAGCATTGCTTGGGAGTCAGCAGTGGAGGAAAAACTGTGCAAAACACGATGAAGTAATTCAGTGCACTTACTGATAGAGTATATCCTAATACTGGTGTGGCTGCTAGACTCTTAAGAAGGCCTCAGTAAAGAGTTGAAACCTTAAAACTAGTGTTCTCAGCAAACAGAGACCAGATACCGGCAGGTATTTGAATACCTCTAGTGTAGGGATATGGCTAGAAAGTGCAGGTGCTTGCTAGGTCAGGGTTGGTCTGGTGTTGAGAGCCAACCGAGCACCGTAGATTCCCCTTGCTGGTGCTGTGGGGTGGCTGCTGCGTGCGGATCCTGCTGCCCTGTCTTTGTGTGTCTGCACAGTGCTCAGCCTGAAGCATCTCTGAATCGCTCCGTCTTTGAACGGTCGTCATGTTTTGGTGTGTGTTCTGTCAAGCACACTGAGCATTGAAAGCCCGTCTGTAACAGCCTTCCTGAGAGGGTATCTTTGCTGGCAGTCCAGGTTAAAATTAAGTATTGTCCTAACAAGTTTTAAGAAATCCTCTTCCTTCTTTCATTTATGCAGTAGTAGAACACAGTTTGTCTGGGTAATGTCCATTATTACTGTCCATTAACCCCCACTTTGTCTCTGCCAGTGTGATCCTGCAGGCTGTTTGATAGAACTGACGACACAGCTCACCATAGTCATGGCTGGCAAACAGATCTGGGGAAATATCCAAGAGGCCATTGTACCGTAAGTTCTCTCTTACACTGAGATGCCCATGTTACGGACAGAGGAAATTCTAGGAAGGAGTGATAACCACTATTCCCGTATGAAGAAGCTAAGAAAAATTCTATAAATTAAGAACAAATTCCGACAAGTAGGCTCATTCTGTAGAGGCTTTTGGCCTCTTTCTGTGAAAGCCATGCTTGTAAAAGTATATTACAACAAGGAGCTTGCAGAGAGAAAGGGATACTGATCTGCTTCTCTCCTTGTTAACTTTTTTCTGCATACACAGCTGGATTTGTAACTGGTGGGGACGCCGGAAAGCCAGAAGTAATCCAGAAAATTTATACAGTCGCTGGGAGCAAGACCATGATCTGCAGACATTTGGAGCCTTAGGCCTGTTCTATGAATATCTAGAAATGGGTAAGTTTAAAAATACACATTTGGAATTGAGGACAAGACACCTCGTACTGACAGTTCCAAAAAAATAGCTTCTCATTTAATTGTTGTGGGTTGATGCCACCACTTTCATTTGGTAAACAGTAGACGATTAACTGCTGGAAATCATTAAATAGGTCAGCCCAATTAAAAAAAAAGAAAAAAAAATAAGCTGCCTTTGCATCTTAGACTGCAGGGAATTTCACAGAAACACTGCAAAGACTGTTTGTTTCGCTCATTTGAATGGGGAACGTTATTCTCAGTGCAGCCAGCTGTCGTGATGTCTGTTCTGTTCGTGTTCCCAAGCGTATTCTCAGCTGATGTCAGTGGAAACTGTATGTACGGGATGAGTGCCAAATACTCTGTAAGGAGGGGTACTGCAGGTATGAGACATAGGAACTGGATCTGAGAGAATCCATTTGGGTTTAGGTTTGCACTGAGCAGTGCTTCCATACAGTCCAGGAGACCAGCAGAGGGAGCACGGGTAACAGAATGGGATTTTTCAACAGTGACATGAACAGAACAGCATATGACATTACAGAAGCTGAGAAACTAAAACTAGAAATTTGAAGCCAAACTGAATCTAAAAGACACTAAAGAAAATATCAGTATGTGTCTATTAGAAGGACAAAATTTGTTGAAAAGTGGTCCCTTGTATTCTTTTATTTGTACAGAAATAATTACTGCCTAGAGCTTTGCAACTGTATCATTGTCACTTCATATTTCATACATGGCTGTGGTCCCGTGAAATTCAAACGCTAAGAACCATCCGTGCTGTCAGCCATGCCTGTTAACAGATGTCCTTGCTCTTCCTGAATCGGAACTGAACCAGTGTGCTCCAGCGTTGTCCTGGGGCTGCTAAGCTAGTAGGAATTTCGTTGCTTGTGTAAGATGAAGAACTGATCACTAAAATCATGGAAGAGCTGATGACTGGCATATGGGAATTTATTTTTATCCACTGCCTAAACCAGACAAGATGTTCTGTTTCCTGTCTTTAAAATACAGTGGCAGTGTTGGCTCTGCACTGGGGACTGGCACATTCTGTAATGACTAGAGGGATCATTTGTGTATTTTATTTGCAATTCTTAAACTGATGTTAAGACTCCCCCGTGGAACTATTGTATACAGAATTGCTATTAATATTTTCACTAAACCAATAACAATAGGTGGAGGTAAGGTTGTGATAAAAGTAAAAGTATTTCCTCTTCTTAATTTAGGAGAATGGGCTTGCCCTGTACAAACTGCAGGAGAGGAAAACTAGCCTTTTGATTTTAATTTATTCCTCTCTCATAATTCAGAAATGTGGTGTGTGTGTACATTCCCGTTCCCATACAGCTACGTTCCATTCGTGAGAGAACTGCAGCACCAAGAAAGAGTTAGTATCCAGCATCATTGGGCAGGACCCAAATGCCCTGCTCCCTTGGGTGCTGCTGAATGGCAGCCTGTCCCGTCCCTAAGAGACTAGAGAAGTCTCAGGGCTGGGGCAGTTTGTCACTTAGTTGGGGCCAGGGCTGGAGATGACTCGTGCAGCCTGGCAGAAGTTTGCCCTTTGCCTGCGAGTGGCAACTTGCGTGTTTCATCGTCACCCTGAGGGTACTTCTGTAGGGGCAGGTCTTGGCACTTCTCTTTTCTCCCTTGCAGTCATTCAGTTTGGATTCATTACTCTCTTCGTGGCATCCTTTCCCCTGGCTCCCCTCCTTGCTCTGATGAATAATATCCTGGAGATTCGAGTAGACTCCTGGAAGTTAACCACTCAGTACAGGAGACCTGTGGCTGCGAAAGCACATAGCATAGGAGTTTGGCAAGAAATCCTGAACGGAATGGCCATCTTGTCTGTTGTCACTAATGTAAGTACGTTAACTGTGCTACATCAACATTGGTTCTTCCACGTACTCAGAATTCGCAGATTTAAAAATCAGCTGATGCTTTTTCTCCTTTGTCAACAGTATTCACTTTATCACGTGCTACCCCACGGAGATACGGTCAAACCATTTGGGTGGTTCGGCTTGTCCATACATTGACAACATGCAGCTCCCAAACCCCATTTCATTGGACCATAATCTTTCATTCACTTGTCTGCCTTTTCCAGTGTTTTGGAATGGCATAAACCAGTCTGAAGCTTAGTCCAATGAAGCACACTGATTGCCCAGAGGGGACCGCAGGGGACAGGAGAGGTGGATTAATTCTGTCGGCCAGATGACATTTCTGTCTTGTCATTATGAGGCCTATCCTATGGGAATTCTGCTCGTTCAGCTGCTTCTGGATGCCCCTGTGGGGTCAACAGCTCAGAGTACTTCTTATAAACTGGAAACTAAATGCTATGCTAGTATTTCGTCTTAAGTATACAGTGAAACAGGCTGCTGAGCCAGAGAGTTGTCTCTTTTTAGTGTAGAAAAATAAACAGTATCAGATCTGCAAGTGTCTTAAGGCACAACCCACTTGCAGGTATTGCCTAGTTAGCCAGGTACCTGAGCATCTTGAGTATCTCAGGTTTCTTGGCAAAATGTGCTGGTAGCCATTGTTTCCTTTTAAATCCAGCTGGAGAAAATGGCTCCCCTTCTTTCATGAAGTGATCACACACTGGATTGGAGTTCATCCTTTCTCACAAGAATTCAAAACCACGTTTCCTCTTTCACTAAGGAGTGCTGTTATCATGGATAGAAGATGTTTTGGTGTGAGGGGATATTGGGGATTTGGTGCCTCTTGTAAGGACCGTTCACATATTTTGTTCACTGAGTGCTGATCCTTGCAGCAGAGGCTGCAGCCAGCATCTTTACCAAGGCAAAGTGCCCTGATTGTGCTCACCCTTGATTAAAAGATCCTGGGTTATGCCACAGAGGCCCAGCACCAAACCCCCTTTCTGAATCTGCTCACAAGTTTTGTGTGCTACTTCCTTAATTTCTTTTCTCCAATTTCTTTTGCAGGCTTTTATTGTTGCATTCACATCGGATATGATTCCTCGTTTAGTTTACTACTATGCTTATTCTGAAAGTGAAGACTCTCCTATGTCTGGATACATAAACAATAGTTTGTCAGTGTTTCAAATCTCAGATTTTCCTGACAGAAACAGGCCTAAACTGAACCCAGAAAACTTTGTCATATGCAGGTTGGTGTAATGATAAATATTTTATCACTTTGTTTAGAATACAGCATAAAAAGTCAATGCAGATCTGAATAGTCCACTAGAAATTAAATCATTCTCATCGCTCCAAAGTGTGAGAGGTAATATTTAAGCTATTAACAAAGCAATGCTTGAGATAGTCAGAGATCACACCAATAATGAAAAAAAAAAAAATCACCTTTTTGTTGTTTAATAGCGTCTCATTGATAACTTTTTTTGGTTTTTTTTTGCTTTTTCTACTTAATTAAACAATTTTTGAGTGATGGAGGAGATTTATGTCCCTAAGGTTGCAACTTTAGCCTGTATTTTCAAAAGTTTTTAGGCTGCAGTGCCTAAGTGGACAAGGAAATATCAGTAAGGGGCGGTTTAGAATCCAAAGTTGGCAATAGTTACTGTGCTAGATATCACTCAGGATCTGGGCCATCCTGTTTTCATTTTAAAAAAAAGTCCTTTCTCACTAGAAGAAGCATTGGAGGTTCTAGAAGAATTAAGAAAGAGCTTTGGAGAAGACCACAGTAAAAGAAAAGTATTGACCTGATGCAAGCAAACCCAAACCAAACAAGCCAAACAGTAAAGCGCCCAACATTTTAAGCAGCAGCTACATTTGTATGGTGTTTTAGTGTTAAAGCCCCAGGAGTCTTTTTCCTACTTACGCATGTGAGTGTGGAACTCAAGACTGTCTTTCCATTAAACCCTCTATCTGCCCAGTCCGTAATCTGTCAACATCTGTCGCGTTTTTTCAATACTTGTCCGTTACTCTGCGATGCATTCCATCACTCTGTCCTGTATTACTGACCGTTGCCCTCAAAAAAAGTAACCTATGTACAAAATTTCACTTCTCACACATCCTCACCTCTGGTCTGTTGCTGTGAATAGGAGGGTGTTTAAGCAAACGTAAGATAGAAACAAATAGAGAGGCAACCTTTTTCTGCAAAAGGAAACAGACCATTTAAAAACAAGATGAAAAGGTTCCTAAAGTGACAGCTGTAGTTGCCTGTAAGTGCCACTGAGCTTGTAGTCTGTCTCAGACTGACTGTGACATTTCACCTTTGCATGTCTTTCAATCCAACAGGTACAGAGACTATCGATATCCTCCAGATCATGAGCGGAGATACGTACACACTATGCAGTTCTGGCACATTCTTGCTGCAAAACTGGCCTTTATAATTATTATGGAGGTATGTTCCCTACAAGATTGCCGTCCGAAATCAGTACCTTACAGATTCTCTAGGTAGTTACTAATGTTACAGAAAGTAGAATTGTTGAGAGTATAAAATAGTTATTTCCTAAGTCCTGCCAAATACTCATGTCCTAAATGGTTACTATAACTAGGTCTTCAACTTCAGGAAGTCAACCTCAGAGTAAGTACAGTGAAAACAGCTGAGGAGACTGCTAGATTTGATCGGAATAAAATGGCAGGATAAAAAAAGGTTCTTTATGCAGATGGGAGAGACGTGAACCACCAGGACTAGCACTTCTACTCCTCCTGGTTTCATTGAAGCGGTCTATGCGAGATGACTGTATTCAAAATGCAGAAAGCATTTTGCAGTGATGTATATTGGCTGAAAAAGAAAGGCTGAAAATAGCTAAATCACTCATTTGGATAACTGGCACTTAAGCCACTGTCTTGCAAGTTCTGAAGGGAAAAGGGAATTTGGAATTAAAGTTTCTGCATAAAAGGAAGTGTTTTAATCTTCGTGCACATCTCAGATACACATTAGTATTGTTCCAGGACAGCCAAATGAAATGCATTTTGTTTGTGAACAAAAAGGGAAGAGATCTATTTGGTGTTAGATAAAACAATAGGTGTTTCATTTGGTGATGAGTTGTTACATTTCTCTTGGCTTCCTTTACTTTTTTTTTTTGGCAGCATGTTGTATTCATCGTCAAATTCTTTGTAGCATGGATGATTCCTGATGTCCCTGCAGACGTGAAAGCCAAAATAAAACGTGAAAAGTATTTAACACAGAAAATCCTACATGAATATGAACTTGAAAAATTGAAGGAAAGACTGTGTCAAGGTGATAAACGAGCCACGGAAAAGGAGTTCATCGCCACGGAAGGGAGAATGGAGTTATCCAGAGCGATGTAGCTGAAAAAACAACTGCTTGGGATTTAGCTCATTTTAGCTTTTTTATATCTGTGATTTGCTCAGTATGCATCGTCTTGAAAGCTTAGGACAGTTTCAACCCTTCGCTTTCACTCCAAAGATTTTAGACTTTTCTTTAAAAGTCTTACTGAGCATTCTAGGTTTAGTCAATCTATTTAACTGTATGACTTCGGCACTGTTTTGTATTTACCCGTCACTTTGAATAATAAGTGTAATCTTGTAATCCTAGAATTTGGATTCCCGGTGTAGGG
>NW_009258765.1:460503-476226 GCF_000687185.1 Egretta garzetta | reverse complement strand
CACAGAGAGTCGATCAAACCATTTGGGTGGTTCGGCTTGTCCATACATTGACAACATGCAGCTCCCAAACCCCATTTCATTGGACCATAATCTTTCATTCACTTGTCTGCCTTTTCCAGTGTTTTGGAATGGCATAAACCAGTCTGAAGCTTAGTCCAATGAAGCACACTGATTGCCCAGAGGGGACCGCAGGGGACAGGAGAGGTGGATTAATTCTGTCGGCCAGATGACATTTCTGTCTTGTCATTATGAGGCCTATCCTATGGGAATTCTGCTCGTTCAGCTGCTTCTGGATGCCCCTGTGGGGTCAACAGCTCAGAGTACTTCTTATAAACTGGAAACTAAATGCTATGCTAGTATTTCGTCTTAAGTATACAGTGAAACAGGCTGCTGAGCCAGAGAGTTGTCTCTTTTTAGTGTAGAAAAATAAACAGTATCAGATCTGCAAGTGTCTTAAGGCACAACCCACTTGCAGGTATTGCCTAGTTAGCCAGGTACCTGAGCATCTTGAGTATCTCAGGTTTCTTGGCAAAATGTGCTGGTAGCCATTGTTTCCTTTTAAATCCAGCTGGAGAAAATGGCTCCCCTTCTTTCATGAAGTGATCACACACTGGATTGGAGTTCATCCTTTCTCACAAGAATTCAAAACCACGTTTCCTCTTTCACTAAGGAGTGCTGTTATCATGGATAGAAGATGTTTTGGTGTGAGGGGATATTGGGGATTTGGTGCCTCTTGTAAGGACCGTTCACATATTTTGTTCACTGAGTGCTGATCCTTGCAGCAGAGGCTGCAGCCAGCATCTTTACCAAGGCAAAGTGCCCTGATTGTGCTCACCCTTGATTAAAAGATCCTGGGTTATGCCACAGAGGCCCAGCACCAAACCCCCTTTCTGAATCTGCTCACAAGTTTTGTGTGCTACTTCCTTAATTTCTTTTCTCCAATTTCTTTTGCAGGCTTTTATTGTTGCATTCACATCGGATATGATTCCTCGTTTAGTTTACTACTATGCTTATTCTGAAAGTGAAGACTCTCCTATGTCTGGATACATAAACAATAGTTTGTCAGTGTTTCAAATCTCAGATTTTCCTGACAGAAACAGGCCTAAACTGAACCCAGAAAACTTTGTCATATGCAGGTTGGTGTAATGATAAATATTTTATCACTTTGTTTAGAATACAGCATAAAAAGTCAATGCAGATCTGAATAGTCCACTAGAAATTAAATGAAATCATTCTCATCGCTCCAAAGTGTGAGAGGTAATATTTAAGCTATTAACAAAGCAATGCTTGAGATAGTCAGAGATCACACCAATAATGAAAAAAAAAAAAATCACCTTTTTGTTGTTTAATAGCGTCTCATTGATAACTTTTTTTGGTTTTTTTTTGCTTTTTCTACTTAATTAAACAATTTTTGAGTGATGGAGGAGATTTATGTCCCTAAGGTTGCAACTTTAGCCTGTATTTTCAAAAGTTTTTAGGCTGCAGTGCCTAAGTGGACAAGGAAATATCAGTAAGGGGCGGTTTAGAATCCAAAGTTGGCAATAGTTACTGTGCTAGATATCACTCAGGATCTGGGCCATCCTGTTTTCATTTTAAAAAAAAGTCCTTTCTCACTAGAAGAAGCATTGGAGGTTCTAGAAGAATTAAGAAAGAGCTTTGGAGAAGACCACAGTAAAAGAAAAGTATTGACCTGATGCAAGCAAACCCAAACCAAACAAGCCAAACAGTAAAGCGCCCAACATTTTAAGCAGCAGCTACATTTGTATGGTGTTTTAGTGTTAAAGCCCCAGGAGTCTTTTTCCTACTTACGCATGTGAGTGTGGAACTCAAGACTGTCTTTCCATTAAACCCTCTATCTGCCCAGTCCGTAATCTGTCAACATCTGTCGCGTTTTTTCAATACTTGTCCGTTACTCTGCGATGCATTCCATCACTCTGTCCTGTATTACTGACCGTTGCCCTCAAAAAAAGTAACCTATGTACAAAATTTCACTTCTCACACATCCTCACCTCTGGTCTGTTGCTGTGAATAGGAGGGTGTTTAAGCAAACGTAAGATAGAAACAAATAGAGAGGCAACCTTTTTCTGCAAAAGGAAACAGACCATTTAAAAACAAGATGAAAAGGTTCCTAAAGTGACAGCTGTAGTTGCCTGTAAGTGCCACTGAGCTTGTAGTCTGTCTCAGACTGACTGTGACATTTCACCTTTGCATGTCTTTCAATCCAACAGGTACAGAGACTATCGATATCCTCCAGATCATGAGCGGAGATACGTACACACTATGCAGTTCTGGCACATTCTTGCTGCAAAACTGGCCTTTATAATTATTATGGAGGTATGTTCCCTACAAGATTGCCGTCCGAAATCAGTACCTTACAGATTCTCTAGGTAGTTACTAATGTTACAGAAAGTAGAATTGTTGAGAGTATAAAATAGTTATTTCCTAAGTCCTGCCAAATACTCATGTCCTAAATGGTTACTATAACTAGGTCTTCAACTTCAGGAAGTCAACCTCAGAGTAAGTACAGTGAAAACAGCTGAGGAGACTGCTAGATTTGATCGGAATAAAATGGCAGGATAAAAAAAGGTTCTTTATGCAGATGGGAGAGACGTGAACCACCAGGACTAGCACTTCTACTCCTCCTGGTTTCATTGAAGCGGTCTATGCGAGATGACTGTATTCAAAATGCAGAAAGCATTTTGCAGTGATGTATATTGGCTGAAAAAGAAAGGCTGAAAATAGCTAAATCACTCATTTGGATAACTGGCACTTAAGCCACTGTCTTGCAAGTTCTGAAGGGAAAAGGGAATTTGGAATTAAAGTTTCTGCATAAAAGGAAGTGTTTTAATCTTCGTGCACATCTCAGATACACATTAGTATTGTTCCAGGACAGCCAAATGAAATGCATTTTGTTTGTGAACAAAAAGGGAAGAGATCTATTTGGTGTTAGATAAAACAATAGGTGTTTCATTTGGTGATGAGTTGTTACATTTCTCTTGGCTTCCTTTACTTTTTTTTTTTGGCAGCATGTTGTATTCATCGTCAAATTCTTTGTAGCATGGATGATTCCTGATGTCCCTGCAGACGTGAAAGCCAAAATAAAACGTGAAAAGTATTTAACACAGAAAATCCTACATGAATATGAACTTGAAAAATTGAAGGAAAGACTGTGTCAAGGTGATAAACGAGCCACGGAAAAGGAGTTCATCGCCACGGAAGGGAGAATGGAGTTATCCAGAGCGATGTAGCTGAAAAAACAACTGCTTGGGATTTAGCTCATTTTAGCTTTTTTATATCTGTGATTTGCTCAGTATGCATCGTCTTGAAAGCTTAGGACAGTTTCAACCCTTCGCTTTCACTCCAAAGATTTTAGACTTTTCTTTAAAAGTCTTACTGAGCATTCTAGGTTTAGTCAATCTATTTAACTGTATGACTTCGGCACTGTTTTGTATTTACCCGTCACTTTGAATAATAAGTGTAATCTTGTAATCCTAGAATTTGGATTCCCGGTGTAGGGAATATTACCCTCAAAGGGCTCACAGGATATGATAAGGTCATTACCACCAAGCCCTCCCCCTGTTGCTAAATGCAAAGTTCCAGGCTGTATCCCAGCTGAATGAAAAGGATATCACAGAGGAGTCCTGTGGTGGCAAATGTGGAGAATGACTGTTTTTATGACATGATCATTTAAATAGGAGAACACTCCTGATGCAAGGGTTAGGGTTTGGGGCTTTTTTTTGTATCCACTATGTCTTATGAAACATTTTTTTGCAGCTTTGAACTTCTATACGCGTGTTAGAAGGAATGGATTTTTAAAGATACATTGGCTTAATTCCACTTGGAATTATTTATAGGCACAGAATTCAGTTAATACATACTAATGAAGGAAAAAGCCCCATCATTTATTTTCTTAAAGATATTGTCTGCCAAAGAGTTTGCTCTTTAAATGCAAATATTACGGAATCATCTAATGACTGTTTTTTGAAAAGATATATATACAATTTGGAGAAATACAGCCAATTTATTTCTCAGCCTCAAAAACTGCCATTGGAAGATCATGCTTGACGTTAGTTTTGGCCAAAGCTGCCCCGTTGTTTGGATTCTCTGTGGATGCCAGCGAAGGACTAAAGCTGCGCGTCCCTGCTCGACGCCTGCTCTGGAGTACGACTGCACAGTGCGGCGGATTGGGAGCTGGACCGCCACGCTCGTTCACCGAGCTGGGTACTTGGTGTATGGTTTTGTATTCAAAAGATCTTAAGCATGCGTTTGGTTTGTGGGGGTTTTTTTTTCTTTATAATCTTCAATAAGGATTATTTTTTTCTGTTTTGTCATGGGGCTTTTCTACAAAGTTGCCAAGTTTATAAATATATAATAACTACTTACGGAGCGTAGCTACCAGCTGTTTATGAATGTGCCCTCATTTTATAATTTGAAGCAGTTAGGCATTTTTTATGATTTTGCTGTATATTTAAAACATATCAACACTTCCATCCTTAGTGCCTTGTTTATTTGCATTTGGCAAAAGATGTGAAAACGGTCGCTATGGGGAAATGCGTATTCCCAGAGTGTGCTTGCAGGCATCGTGATACTGTGAACCTGCACACGTAGCTGTACGGCGTTAGCCAAACCGTGCCGGCCTTGGCACGCCTCTGGTTTAGTGCCGTGCGAACTGTTCACAGCGAGCAGTTCCTACCTGGACTGCTTGGATCGAGTAGCACCAGACTGTTGAGTTCTCTCACGCTGACGTACGCTAGCTAGAGAGACGAGAAATTTTACTGTATTTGCACTTTGAAAGTTATACTTCCTTGTGAGTATACACAAAAAAATTAGAGATTTGTGTTCCGTATCAGCCAAATTGCGTACTGTTTACTAGATCCACAACTTAAGGTTTCCGCACTTTGTTTTAGCAGACCTAGCCTACATCTTGGAGTACTTGGCTAGCAATCTTAATGTTGTAACAGAGTTTTAAATCAATGTCTTGGGTGGAGCCCTCGTTATTAGCTGAAGTGTTACCATTGAAGTGCCTACCTCGAACAGACGTCACGTGGTTTGGCTGCCAGTCTAGGAGTTGAAGCAGATGTACATTTCTCGTTACGGTAAGTTATTCAGCTTCGTTCTATATGTTTGCTTGAGAAATCAAGCATATTGGCAATTCACGTTCATGACGAACCGGCCATGTTCTTGAATGTTCAGATACATTTGAAGCAATGGCATTATTGGAGGAATGCATGTATAAACCAATTAGCTCTGCTGCTTAATGTATAAGCCAGAGTATCAGCCACCACAGTTACGTATGCGACGCCAGAATTTACACAATGCAAGCACTTTGCTGCTTCTTACACATATACTGTTAACTAAACTGCTAAATTTAGGTTTCACAGTTTTCTTACTGTTAGCAATGCAAACAATTGCTTCAGACAGTAAGGTGATGAGATGCAAAACGTTATTTCTATGCAAAGCATACAATCTGACAGAAGCTGAGAACAGATTTGAAAATTCAGCATTAGATGCACTATTCCTGCGCACGGAACGTTAGTTTCCTCAGGTAATAAAGCGTCCTAAAATACTACACTTGAAAAGATGTCAGCAAAATGGGTGCATTGTGAATGAGTAACACTGGCTGAAAGCAAGGTGGAGGAAGACAAGGAGATGCCTTGGTTTGGGATACAGTGTGGGCGTGCAGAAGCCCCGCCTGCAGACCCTGAATTTGAACTGATGTTTGACCCCTACTTCCTGCCGCTTTCAAACTTGCTTTTTGAGGTCACTTCCTATTTAATGCTATACAAAGAGATGTTTTGCATGTGTTGTATCATACAACAGAGAGTGGAAAAAATCTGGCATCAGCTTATTTTAAAAGAAATGTATATATATTAAAAATACATCATTACACTTCATAGCATTACTACTTTGTGTATAGAAACCGTTGCACAGAGAATGTGTTGTCATAAGAGCTAATGTCGCATAACAAAATGTCTGACACCTCTTTACATAATAGTTCGCCTTTACTTGTCATTAAGCAGTATTTTGATGAAAGGTTATCAGTATGATTAGGATTATAACGGTTCACATACGTACACATTTCCTGAAGAGTTCTTGAGAAGTGACAGAAATAAGAAAAATGGACTGGTCCGTTTGGGGATGCGCTTATTCTGCCTGTTGGAATTTTGATTTTGATCTGTTTAATACAAGTATCTAAAAGTGTCCTTTAACCAACGTGAAGGCAGTTCTGTGTTGGAACTACTCTAATTACTGTTTCATGAGAGTTGGTTAGCAAAAGAAAATTGGCCTTTCAAGTGTAACACAATCAGGGATTTTTATTTTTTTTCCAGTTAAAATTTGGTATTTTTACCTTATTTAGTGTGGTATGTTCTAAGCAAATGACTGCAAAATACAAGTGCTACTATAAGACACTATCCTGTTTTTTCTAGAAGGTTTTGTTATTATGCTTTTACTTTCTTGTCTAATACTGTCAGTTTGAGACAACAGAACGGAGTGACGATAGAGGGACTTGCCTACTGTTCTGTGTGTGCTGCTTGCTTTGCCTTGTACTGTCGTGTAATCTGAGCGGCATTTTTGTCTGCTAAGTATATTGCTGATATATATATATATATATATGATACACTAATGTTGGAATAAATTTTTTAAACATTGCATTCAGCTAACTTATATATGTACATTTAATAAGATGTAACTCTGGCAAATAAAGCAGTGTTTATTTTTAATGTGCTGTCAACTTCTTTTCGAAAATCCCAAGAATTCAGAGAGGAGCTGAGGTATTTAAAATGTAGTTTAAAAGTAGCATTATTAGTTAAAAAGAAGTATTTAAAAAGTAGTTAAATGCCCAGAGAGCCTCGAGGGGAAAAGTATTCATACAGCTTTCTGCAGCTCATTGCAGCGTATTTGGGTGCTATAGATAGATTTCCCCCAGTTTCTTACTCAGATTACTGACGAGAGCCTCCCCCTGACTGCCGGCTTCCCCTTGATAATCACGTTGTGCAACCGTCTTGCCTGGCTTCGTGCATTTTCTTAAGAAGGAATTACCAAGGAAAACCTGTACTAAGTCCTGCATGTGTTGTAGGCAACACACATGGACCGGGGGAGCGGGAGCGTGCATAGCCCATGGGGGAATTCAGCTCTGTAAATTCCTTAGGTTAGAAGACCACAGTTCGGCGAAGAAGGCTCGGTGTTTCCGTCTTCTTTTCGGTACGGTACAAACAGTACATGAACACGTGTTCATTTTCAGCCAGGCTGCTTTTCCCTTCGTTCCCTGGATGCCGTTTTTATTCTTGCAGGGCCGGGACCTGAGATGACTTCTCAGGTTCTCAGGCAGTCACACAGGCCATTTTCACACGCAGCACAAGTGGTTCACACACGTGCACTTAAATAGCTTTGAGTACGTATACTGGAAAATGTGGCAGAGCTAAAGCCTTTCCAAGGGATGGGTGACGTCCTACTGCTCGTAGATCTCGCTGCATATTTTAATCTTTCTTAAAATCTGACTTTTGGCACTGGTGTAGGGCTTTGGATTAAATCGCAGAGACTGTGGATTCAAGTTGATGACTTGCTCTCAATAGACAGCAGCAGCAGATGGTACCACGTTACCAGAACTTCTCTGGGAACGGGGTCACCCGCCAGACTCAGCAGGTAACTTCGTAACTTCGATAAGCTGAGAGAGGTGCAATAGCAGTAATCGAATGAAAGAAATGTATGAGACGAACGAAACAATCCTGTCTATTAAGAAAGGAAAGGCCCAAATGACCAAGGTGTAACTGTATTATGCTACTGCCACTGTGGTGGTTACTGAGGTGGGATAGGTTACTTAATTAGGTATCAAAAGGAGAAATACAGCATTAAGATGGAGAAGAAAGTGGTAGCAAAAGTGAGAAAGGAGGAAAAAAAAGACAAGGCAGGTGCTCTGGCTGTGCAGGATATGGGGGATATTTATGTGTTCTGAAAGTGTTAAAAGTTTTCGGGTGCATTCAAGCTTTGCTCTTGGAGGTTAAACCTTGCCTCCATTGAGGCCTGTGGTAAATGAGTAATGAAGTTTAATTGGGGGTGCAATCCCATCCGTAGCCAATTCTGTTTTATAAGAGAGGGTAGCATGGTAACTTGTGAGACATTCACAAATCCTGGAATGTCCCTGGCTCTCCCCATAATCAGAAATTGTAGCTGCCCTTCAGAAGTCTTAATTCCTTCCTTTATCTTATGTGGTAAATGAAGAGGTGCACCAAAAGTTTGCTGGTTGTACTTTCTGCATTGGGAAAACAGGTAAGACACCTGATTTGCTCAGTGCCTCCACCTACCCAGATGAAAAGGTCTTCCTAAAAGTAAGTCCTTGTTTATATTACACAAAGAAGGGTAGGGAGCACTGAAACATAAGAAATGTTTTGAACATGTGCATTTCAGTCAAGCTCATGTAAAATACATTGTCTCACAGGAGCAGAAAAATACGTAACGCATCCACTAGCAGGTCAGTGGAAAAGAATTGCAAGATGGGGAAGAAATGGTATCCCAGCACCTGAAGTCGGCGCATTTCATGTCTGTCAAATGTGTGGGCTCTGCAACAAATAAAATCTTGTCTAATGTTCCTCAAAATGTTCAAAATTAAAAGAAAGCCAGTGTTTCTGAAAATACCGTCGTAAACGTGGCACTGACAATACACTGAGGCCAGCACAACTCTACCAATGCCAGCTTCTGCAACCTGGGAGCATGGCTTGCGACTGGAAGGTGATGAGGAAGAGCACATGGGATGGGGTTGGGGTTCCCAACGTCTGGTGCGGCGAAGAGGTTGTACCCAGCCAGGGCAAAGGCAGCCCTCACAAAGGCCTTACATAGACCGGAAAATCCTTCCCTCGACAGATGGAAAGAAAGAATGGGGAAAAAAATTATGATCATTACCATATGAATAATAACAATATTTGAATTACTTTGTGACCTCATTAAGCCACAGCTACTCTTTCTTGTCTGTCTTCCTGCATGCTCGGGGTGGTCACAACAACTGCAGCATAGTCTTGGCGCCCTTAAAAAGGGATCGCTAAATTAAATCTTGTTCTGGTTTTAAATAATCAGTTGTCTCTACCCAACACTTACATCATTCAGATGCAGCTCAGGAAGTTGTTGGTTTTTTTTTTTTATGTAAGCATGTGTGCCGAGAAACCTGCTGGGAGAGGGGTAGGATGTGAAATTCAGCAGCCGTATCAATTTTTGGAAGGCGCATACGCACATTCCCCTGCAATAATTAGTGACTATGCTTTCTCAGTCAGAAATGAGTCAGTCTAAAACATTCAGTAAGGGTATGAGGTTTTTTAATTCTTTTTTTCAACTCCGCAACAAACCAGTGCTGTCAGCTAGTGAGAAATGTGTTGTATTTCAATTACAGACTGACCTAGCTTTGTCCTTGGGTGTTCTCAACATCCACTGCTATTCAGCACTTCAGTTTTGGTACCGAAAGATGCCAGGGACGTCCTAACTATTTCTGTAGTCAACAGGCATTAAATACATGAGCCTTTTGGTTATGCTGCCCCTTCCATACCGCAGTAGGTTTGAAACGCTTGACGTTGCTGTCTGAACCATGCCATCCTCGGCAAGGCAAAGCCATGGTGGGAAGGTTCTGTATCTGATGGCCCCTCGCTCTGTGCATCTCCCATGCTGATGGCTTTTACTAATTTGTCTGAACTGGTGCTTGGCGTAATACAGCCAGAAGCCAATGTTCCAGTGGCGCATGCTGCATACTCACTGCCTCTTTTAACATGTTTTCAAAAAGGAATAAAAATATTCCAGACAGCAGGTTTTAGCAGGAAAAGTTGATAGGAAGGCTGGATTCTCTGCCATGTTACGATCTCATCACAATAGACAGTTTTGCTATCGGATTCTCCTGAATAAACATTTCTGTTGCCGTTAGCCCATTAGCAGAGGGTCAGCAAACAGTAATGCTACAGTTAAGCCTGTTTTCTGCTTGTGGCATCTATATTATACTTCAGATAAAGTCCTGGCTCCATCTCTACTGATGGAAATTGTGCTATTATTTTCAGATGTCAAGATTGCAACATTTCTCTAACAAAGATCCAGGTTAAAAAAAAAAACAACAACAAAACCAAAAAAAAAACATCCAAGAGATTTCCATACAGCTCACTGTCTAATGGCAATCCGTTAATTCTGAGGTGTCCAGACTTCATGCTGCTCTAAGCAAGCTGCTAGCATGTTGCAATCAGGAAGGATTCCCTGCTTTCCCCTTTCACATTGGGTTGCCTCTCTGTCGTGACAGCTTTTTTGGCTTCCTTTCTCAGAGGCAATGTGGCAGTAGTGCCAAACGCCGAATCCGAGGTGCCAGGTCACGCTTCCACTCATCTGTTAACAGATGCTTCCTTGCATGGGTTTCAGTTTCTCAGCTAGAAGTGAGATTCACGTGCCTGCAGCACCTCCTCCCAGGATGCTGCAGAGCGTGAAAGGGTGCAGGTTGGGCAATGGAGAATCGTGCTGGGGAGATGGGTGTTCATGTTGATGCCACATTGCATGAACATTTCTAGAAATACTCCTGGTACCTCAGCCAAGAGCCCAGAGCATCCCGAGCCAATGATGGATCCTGCCGCTTCAACCCCACTGAAGCTGGTGGGGGGGGGTTCAGGCCAGAGAAACAGCGAGAGATGATCCTGTAGGGCGTCAGGGGTGTTTCCTTGGGAAAAGACAAACTTTCCAGCCCTCTACTTTTTTTTTTAATTATTACTATTTTAAAATAGGCCAGTCTGATATATGACCATAAAGGGGTTTTTTTCAAAAAGTTTTCCAAGTAGAAAAGTCTCCTCTTTTGAGTGAGGGAACAACAGAGTCCTGTATGGTTTATGGTAAGCAAGGAGTGGCTTGATGTTTCTTCACGGTATTTTTGTTGCTGTGCACTCGTGAAAATAGCAAATGATTCTGTGGCTACAACCAGCCTGTCACAATGACTCGTCTTTTGATTAGAAGATGCCACAGTATGCCAAGTCACCACGTACCAATGAACAACATTCAACTTTTTCATCAAATGAAAGTGCCCTCTCCGAGGACTGGCAAAAAGCTGATGGTCTAGTTAATGGGGGTCACTGCTGCGATTAGGGCTGAAGGAGGCGACATGGGTAGAGGAAATCAATGCAGAAAGAAACCTGCTAAGGAACTGAATTTAGCAAGGAGTTACACAGTCCTTATCAATGACTTTATCTTCAAAACGGGGAGGGGGAATAAATGGAAGCGTAAGGGCTCATGAACGGGAGAAGACAGAAACACTGAGACACCAGACAGGCTTGAAGCCAGGCTGTGTAGAGAAAGTGCTATGGAGACTTGTTAATATTCAGATGTGTAGAAGAAGCCTTTAAATGTCAATGCTGGTCTGTCAGCAAGTCTCCCCTGCCTGGGAGAGAGGAGCCAATTTCATTAGCAGTTAATACAGCAACTGAAATGGGGCATCCAAGAGGTTGATTCTGCAGGGAAAGGAAAAGCAGGCTTTCCTCTGCTTTTGCACCTGGAAGAAATTAAATGCAAAGAAAGCATTTGCTTCATTTTCAGTGCTAGGATAAACTCAGCTTCAGATGTCTATCCAGCGTAACCAGCCACCTCCCTGTGCCCAGAGCAGCCTCCCCGGCTCCCGCGCACACACCGCTGCTCATCAGTGATTTGTTCAGGCATCTGTCGTTGCAGGCCCCCATTCCTGGGCACAAAGACAGCCACAGGAGCAAGCGCTTTTCCCAAAGAGCTCGGGGTGACTGATGAGGATGGGGCAAATGCTGAGGCAGGCAACTTCAGTTTTGTTTGTGGAGAGAACAATTACAACTTCCTAGAAGGCTACCTTGGTGGGTTCCTTCATTCAGCAATAAATGCCAATTATTTGGTGTATATTTGGCACACAAATGCACAAAATTCTCTGAAACTTTATAATTAAACCTTTATCTTGCAAAAGGTTTGATATTACTTAGCATAAGAAAAGCAAGTGATATGGGATCATTGTCTTCAAAGAATGTGTTCCTTGTCGCTTTTTAGAGTGTGCTGGAACAGCAGCTGGGCCTGGAGGTGTTTTGATAGGGCCAATCCAAAGCAGTAGATAGGAATTTTTCTGCCAGTTTTAATGCCTTTGATCAGAGCATAGTGATTTGTCAGTAAAATGTCAAACACCTAAAAAAATGGAGATGGTCCCACCATAAATCTTTCCTCAGAACTGGCAATAATGACACAGGCACTCACAAGATGTTCATGTTAGCTGTATGCAGAGAGGAGACGTCTGTCACGTAAAGTGGAAACATCGTGCTTTATGTCTCTGCATTTGGACAGAAAACAGAGACAGATTTTTGTGGCAATGCAGATACCATCTTGGACACTGTTCACAGTACTCTCCTTCCAGGGACTTTTTCTTCATCCCATCTGTGGGGCTGACTGAACAGCTCTGCTATCTGGGTTTTCATCTTCCAGGGGAAATGCTGGACTCAGAGAACACGATTTTTCCTTGCAGCCTGGTGTTAGCTGAAACCACGTGGCTCCTAACCCTTCCCTTTCTGATTGCCTGCCATTTCAGCCATTTCCACTGTATCTTTTGAGATGGTTTTTGCAATATACCCAGGACTGTTTAACATGTTTGCTACTACTGTACCATCTACTTTGTCAGATGTCAGAGCGCAGATCACTATTTGGCCCTGATGCATTCACTGAAATCCTTGAGGGTGTTAAAGAGTGGTGGGTTCTGATTTGCCTCCCCATGTGGACCATGACTACCCTGACCTGTGTGCCAGTCACCTCCATCATCAGTGCTCAGGCGTGTCCAAGCAATGACACTATTTGTTGCATCTATGTAGTTTCCAGCTTCACCTCTCCAACCTCCCCCTCCCCTTGAGCTGCGCCGTTTCTGGCTGCTTGCTTCCCGTCCTTGGCATTTGGTACTGTTAACCGCAGCAGCGTCAGGATGCTGACAAATGGAGCCCTCCTTTCCTTTCCTTAACAGCAATCAACTCACCAAACTTAGGTATACCACCCTGATCATTTTTACCTTCCTTTCTTGTCCTTAACCCTTGTAAAGAAAAACTTTCATCTTTTTGAGAGCATGGTGGCCCACTGCCAGGAAAGCCAGTGGGTGGGTGGATGCTTTCTGAAGATGGCAGCATGCAGCCTAAATACTTGTATCATTCCTTACTTCTGCTTCTTAGCTGGTGGGGATTTTTGAGAACAGGTTGCTATCAGAGTAGCCTCCTCATTTTGTAACAGCACAGTTCAGAAAAGTCAGCAACAGAGGGCCTCTCTGTAACCAGTGTAACTCCCACAATATTAGCTGAAGAAACGAAAACTTTTCTGCCATTGAAATAAATATCAAAGCCCCATCGACTTCCCAAGATGGGATTACACCATATATGTAGGAATCACACTGACACTCATGCTTATATTCTAAAGAAGACCACTCATTCGGGCAGCTTCAGACATCATGCAAAATGGCTTTAGGCACCACAGTTGTCAATCTCCAACCCCGAATATTTTGTGGTTTTGAATGAAGCACACACAGTAGGCAGTGAACAGGGCTGGCAGAAAAAAACTAAAACCCTGACAAAAGTTATGCTTTCAAAATTTTCATTTGAAGACCCACAGCTGACCTCCTCATCAAGAGGAGAGACCTGGACAGGCTGGAGAGGTGGGCCTGTGTGAACCTCATGAGGTTCAACAAGGCCAAGTGCAAGGTCCTGCACCTGGGTCGGGGTAACCCCTGGTATCAGTACAGGCTGGGGGAAGAAAGGATCGAGAGCAGCCCTGCCGAGAGAGACCTGGGGGTGCTGGTGGATGAAAAGCTGGGCGTGAGCTGGCAATGTGCGCTGGCAGCCCAGAAGGCCAACCATACTCTGGGCTGCATCGGGAGAAGTGTGGCCAGCAGGTCGAGGGAGGTGATTCTGCCCCTCTACTCTGCTCTGGTGAGACCTCACCTGGAGTACTGCGTCCAGCTCTGGAGCCCTCAGCACAAGAAGGACATGGAACTGTTGGAGCGGGTCCAGAGGAGGGCCACAAAAATGATCCGAGGGCTGGAGCACCTCTCCTATGAGGACAGGCTGAGGGAGTTGGGCTTGTTCAGCCTGGAGAAGAGAAGGCTGCAGGGAGACCTGATTACGGCCTTTCAATACCTAAAGGGGGCCTATAGGAAAGAGGGGGAAAATCTTTTTAGTAGGGCCAGCTGTGACAGGACAAGGGGTAATGGTTTTAAACTAAACCAGGGTAGGTTTAGACTGGATCTAAGGAAGAAATTCTTTACAATGAGGGTGGTGAAACACTGGAACAGGTTGCCCAGAGAGGTAGTGGAGGCCCCATCCCTGGAAGCATTCAAGGCCAGGTTGGACGGGGCTCTGAGCAACCTGATCCAGTTAGCGGTGTCCTGGCTCACTGCAGGGGGGTTGGACTAGATGACCTCTAGGGGTCCCTTCCAACCCAAAACATTCTATGATTCTATGATTTGGTTGTTTATTTCTTTTATTGCTTTAATACACCCCATGTACTATTAAAAATGCCAGTGAAAGGAGTTAGCACATTTTGACCCACCATTTTTGGCAAATGAAATGATTCCCTTAGTTTTATTTCCTGGTTGTTAACCCAATTTTTCTAAAATAGGATTTTTCATTAAAAACAAACTTCTATGTGGACAGTTTTTAAACTGAAAAAGCTTTAAATCATACAACATTTTCTAAATGGTTGTTAAGCATGCTTTTGGTAATATTTTAAAATCTTAAGAACAGAAGTTTTCATTATTTTTATTACGATCAAAGGCAAAAAATGTTCTACTTCTTGCAATTCTTGATCTTCCATCTTGTTCTGCAAGACTGAGTTGCCAATTCCCACATTCAAGTTGCATTTTGGCTACTTGCATGGGTGGGTTGTCATGTGGTCATGGTATCAGACAGATTATATATGACCAGTAGCCTATTCATATGAGCTGGAGAACTAATCTCAGGCCAATTCATAAATAAAACCCCTGATAAGTAACAGGCATTTGAATGTAATCAAGAAGAAAAAAGTTCTCGTACATGCTCAGTTTACCCAGTCTTCCTTCCTGATGCACAGAGAACAAAGAACATTTGAGCCCGATTTCTCTTGGAGTAGCTACTAGCAGAATAACTGATGAAGTTACACTTCGGTCAAGTATTTGTTAAGGGTAACAGAATTGAGCCCAAATGTTTAGTGACATGATCAACTGTTCAGGATTATTTTAATTTTGAAGGCGATCTTTTCCTATTTATGTCCCTCTAACCTTTTGTGAAATAACAAGGATTAAGTTAAGAAAAAGCTTGGAGGAGGCAGCGATTCAGCTGCCCTGTATGTTTACCATCCCACTTCTGCTGGTAGGGAGACATTCATTCAAATGCTGGGAACCACTGGATCTGTAAACTGCTTGTTACCTGACTACAGGGAAATGGGGTAGATGAGGCACGGGATGATGAGGCATAGAATATTTTGGAAAAAAGGAATATATATGTGAAACAAAAACCCCATTCACCCCCCACAAAAGACCTAGTTATAGTCTACTTTCAGGCTGATAACCTGCCTGTGGTATGGGAAAGCAATTCCAGAACGTGAATCATTGTGAGATTTCCTGCAAAAATGCTAGCACTCGTGAGAAACTCCTGTTGTATTTAAGGTTATATTCCTTGAGACTGAATTTGAGTAGAGAAATTTGGGCTGTTTTTTACACTATCTGACCTCCCTCATGCTCCCTATGGACTTAGGAGAGAATCC
>NW_009258765.1:450759-460479 GCF_000687185.1 Egretta garzetta | reverse complement strand
CACTGGTCGTATTTTCCCATCTCCTTCAGGCTGTATGATTGGTCACCCACACTTTTAGTGAAGAAGGATTGATGAGGATCATTTTGAAGTCTATTAGAAGTGCTGGGGAGTATAGGGCGGCTTTTGAAAGACAAGCAATCGATTTATGAAGCCTTTTGGAGAATACTAGTCAAGGTGCAGGACATGAGCAAAGGAAAGATGCCCATGTAGACCGGGAAAGCGTGCGCTGAGCGAAGCCCTTAGGTGTAATGTTAACCAGATGCGAAAGTACCTCTCAATGATTTATGATGTGCACTGATGATGGAGCACGCACCATTCAGAGGGTGATTAATATTCTTGTCATAAATAGAAAGAAATGGGCAGCCTGCCAAGTAAATTTGTCTGTGAGAGCAGAAGACCTTGTCATAAATAGAAAGAAATGGGCAGCCTGCCCAAATTTGTCTGTGAGAGCAGAAGATCAACTCAATTCGCCAGGAGTGACTCAGTAATACGAGACTGATTGAACTCACGGATTCAGTGGAGATTTTTATTAAAGATAAGATACCTCCAGGGAAAGGTGTTTCCATGAGCCATGGGGGCCTCATGGTAAAGGAGAATTTGGAAGTGAAGAAGACGTGACTGACAGAATAGATTTTTAGGGACTACTTGCTTTCCAGCCATTCAGTTAGGACATACATAGTTATTTCAGAGCTTTGATTACTATATGATTATTCCTAACAGAAAGTCAAAAAACATGAACCCTGTCGTTCCAAAGGCCACAAAGGTTAACCTTTGTAATGCCTCTGAGGTGTTCAGCCTTTCAGAAAGCAGAAGGCGTACAGAAAAAGAAGAATACACAACAACATGTTAGGTGTGAATGAATTGGCAGTCTAAGACCAATTACTGGACACACGCATCACTCCAACACAAAACAAAATGAAGCAAAACACAAATAGGTACAACTAGAACCTTCCTTACTGAGTTAAAAGTCAGTCTGTCATGATAAGGGGAAAAAATGATCTGCACAGAAAACATATGGCATGATTCAGATCACTGTAAGAAAATTTAGATCCTTTGTTCTGGAAATAGCCCCAGTGATTTTATTGGAATTATATACAAAGTAAGACCTACAGTTTGGAACTGTAGAAAAATATTAAGTGAGAGAGAACAAGAAAACAAACAGCTAAATTTAACAAGTTATGTGTTGCAGAAATTAATTACCTAGCTGCAGCCCCCAGGGTGTGATCTCAGGACATCTGGCAAACAGCAATAGAACTGTGCTCATAGCCTACCTTTTCTTACATATTTACACACATCTCAGTCTTGATCTTTGCTTGGCTGTAGCGTAATGCATATTTTGTATGGATGGATAAAGCAGGCTTAATATCTAAGAAATACCCATTCCTTAACAGGACTTTAGAACAACTGAACGGTAAGACAGTTTTTGAGGAACTGGCATCACTTCTGAAAGGAGAGCATAGGGGATGTGAAACTGTGTATGGAAGCGTCCTCAGCTAAAGATAGACCACTGGTGAAATGCAATGTGCATGTTAAAGTCAGTTCCATACAAAAGGCCAAACCCTGAATTCCTTTCCTGATACTCTGCAGCAACATGCCTCCTGCTGAGTTAGGTAGGCATACAGCCCAAGCAGAGCCTTTGACATTTGTCTTTTTCCCCCCTTAAATTGTTATTTTCTAATGGATTGAGAAGTTTCTGTAGCACTAAAAGAGAGAATAAGTAGCACTGCCTTATAAGAGCTTTCTATCTACACTTCAGTATTTGGCTTTGGCAAACAGAGTGGGATTCACAGATCATACACGAGAGCATACAGAGATAGCACTAATGGTAATACCAATCACTGCTGCAGCTGTGAGACACAAAGCCGGTTAAGAACTGCCTATAAAACAGAGCCCTTTGGGTAGAAAAGGGAAGCAGCCAGAAAATCTTTGCCACAAGAGGAGCCAGAAAGTGCCTCAAGATCAGAATGAGTTGTAATAACCAGACATAAGGCAGTAAAAGTCCATGGTGAAGGCCCAGTAGATGTCAGCTCTTCAGCTGAAGACTGTTGGGCTGAGAATCAAAAGACAGGAAAGCTTGTCCTGGCTTTCACAGTGAAAATGCCAACTGAAGAGACAGACAAGCAAACCCTGAGCCTCGTAAGGGATGCAGGTTGAACATAAGACTTTTGAACTCTTTGAACTTCCGAGTCTTGTAATAGACCACTAAATATGTAATTAAAATTCATGTCCCCTGTGGCAGAAGCCCTGGAATAGCTAAAGACATCAGAACTGGTCACACAAAGGCTGAGTCACACAAGAATTGATGAGCTCAGTTTGACCCAGATGGAAATGAATAAGCCAGAGGCAATCCTTGAAACATCTGAATTCCTGGTTAACTATATCCAGAGGAACCTGGGAAGGAAGGACAGACTTGGAAGTAAATCAGGACCATGCTCTTCAATGTATGGATGTGCCTGTCCTTAACCTGGTATATCTCTCTATGAAATTAAGGTGCCAAATAAGGGTCCAGAAGCACTCTACCCATTTCAGTTTGTGTCTGTAGAGCCTAATCATGCCAGAGCAGTGCCACTGTAGTGTACCTGTCAAAGTCAGCATTACCCCGGGGCATGACACAGAGCATTTAGAGCCACAGCTTCCTTTAGGAGAATCAAGTAATTAATCCACCAACTCTGTGATGATTTATTTATAACAAACAATAAGAAAAAAAAAGATATAAAATATTTACTCTTAAACACCAGATTATAAAGTGAAATGCGCATGAAGCCTAAGCTTGAGGGTGTTCCCTGGGACTTTTAGAAAAGGGTACTGAACTGAGAACTTGATATTTTTAGTTACATTTAGAGATCACAGACATTTTGAAATGGGTGGGTCGGGTGCTTTGGCTTAAAGTGAGTTATGTGATACCCTGGTCTCCCCCCCCCCCCGCCCTGTAGAACACAATGTAATCACCACTGAGCTCATTAGCAGAGGTTTTCCTGTCATCTTGAATTATGTGCTGCTTTAATGTTTCCAGGGCATGAGGAACATCTTATGTATTCCACAGATCAACAGGAATAGCACTTCTGTGCTCAGATTCCCTCAAAACTTTTTACAGTCTTTGGTTTGCCTTTGTATCTTGTGGTAAGAAAAAGAACATTTGGACCTTTTTGCCTTCAAACCCATGGACATGTTCTTCAAAGAAGGTATCTAGCACTTAAGAATTTATTGCATAAAAGAGGTGAGACCTTTGTGTTTTATAGAAAGCAGAGGAATTGTTTCTCAAAAGATAAATATCAAAGATAACTTCTGCTATTAATGAAACATGAGATGAACAAAACCAACATCTAACGCTGATTGTTTCAGTCCAGTTTTCTAATGAAACGAGGCTTACACTTTGTGTGTGTCCATGTCCATTCCCCTTCATAATCACTTCTGAAGCTAATGCAGTCAAATTTGCCAGAAACTTCAAAGTGACAGACTTAAAAGTTCCCTACAATTTTCAGAAAAATAGTTTACCAAAAGCAGTTTTGTGAAGAAAAAATAAAAGAGAGATGATGAGGGCGAGGGAAAAGGCATGCTGATGACATGACCGGAACTAAGGATGCTGACAGGAAAGCATTAGGGAACATACAGGGGAGAACTGGGGTTCTTGTAGATCCTGACCAGGGCCTGGTGTGAGGAGGGGGTAGTAGAAAACTGGGTTATGGAAGACAGGAAGCCTCGGGGAGCCAGATGCATTCATTCTGATGCTCATGGAACAAGCAATATTTGAATTTATGTTATAAATAAAATGATGGGAGGCTTTTGATTAAAACACTAGTCATTTGAGGATATGCTGGCATTGCTAGCTTGGATTAGTGTTATGTGATGCAGATGCAAACATATGACATAAGAACCCACCCCCACCTCCCCACCCCAATTCCTTATTTTCCTTATTTCTATCTGGCTGATTCCAAGGAAATTTAAGAGATTAAATGTGGTTACGTTCAGTCTTGAAATCATGTGATGGTTGTCAGCTTGTCAAGAAAACTAAAGAAGGAAATGTGGGATGAGTGGAAGCCTCCTTCAGTGAAAAACACAGTTCTTTCTTGGGAAGGCATGAGGACCACTTTCTACTGACTCCACTAACCCCATACATCAGATAAGGGCACATGCTTCCTCCTTATTTATTCTTTGCTACAGTTATACACACTGTGTCAATATGCTTCGACACAGAAAAGCTATGATATAGCAGTTGAAAATACACAAGTGTCCTGAGACCTCTGGAACCTGTTCTGGCAGAGACGAGTGGTGAAGGCGAAATGCATTGGCTGGCTGCATCACTAGCAAATTCTACTTTGTGTATATAGATTACTAATTACAGTTTTATGTATGTGTTTCTCCACAGAGAAACCACTTTACATGTAATAGAATCTCCATTCATTCTTCTTACACAGCATTTTACATATTTTGGTATAATTTAGTCTATTGACCAATCAATATTTGTCCTAAAGAAGGATTATTCTCCCTCTTTCATAATGAAAAAACCTGAGGCATGGAAAAAATGAGTGACAAATTCAGACTGTAATACCAATCCCAGACGCAACACTGTAGTCCAAGAGTCTGCCCGCAAACTCAGATGTCAGTTCCCTGTTGTACTAAGAACAACTATTTTCCACATATCTATTATGAGTTGTGTTGGGTTGTTTTTCCCCACCAGGAATAGTTTCCTGATCAAGTGATGTATCTGAAGTTACCTTTGGTATCTCTTTAGCAATTCTCCTAGCAAATGATTGTCTATAATAGACTTTAAGCCCTGTTCAAATCAGTGTGGCTGGTGATCAACAGAAATTCCTCCCCAAACTTCTCTTAATACATTTTAAAATAATGTTAAGAGACAAGTCAACAAAAAAGAAAGGACTACTGCAGCCCTAGAATCTGGTTCTGATTTTCTAATTCTAGCAATAAAAAGGCACTGTAATACAGTCCTCAATGTGTGCATTTCCCTCAAGGTTTTTCATGAAATGAAAAGAGACTTGAGAATCACAAAGACCAAACTGACTCTTGTGTAAAAGCCTTGCCTAAGCTGTTAAACAGTCCAGCAATGGACAGCATGGAGCAATATAACAATGACAGATGAATGATATAAAAGGTCATTAACCATCATATTAATAAAAGATAGGAAAAAATATGCTGCAATCCTTGGCTAAATTTCATTGTGGGTAATTGCATCCCACTCACCAAGTGTTGCATAGCTTTCTTGTCTACTAAGAGAATTGCCACTCCAGCTCACCCCCAGAGGTAGGTGCATTTCTGTCTGTGTAACATGACAGATGGCTTGAGGTCCTTCGGGATCCTTCTCATTTAACTCATAGAGCAGTACAGGAATTCAAAGAAACAGATGTTCCTGTAATATCTGGGAAGCAGATAAGCACCCCCATTTACTTTCAAGATAAATATATCAGATTCTATCAAATTTCTCCACAGATATACCAAAAAAAGCAAAAAAAGAGAATATTTTTAATATGAATATCATTTCTTTTGTGATTTAAAAGGCATTTGCCATTGAGTGGATTTTTATTAGATTTTTTTTTTTTAGTCTAGTTGCTAATATTAAAAACAAACTAGATTTTAGACAGGAAAGGGAGGACAGAGGAAATAAATACATCTTTATGTAATGTCATGGGAAAATTTCCAGCCATGGAGTAGTCATATACGGTAACTGCAAATCACCTACTGGTTGGGGTTTTTTTTCCACAGTGAAATCCGCTTCACTAGTAGAACATAAAAATTGACTGCACTTCTAGTGCCTTAATGGCTTTTACCACCAGAGGGCTGAAGCAACGTCTTCAACACGGTAATGAACCTGCCCTGCTACGAGAGCTAAAACCACCTTGGATTATCTGAACATTAGGCATTGCCATTGGAGTTAACACTAGGAGTTTACATGCTATTCCTTAATACAAAAAAGTGCAGCCTTCAGATACTTTTATGCCTTTTTTTTTTTTTTTTTTTTTTTCAAATGACTGTTGTTACCTTCCCAGAAAGCAATAGCAACTTCCCAAATACTGGGGTTTGTAGCAAGTCATTAGAGTATTTCATCACCCAGGTTAGTGCAGAGATTTCTGGGCAAATGACCTCCAGTTTGACTTAAAACCAGGAATCACCCTGGAAAGTGATCATGCAACCTCTGTCTTCTGTTATGTATAATTTTTTGTGCTTATTGGGCTATTGGCAAAGCAATGTAATTGTGTTCTAGCAACAGAATGGAGGCATCTGAAAGAGAGAAGCCCAATTTACAAGCTCTAAGCTGTCGTATATCACACTTAACTGAAGTTGTGGAAAAGCTACACAACTTTGCTTGACAAAAGCCACAGTCATAGTTTATTTTGCCTCTCCGGCCAGCTTCCTGCTGGATTTTTCTGTTTGTCCCTGTGATCTGGGCCCAAAGTTCCAGATTTCTATTTCCAAGAAGCATGAGCTGGTTGAGAGTGATCTTCCATGTGAATGTGTGTGTTCTGCCCAGACACATGCATTCTTTAGCGTGTTTCAGCTCAAGCTCTTTGGGACACAAATTGAGGAAGATAAACAGTCTTTGCACTGTTGTAGAGATACAGAGCCAAGATCTGACCCGACAGTTCAATTTCTGCCATGTTTGTTTTATAGCATGTACATTACCAATCCATCCCATGGTTCCAGAAGTGAAAACATCATTCAAGATGTAAGCGACACAGATCAGGAAGAAACAGGAAGAAACTCTGTGAATTCAATGGGTGGCTACGATAAATCAGGAGTGAGAATTAGATCATAATTTTTGAGGCATGTTTATGCTATCCTCAGTCCCAAATGACTCTGTATTACAGACATGCGTTTAATGGCGTAACAAAGATTTTAAGCACGTATTTTATTTCTGAAGATGATGCTGCATCATTAAGATCGGTATTTTGTCACCTTTGAGTAGATGGGGAAAACAAAATCTCTTAGATTTTATCCGTGTGATCATATGAATTAGAAGTTACACATTTATACGATTACTTTTCAAAACGGATCATGAAATACATATTCATTTATAAGCTCCGCATAACACTTGGGAAAGAGCAGATCCATATTGCAGTGTCTCAGCAGCACAGATAAGGTCAAAAATTGAATTTAAATAATTTGTATTTTTAAATCACTGGTATGTATAACCAAAGAAATTTTAGCTTAGGGTATAGTTTGCTTCAGCAAGACTAAAACTTAGAGAAATGTATATTGCTGTCTTGCCTTTGTAGTCCTCTAAAAGGATTAGACTATATTTGGACATTATTCTGAGGGTTACTGCAGAAAATTTTGAGGTTAGATATATAGCAGTAAGAAACATCGAGCTAAGAACCACATCTGTGATTCTTCATCTCTTTCAATTAACTTGTTGAAATAGCTCAGTCAGAAACTTGTAAAAAGGAACTATTTATGGAAACAAAAGGGCAGGTAAGGACTCAATCCTTCAGCCTTCACACAAGCAAAAGCAAAAGAAAATCTTATCAGTTGAAGAGAATTGTATTTAATTACAAGATTGCAGGATTAAACAATAAGCTTTCTGTTCTCTGTGAAAAAACTGCAGGCATCTGCAGCATCCTGCACCACGCCATATCATCCCACAGATATTCTTAGAGCTTTTTCAGAACTGCATTTTTTACAGGGTGACTTTTGACTGAACATCTTTCCTTCTGGTCAATACATGAACATTTAGTAGTGATACCTGGACTAGAACTTTCTGCATAACGTCCTGTTTCGCCTGCCACTGTCACCAGTGGAAAGAACTCACGGTGATTTCACTGGAGTTTGAGTTAGGCCTTTTGTGAAAGGAGCCTGTCTGTGACAGCTATTCATTATAGAAATAATTATTGATAACAATTTTGATAACATATATTAGTGCTCTGTGTTGCTTCTTCTAGAAATGGCTTATTCTACCAAGGTTAAACACCTAACATATAATGTTTAAAAAGCTGGCAAGTCCGTACATGTTTTATAACACTAATGACATCAGCTTTCTACTGCTTTTATTAGTGCCTCATGTGAAACGAAAACAGCTGAGCCGGATCAGGATGTGACTCAGTAACACCCGGATGTAACATGTGATAGACATAAAATTTGTACTTCAGGTGGCTACAGCAGCAGCCTAGTCACTACAGCATTTTGCTATACCAGGGTTGTTTGCTATTTTGCGTATTTTATCCAGTAAAGGGCCAACTAATTCTCCTCTAGTAAGAGTCTACACCCAGGAATGTCTCATCTGGCTTTTCAATTCATTTTCATGTGATAGGATAAATTATTTCTCTTTCCCAAATCAGTCATCATTTACTTATTAAATTCTATTATTTTACTGACAATTATTGCTGCTACTTAGTACCCATAGCATCAAAAACACGCCAGTGCTGAGCTTTCTTAAAAAAGGGCCAGAGCTCCTTGTACATTGTGTGCAAATAAACAAAGCACCCTTGCCCCACAGAATTTACACTCTCAAATTCCAGCTCGGAAAAGTGCTCAGTACTTTTCTGAAACGCTTGCGTTACGGAATCCAATCCCATTTCATCCCTGCTAAACAATTTCCTGTTCCTGCTGCCCCTCGGAAAAATCTTTTAAGACAGGTTTCCTTTGAGCACCTGCAATGGCACACTGGAGCCATGAAAGCCTGGGAAGGCTTGCTTACATAACTGTGCAGCTTTGCGTGGACTGGGAAAAATCCCTCCGGCAGCGTAATGGTAGTGAAGATGCTGCACTGAAGCCTATGCTGAAAACCACATTCGGTACCTACCAGGATTTAGAAATCAGCTACGTTGTTATGAAGCTAATTAACAACACTTCAATTGCATATAGTTTTCCTTTATTTTCTACTCCTAGTGCTTTGTAGTTCTTTTACAATTTTGAAAGGAAATACTGAAGTTCTACGTGGATTAGTCATTATGGGAATTTCAATATTAAAATAATCAGTCTTTCTTGTATAAACGTGCATTGCTGCTGTAAAACTTCATTACACCCTCCACCAGAGGGCAACAGCAGAAAAAAATATTTACATAAATCCAAAGAGCACTTGCTTTTAGGATAGTGCAGCTACAACACACGTCTCCATCAGGGAATCTTACTTTTAAAATACACTGTTTACATTTTGTCATCAACTAGGTGAGTGAAGGAGCTTAATAATTTTAGAAGGAGTTGTTCTGAGCACAAGTTTTAAATATATATACATATATATATAAATAAAAAATATAAATAAAAAAATCTACAGAAACTGTAAGATTAACATGAAGCCTAAGAGAAATGTAACGGTTATGACTTAGAAAGAAGCACTGCATTTTGCATCTTCAATTCACTTGAAAGTGATTAAAGTCAGAAAATCACCACTAGGTTCTGGAGAGAAAAAGAATTCTGTTCAGAATATGCCCAGCTCATCCCAGCGCTGTAAACACCACAGACCAAGTCTGAATGTTACGCTGGCCTGCACAGGCATGAAAGCAGAAGACACAAAAGAGATGGGGAAAATTAAATGCTTAGGAGAAAGCAGCCACTAATGGATGCCTACCATGATATAAAATAAGCAGTGAGAGCAAATACGCGTATAGAGATAAATATACCTTTAGAGTAGATGCTATCTATTTACAGCAAGAGCAGTGTTATCTGCAGTTAAGGCCCTGTTTCCCCCGAAGCGCGACCGGCTGGGCGAAGGCCGTGTCCGTGCTCCTCACGAACCGCACGAATGGATCGGCGACCCTCGCCCCGACGAGC
>NW_009258765.1:446106-450205 GCF_000687185.1 Egretta garzetta | reverse complement strand
CGCCGCCTCTCCCGCTCCCGCTCCCGCTCCCTCTCTCACACACGCACGCACGCTTGCTCCCACTCTCGCTTTGCCCGGAGGTGCACCGGTAGCCGCTGAATGAGGGGGGAAAGTTAAGCGATTACACCAATATGAACCATCGCTGCTGGTAGCAGCGCCCTATCCAGAGCAGAATCCAGCGAGCACCCCTGCAGGAATGGAGTCGGTAAAACAAAGGATTTTGACCCCTGGCAAGGAGGGATTGAAGAATTTTGCTGGGAAATCCCTTGGTCAGCTCTACAGGTAAGACTGACATCTCTTACAGGACTCTACTTCCTAGAAATGATGGGAAGCTGTTCTTAACCGCCAGCTGCTGAAGGAGGGCGAGCGCTTTGGGGGGGTTAGCAGCGAGGGGCTGGGAGCTGCGGAGACACCGCCGGTGTAACCTGGCTCCTGGAAACTAGTGCTGAAGCTTCGCAATATGGCACCCTCGTAACTTCTCTATCTGATTCGTAGATGGTGCCAGTAAATATGTAGCGAAAGATTACCCCATCTTTCTCCCACAGAACCAGGATCCCATCTTGAAATCATCACCGGGAGAGAGCAGCTCCCTGTATTTTTGTACTGTCTTAATTTTGCAATGCAGTCACAGGATCTTTCCCCCTGCCTTTACCAATCATTAAATAATAATAATAATAATAATAATAATAATAATAATAATAATCTTAATCTTTCCTGGTTTCGATTAGTCTTGTCCCTTGTGTAATTTGTCGTCAGAGGAAGATAAACATGGAGATGTATAAATAATTGATATCCGAACGATTTTTTTTTTCCTCCTGAAGCTGAAACATATAGAGGGATGTGTTTAATTATTTATCCGTCTGCCTTGAGAAGCATCCCCTTGTCTTATAACTAATACACAACTGCAATTGCTACACTCAAAAGCATCACTCAACGGTATGTTTCTGTGTGTGCAGAACGTTTCTATCGTCTTCGAGCCCTGTACACACAGATAAACAAGCCCAAATTCTCCCATGCCTAAAAAGTGTATGCACTGAAGTTGACACATCGTGCTCCATCCGATCTGGCCACTTTAGTGACCTCCAGGACATTTGAGAATAGGCTGTGAAATTCCAATGTATTTTCGATCGTCCCCTCTGCCAGAAATCACCCCGAAGGTTTGGTTGATTGTTTTTTTGGCTTGGGTTTTTTGGTTTTTGGTTGTTTGGTTGTTTTTTTTTTTTTTTCCCCGATTTACAGATTAAAGGTAACTGCGGATTTATCTGCCTAGGGTAGGTCATGTAAAAGTCTTTTTTCCATACCTATGCGGCAGTGTTGGGCACAGGCACAAGGCTGTTCCACAGCATGAGTCACAACTTCTGCTGCCATTTTCAGGAAAGTGAAGTGATATAGACAAAATTAAGATCTCCACTTTGGTAAGGGGGTCATAGTTTTGAAAATCCGAAAGCAAAACCAAAGACATCAGCAACGCAGTGAATCTCCTACAGGTTTTGGTCATAATTAAGTAATTTTCAATGGTCGGAAAGAGAAATATTGAAAACCCAGAATAACTGTTCAAAATATAATTAAGTAATAAACTTCTTCCTCGCCCTAAAAGACTCCACAACATGTACATAAACCGATCGTGTCTACTGCTTTTTATATAGTCACTCAGTGAATAATGGAGAAACGGTGTTTGTGTTTTCCAGCAAAACTCCTTTTGAACTCCCCCCTCGATTAACAAATGCGCCATTTACTGATTTTTTTCAACGCACGGGACTGAACTATTTTGTTTCCGATTCTTAAAATTAAAATAGTTTTCCTGTCCCTCAAACCTCAGTGTCTCCCCGAAGACAAGAAGCCCGTTCAGGGAGAAGACACTTCTACATCATTCTTTATTCGCGCGAACGAATTTGGAACATAAAAATCCCGGCGGTTTATTTTGCTCACAACTTTCAGACATTCCTTAATGCTGCGGTCTTTAAGCATGGAAAGAATTCTTCCAGCAACGAAAAATCGGGGGGATTTCAGCTGAGTAACTACTGGAGAAAACCCCTGTAATTTCTCCAAACCACGGAGCAGCTTTTGAGCCTTATTCTGCGACTTGTTACAGCCCCCCGAGCCGGAGGAGTTAACCTCAAAGAGATGCTCCTCCGAGGAGAATTTTTGGCGTGAGAAAACTCTCCTAGAGCAGGGGTGAGGGCAGCGGTGGGAGAGTCCAGAGCGTCGGGAAATGGTCCCATAGTCGCTCCTCAACACGATGGAGCTGGGATGGAAGCGGTTAGGTTTTCTGTCTTTTAAATACCTCAGTGACTACAAAAGAAGATTAAGAGATTCAGCACGGGACGCTTGTTCGATAAACCCGATTTTTCTTACTACCGACACGGCGTTTTTAAAGCTTTTCCACTAAAGAAGGAATAAAATTAAGTGTTCTAAGTCACCTTTCGTGGATGGTGGGGGTGGGGGGATGTCAGTATTTTTCTGTTGATTCGAAATAGCTGCAAATAACCATTCCCTTTTAGATTCCTGCACGTTGTTTTCTAGGAGGTAGGATTCTCATGTGAAAACAAGGGAGTGGGGGCAATGAGATCGAGCTTAAAGCCGATCTGGGAAGGTTAAACCTGCTAAGCCATCACACGCTCAGAACGTGCAGATGCGATCTTTTGAAAATACTCCTCTGAAGATGCCAGCTCTCTAAAGACGGTCATGTTTTCTTCCACTGCATGTGACAGCCATTTTGCAAATCTAAAAAATAGAGTAGCAATATCCCTCCCGCCCCCCTCTTTCTGTTAATATTTCTTTTGTTCCCAGACCTGAAGCGAGATGCAGAGCAAGATCGTCCCCCTTGGCGTTTCTAATGCAGCAAGGAGGGAACAAAACCTTCTCCAAAAGCCTGTTTCGGTTTCCATACTATGCCTCTTGGGCTGCCCAACATGGCGCCTCTGCAGTGGTTACAGATGATGTCTTCTTACTGCGTCCTACATATTTAAGCAGAAGTCTTTAATGATAGATGAGCAGTTCTCAGCTAGAGCTCCTCCCTGGGCTGCTGCAGCGGGGTGGCGGGGGGAGCCGGGGATGACTAATCGTGACTCCCACAGGTCATTGCTAAAGAGCAGCTGAAGGTGAATGGAAAACAAGGAATAAATCCTCAAATCAATCGAAACGGAGGCAAAGGGGCGGGGGGAGCGGTGAACTTAAGCCTTCAGCTACCCGAAGGGGCTGTGCGTTCAGGCGGCCAGGGCTTGACTTTTCCTTCTTGTGCCGGGCAGAGTCCTAGAGAAGAGGCAGAAGCCCGGGGACACCATCGAGCTGACGGAAGATGGCAAGCCCGTGGAAATGCCCGAGAAGAAAGCCCCGCTGTGCGACTGTACCTGCTTCGGGCTGCCCCGGAGGTACATCATTGCCATCATGAGCGGACTGGGATTCTGCATTTCCTTCGGGATCCGATGTAACTTGGGAGTGGCCATCGTGGATATGGTCAATAACAGCACCATACACCGAGGAGGAAAAATTATCAAAGAGGTGGGAACCCTTCCCTCGTAGATCCCACGTCCTTCCAGTGCACCTCCCTGGCCAAGCCCCCGAGGCAGGCGGGGCGGGCTCTGCCCCCTGCCCGGCGTTGCCCCCGCTTCAGCCCGCGGTGCTGCCCCGCGCCTCCCGGCCCCGCCGCCGCCCTTGGCAGCACGGAAACCCCGTTCCTGAGTTGTTCTCGAACTATTTCTACCTATTTTTTCCTTTTCCGTTCCCAGCCCAAAGCCATTTTGAGGTATTAAATCGCGGGCAGATTTTTTTTTTGTCTCCCTTTGCACACAACCTCGAAAAACGCAGGTATCTCCGAAAATAAACGTAGGGGATGGGGGAAGGAGGGCGTCGACTAAAGCGGCTGCCGGCGGCTGCGCCGCGCTGGAACAGCGGCGGGGAGGTTGTGCGGGCATGTTTGAAAGCACCAGGGGGAAAGAATTTGTCTTGGTAAAAGGCGTTAAATGCTAAGACCCGTTCCAAAGCGAGTTACAGCGCAGTGAGAAAGAGGTGAATGCTAAACACAGAGGAGTGTTAAACATAACGCGTCCGGAGACAGCCAGAGCCCTGCGGCTTGCTCCTTGCCCAGGTAGGCGCTCGC
>NW_009258765.1:386073-445582 GCF_000687185.1 Egretta garzetta | reverse complement strand
TGGGGGGGGCGGCTGTGATGACGCAATGCTCGCCTGGCGTCAGACCGCCTGCGGGGTTTGCGGGGGACGGCTCCTGTCTGTTTCGTTTTCCTTTAAAAAGTCGTGTCAGGAGGTTGGGGCGATGATAGTCAAACCACCCCTATTCAGAGGCACATCCAAAGATTCATTATTTCATCAAAGCTTGAGAGGGTTTTTTTTTTCTTCCCATGACTGAACGAAAGAATTTTATGATTTTTGTTTTAATGAAAAGGAAAACCATCAGCAGATGAGACTGCCACAATGAAAAGAAAGTGCAGATGGTGCGGGGACTTAAGGACTCGTTTCTATGGTGTCTGGCAATTTTTCAAGCACCCAGGGTGCGATTCTACCTGTTAATTAGATCCACTGAGTATTCAAGACACATGAGGCTTTCACATCCCTGCTTAATGCCATAGGCTCACCGCTCGTAGAAGTAGCCAAGGTCCTAGTGCCACTCTTCAAAACGATGGCAAACTAAGTGCAAATGGACACTGAAGTCGGCAATATATACCTTTAACTCTTCCCAGGAGTGGGCAACATCAAAGGTAGTCCTGGAGAGGCAGAGAGGCTTTGCCTGGGGAGCAGGCTTACTCCTGGGGAGCAGGCTTACTCCTGTGTGTTTGAGAAAGAGGTGGAGGAGGGAGGGGAGCTACGGCAAAAATGCTCTCTCAGAGGTAAATACCTTTTAGATAGAGACCTACATTGAAAATGACGAGTATTTGCTAATGGAGAGATGCTCTGCAACTGAGACAACCCCAATATCCCTCCTTTTAAAGCAAATAAACCAAGATACAACATTTATTAATCTGGGGTATCCAGTGCCATCTTTCTAGTAACGATTCAGAAGTGTAAAAGGCTGTTTCAAATAACAATTAACAGCCAGTTAAAGGCTTCTGCTTTTCTTCCTCCTTCGAGCGTTTTTGCATCTTTACACAGCCTGTAACTCCTCAGGATTAATTGGAGTCTTGCTTGAGCAAAGGCTGCAGAATTTGACTCAGAGAATCAAAAAATCTGCCTTCATTCACTCGAGCAACACCAGTCAAGTCATTTTAAGCAATCCAGAATGAAAGCGGTGCAACTGCAAAGATTTTCATGACAATGGCAGGGACATTCCCAGGAAAACTCAGTAGTAGAAACACAACCTGGCATACATGAATGAAATTTTCGTCCTCCTCACAAACATTTACATTTATGCCAGTAAATGAAGACTAGTTCCTGTTATTAGCCTGGGTGTGTTTTAACTCAACAATTTTCACAGATTAGTGGTTAGTTATTGCTAGTGTGAAAGCCTCTGAGACAACTCCAACACAGGCAAATGACTATGTAAATCACAGATTTAATTAAGAAACAAGCTACAACATACATGCCAGTAATTGCAGGTAATAAAATATGGATAGCGGCTGTGGTTTATACTTAGTCTGTAGATAAAAATGGCAGATAATTGAGAGCTGAGTGGTTTGAATAACAGGGTATCGAGGAGGTGAAAATACAAGTTAGTTCCTGAATGCTACAAAGAGATTTTGACATCTACACATTCAACTTGAAATGAACAGGATGACTGCAGGGTAAAGTGGCACCCAAAATAGGGTGCCAGCCTTGATGTCCATACCCTTTCCAAGAAGCTGCATGAGAAAAAGTTAGGGAAGTGAGTACACGGGCCTAGAGGCCTACAGCACCAATAGAATATGAGCTACTACAAAAGTCTCTGATGAGTTACACGTCTCCTGCTACAGCCACAACCGATCACTTCACACCATGGTGGATGACAGCCAAGTAACTTTTTTCTTTTTTACAAACCTCACTGAATATCTGTGTGGCATCAGTGGTTTCCTTTGCATTCAGAACAAGCCTGAATTTATACAGAAAAACAAAGTTCAGATGTACATAAAAAATAATAGGCTCTAGAATAGCACCACTGGATTCAAGATGATCTGTGAGAAACTCAGTCTTGAGCTCAAGAAAAAGGGAGATTTCTGAGAGATTCATTCCCTGGAAGGGAAGGAAGTAATGATTACATGGGAAAGAGAGCATCGATGAAAAACTGACTCCAAGATGCTAAGCAGAAGGAAATTGGGAGGAAGGTTAAGGTGTGCTTTGTGAGCTTAATTTGTTATTGACAGGGAGTTGCTGAGTGTACTGCACTGAGTTTGCTTGACATTACGATTCAGTCTAGCAACCAATTATAGAGATTGGGTTGACATAATTTGAAAGTTTCTCTAAGGTATAACACATGGAAGAAATGACCTTCCTGAGTATCAAGAAAATCTTTCTACACACAATCCATAGATTTCAAACTGGGCTGAAACCCTTTATTTTGATTCTGACCCTGTTTTCAAATGCCAATCAAGAATTAGCAACCCTGAGCTCTGAACTCCCTATTTCCTTCAACTGAGTCTGTCAATGGGTAGCATTTTACTGATATCCTTTGCTAATTGTAGAATTCAAGGCTGCTTCTGCCTAATTATTCTCTTCAGCCTTGACCCACTGCTCTTATAAGGCATAGCTCCCCATTACTTCTGACAGATCAGATTTAGTAATTTACAGATTTACGAGTGGTAAATGGAGTTTCTCAGGAATATGCACTTGATAGCCTGGGTCTCAATTTTTCTCATATTGCATCACTGATGATTTTCTGTTACAGAGTATTTTCAGCCCAACACTAGGAAAATGCTTTATTTAAAAGAGGTGTATTTACACTGCTGTAGTACCAACAAGGCCAAACAAAACTGTGTTCGAAAATTCCAGAGAACATTCAGAAACAACACAACTCCCGGGAACTTACCTCTCAGGTGGTCAATAGAAGTTGGGCTGCTATGTTACTATGTTCAGTGCTCCTGAACACTACCAACCTCTATTGACTTCTGTAGGAATAGGGAACCTTCAGTACATTCCAAGACAACATAATTTTTCAAAAGACATGGACTGGGCCTCAGGTGCCCCCTTGTTTGCAATCAGTGAAGCTTTAGAATTGCATCCCTTGAGTAGTGTGTGAAAATAGAAGAGGATTCCCTTTTGCTACAAGGCTAGAGACCTCTTCTCCCAGGGGAGTATCTGCCTCTGGAAGATGCTGGTATGAAACCACTATGGAACCAACCACAGGAGGCTGGAGGTACAAAGGGAACGCAATGTGGAGTTCCATGGGTAGGGTTTATTACAGCTACACCTTTTCTCAGTGTTAAGTTCTCAATGAACCATGAACAATTAACCTTGCCATCAATTAAGCATGACACGATGATAGCAGAGAGTATTGACCAGGCTCTAGTAGTTTAGAGAAGGCATCCTGTCGTGCAGACATCCAGGTTTGCAACTAATCTAGGTTACTTCTCCTATTTGAACATACGTACAGCTTTACACTAAAAAAAAGCGCCCTTTTCCCCAGGCTGCAGTACACTGGGAGTAGAATTCATGGTCCCTGCAGAGATGTTTACGTAACTATCTTTATTGAGAGAAAATACCGGGTATGATTCAGAGATTTTGAGACTTCAGGGGCAAGAACAGGCAAGTGGATTCTAGAAAGAAATCCAAAGTTTATTGGTTAAGACTGGCAAAGCTTTCTCCTGCAAAAGTGAATAAAGAGTGAGACTTTTTTTCTTCAGACTGTTGGGGATTCAGTGCTATATTTTTCACTAAATCACAGTGGATTTTACTAGTATGAACAGGGTTTTTTTGTAGGAGGAAGGAACTGAGTTGCTTTTGCATTGTTTAAAATTATTTTTACTGGAAAAAACCAAGAAAACATGAAAATTCAAGTGTCATGCCCTAATACCATGTATCCACACTATTTAATCAGCTGAGCTATTACTCATAATGACAGTTAATGCCATTTAAGAGCACATAAAATCTCATTTAAATGCTTTTAAAGTACAGGTTTCAATGTCAGCATTACAGAGGCTCCCACCAGAGGGGTTGTCATTACATGATTAGGATGCGATGTGAACAGGAAGGGTATGAAATGCTGACAGTCCTCCAGCCCCACCTAGTCTTAATTTCTACTTAGCCCATGTAAAGACATTTGGCTAGGGCTAATCAGAATTCATCTCATCTTTACAAATTTTAAAAACCGATCATCATTCTCAGTGACTAAAATCTTATTGAAAGAAAGAATGAAATTTGTGGTTTGGTTGTTCTTCAACTCTATCATTCAAAAGTGATTTTGATGGAGTATATTTAACAACAATGGCCAAGTTGTTTAAATATTTTGGAACAATGCAATGAATGCAATATTCTGCTATGAAATACAGAAATGTCATTTAATAATTACATTCTTTTGTAGCAACTGCATTATAAACAGATTTTGCTGTTCTGATGCTTTGAAAACAGCAAACTGGAAACTAGCGTAGTTTTTCCTGAGTTTGGGCTCCTCCAGGAATATTTATATTGTTTAACTGAGTGAGTTAACAAGCACTTCAGACCTCAGGTGGATTGTGCCATTCCCAGAATATGCGTTCTCTCTGCCTGTCTACTGTACAGGGACATGGGAATGTGTATAAATGCTGATAATCTCGTGGGTACAAAAAGGACCAGACAACCAGATGATATATTAAATCCCATTTGGTAAACTATATACAGCACTTCAAGTGAAAAGTGACATCTGGGAGTAGGGAACCACCCTGGAAAGCAGTCACAATAAGTGGGATCTTAAGCCATGCTGGACTAGAAACCCATCATAGGCTTCCAACATGATGCTCTAATAAGGAAGTCGATGTAATCCTGGGGTATTTATATTTCTGTATTTAGTGCAGTGAGTGTATTTAGGTCAATGACACTGACCTTGGATTGTTGCAGGTAATTTGGGTATTTGCATATTAATATGGGTGTTGAAAAATTAGAGATCTGTTTAGAGATCTTTAATTACTTAAATGGTGATAGTATATAATGTCATAGAGTGAAAGAAATAGCAATACCTATGTATTCAGTATATCAGCATATAACAAAGAATACCAGGAGGCAATCTGATTACAAAGTATGCATATAACTCCACTGGAAAAAATTGCTGGATATAAACATGTGCTTTAGTCCCATGGAAAGATATAACAAAAATCAGTAAGTGACAGCCATATAAATGAAAGAAGTGTAAATATTAACAATAATGACAAGGCACCACTGGCCCAACCAGAGAAATTATATGCTCGATTCTTTTTCTTTGGGTGTTAAATTCCTATATTAGAAGTTATATTCTAGCTATTATAAACAAATGTTTTCAGTACAGAGACAATTAAGCAAAAAAAAAAAAAAGGGATAATCAAGTGAAACATAAGGATAAATATCATAGAGAATGCTGTCAGGTTAGATGGCCTTAAAACTAAGCACTTATTTTATCTCTAATCTAGAAATATAATAATTTTATTTAGATTTATACTTCCATTTCCACATCCACACCACTGAAAAGCTGCAGCTCTCAGTGAATAAACTACCTGCTGTGTTGTCACACATATAAGGGAAGGTGTGAAACTGTACTGGTTTTTACCACCTCATCTCAGGCTAATTTAAATATTGTTATATTTTAGCTTCTGATACACTTTTTAAAAATTCTTTTAAAAACACGCTGGAAATCTGTAATAAACCCCTTGCCCTAACAAAAGAATTACCGAAATGCTGTGGCAGTATTTTCTCACTGATTTCCTAAGCGAACAGTTTAAGTGCTTACTGTAAACCAGGGAAGATTCTCTGAAATTAATGGGTGATTGTTAGATTACACAGGATAGGGAATTAATTCCCAAGTTTGAAATTATATATTTAAAATAGAAATGCAGAGTTTGACTGTACGTGCCAAGTACTGTTTGAAAAAATAGATCTTCAATAATCACAGACTTCTTTTGGTAAAACAAAGCTAAGTGACCATTTTAGCTCATTTGTGTATACTCAAACATTAGAAATATCTTACACAAAGAAACACAAATGGCATAATAGAATGACAACTTTTTAAAAATTAAACTCACCTTATAGTTCTAATATAATGACATATATTTCTCATTATCTGATAAACAGTGAGTCCTGGCACTATTCATATTAAGAATCATCACTACATAACTACATTAAATTTCTCTACAATGCAATTATCTCTCATCTATGTTGAACTCTTCATCATTGTCACATTCTAACCTGAATGAAAATATATAAATCAACCTTTCACTTCAAGTTTGTCTTTGTTTTTAAAGTGCCATTCATCTTGTTATTAAGGGCTAAATCCTTCTTCCTAGTAAGTAATCCAATGGGATTATTTGCATGAATAAACCGAACAATATTTCAGACAATTGTATGTCAGTGCATCTCATCTCAGAATCCCAAAGGTTTTCACTGAAACCGTGTCATTAGTGTGTCAGTGAGATCAGAATATTTCTCCTTAACTCAGCCTTAATGACAACAAGCATAAAAAAAAGAAAAGTAAGGTAAATTACTGGTTTAGAAGTGCAAGACCAAAGATTTCCTAGGACTTCACATCTTTACATTTTCCTGGTTTAAAGACAGAAATTATTCACTCTCCTTTAGCTGTTAGACATATTGTGCGCTTTTCTGATTTGCAACAATGTCTAATTCACAGCATGACCAGGGGATTTGTGGATGGTTAGACAGGAGCCAACTTCTCAACTTCTGAAGACATAAACCGACCTTGCACTGTAAGACAGAACCCCCGATGGTGTACTTGCCAACCCCACCTTTCACGCTCAGTTCAAAACCCTGCAGATTAAACTGGGTTCCAATCCCAGGCACTGGTGTTGGGTTCGTCTGCTTCCAGGCCAAGAAGCCAATATTTCACAAAAAAACCCAAGACGATTTTGTCACCCTACTGCAGTCTTTTAAGCACCAGTCACTCCGTGAAGGGGACTGGGGAAACATCTACGGGTGGCTGGTACCACTGCTCCCTCTGCCATATGGCTCAGGGTCCTTCCATTTTTCTGTCATGAATGATGAAGCTGTTTTCACAATTTAATGATGCAACAAGGGATTTGGATGGGGGTTTTGGTTGATAAAAGGGGGCCTCAGATGTGTGACAAAAATTAATAATGTATCCAAGCCCTTATTATACTAGATTAGATGGCGGGAGGTCGGCTTTTACATATTAATGCTTCATGAAGGGCTTATAATAGGATTTAGTATGAAGGGCACACAGACACATCTCCCTCCTCCCTTGTAGACATATGAATGAAAATAACCTGTTTTATCACATTTTTAAAAAGCCAAATAAAGCTGCTATACTATGGCTTCTGGCCACAGACTGTTATTAAGAAGGATCAGTTTTAAGCGATTCTCTCATGAAGCACAGTCAACCTAAGACTGGCACTTGGGAATAAATGTTCTTCTCTAATGTCAAAGGTATCTTATTCTATCTGTTTTGCTGGGCAGCTGAGTTCATCAGCCACTCTAATATTCATGGCATAATCCCAGCTTTGTTAGCCCTATGCCATTTTATGCAAATTAAAGGCCCAATTCAGAAAACACCACCACATTCTGTCTATCATTTATGAAGCCATGAACTGTCCAGGTGGGCATTTCACAGGAATATGTCTACAGTAGAGGGGTCAACAGAGTCATCAGGAAATTAGCCTATACTAGAGAAAAGTCAGAATGATGATATATGTCGCAGAATAGCTAAACAGTGTCTCCCCATACTGGGTTCACTTTCACTTAGTCCATTTCAAGTACATAAATGTAAATAGAAATTGTCCCGAGAAGGGTAATCAGCATGGCTACAGACTGAAAAGACAACTAGAGTAAAAGAAATATTATCAGGAGTATGTAGGTTGCAAAGGAGATGAACAAGTGACAAGACAAGGTACATACTTAATAAACATCAGTATAGGTAACGTAAATATTCCCAATGAGTGGCTACTCACAGTTCGCAGTCAAGCAGGAAACCATTGATGCACAGGGGAACATCTGAAAAAATGAAGAAAATTGTTGCGCTATATTACCGAGGAAAAAAATAATCTTGTCAAAAATCAGGAAGAGCACTGTTTATATTTACATAAATTGGAAGCAAGTAAACCATCATTAATGGTGTTAAATTTTTAGTTTCCCTCAAGCAAGAACATTACAGGGCTAAAATATTCTTTACTCTGTTACTGAGAAGCACCTGTATAACTCTTAGTTGACAAATGTGGACTTTTGGAACCATTTGGATACAGAATGGCGGCGATCCTCAAGGTACTAAATGCAGAGAACTACACTTACTCTTGAGTTATTTCAGGACTAAATATAAAAATTACAGCATTTGACCTTGCTTGTTCAGCTATAACTAACAAGAGCGGGATTATGTTTGAAATTTGGATTTATTTTTGCATTCCATCCTCCATGGATCCAAAGCCTTTGAAATCGGTATCTGTAGAAAATTTGCTACACAGTTTACATAAAATTACACCAGATGCTTTCAGACCAAGCTGATAAAGAAACTTACTATTTATTGGGATTATACCACCCATGTATGTGAATACTGTCAAACAACTTTGCTCCCAGTTCTCTCCCAAGCCTCCATGAATCCCTACTGCATGTATGATACCTCATAACCAGGGCTTAGGCTATGATTCAACTGTCTCTGTTTTCAGAGGGGAAAAGACTAATCCTCTCTGAAACAAAACCCGCGTATGCTTCTGACATAGTTAATTCCAGTCACTCTATCCAACAGGTATCCTTAATCACCTCTACCTTCTTGGATACTTCACCCCAATACAATATGCAAAATGGATTTCATGCAACAAAATGCTGTTTAGGTTGGTTGCATAAAACCACCAATGTCACAGTCACTTCGCTCTGAAGGAATCTGCATTTGCTCTGAGCAGTCCAGATACAATCTTCCATAACATGTGGCCCATATGTCAGAAAATGCTCCACAAAGCAGTACAGATGTAGCTTGAGTCCAACGCATAGCAGTTATCCTGCCGACCAGCTCCACAAAGCACTTTAAAGTTAAAAACACAGATGATTTCTTTGATAAGTGTATTATATTTCTCTAAATCAACAGAGACAGTTGAATCATAGCCTAAGCCCTGGAACTTGGTAAGGTAATTTCAGTGAGATGGTCTTGGTTTGAAACATGATATATTTAAAGAGCAAGCCAAAGCTAATGAGCTAGAAGGAATGAGTCAGAGTTTTATTTAGACATATATGGATATAATGAGTTGTAAAATGAAACCACAGGTTTGAGAGATTCCCCAGCTGAATTCAAACAGGTTATAGAGAGGGTTGGTGGGGTGATCAAATGAATGAAGAATAAAGACAACGAGTTGAAGGGGGCCTGGTTCTCTTAGCAATGCAAAAGAAAGGCGATAGGATTGCTATTGGGGTAAAGTGCAGAGATTAAAACCACTAGAATAAAGCAGCATGGGTACAAGATATCTACTGGATGTAGGAAGTAACAAGCTGGAAAAGCCTCCAAAATAAGTAGGGCAAATGCTAATTACTTCTGAGATGGAACTTGATCTGCTTATGAAGGGGTGATGTAATGCAGTTGCTGGTAAAAGCAATGATCAGAACTTAATGACCCTGGAGTCTTTTACATTCAGCATCAATTGCAATGATGCTATCATCCAACAGTGCCCAAGTTCTTCATACACAACTACATGTAAAAAATAGGTCTGTGAGCATGCAATGGAAGGCACAGGCTGAAAACTATTTAGGGTCTTGGTTTGACCTGCATGAGTCAGTGGCATTAGTGGGGCTTGGAGAAGGCAGAATGCTAAAGGGACTTTGTGTTACCAGTACACATTGACTTAGTCTCTGCATGGCATTTTGCTCTGGTGCTTGATCCAGTCCTTGTATGGCCCATTTTGCTAAAAGCCTTGTGAATATTTTGGGTTTTATTTATCTTCAGAGCCGCCAGATCAAACCACAGTAAATTCAGGTCGTCAAAATGTTCGTGTTCTATATGAAAGTCTTAGAAGGGCCTCATCACACCTGATATGGATAGAGATACAGTTTGTAAGGGAAGTGTTAATTGGTAGCTAAACCCCTGAAATTTCTGTATGTTCAGTAACTGCACAACTCAAAGAAAAAAAAATAAGTTTAAAAGGATGATCAGAAACTGTCATTGCTAGCAACGCTTGCAGAAGGAAGGATTCTGAAAAACTGTTGCACACCTACAGGCGTTTCTCCTCAGACATCACATTTGACTCAAAAAATTAAGCATATAACCAGCATTCAGCCTTGCAGTTCCTCTCAGAGTAGAAGTTCTTTGGGTTGTATAAAAATATAACATAATCAGTTCTATGTTGTATTGTTGGCCTTTTGCAGGAGGAGGTGTGTCAAAGATGAATGATAGTAGGTAGAGTCAAAGATTTTTTTAGAAAAAAAATTTCAGAAATCTTGAGCTGACACAATAGTCTAAAAGTCACTTTGCGTGACACATGTTCAGCTGCTCAATGGTGCTGCTGCTCTGGGACTCTCCCAAACAAGCACTGTTCAAGAAAGAACACCAAGGGACAGTCAAGACCCAGTTTATTTTTTATATATGTTTGATAAAATAAGCCTGTTCAAAGTATTTTACATGTTTTCTGTGAGGAAAAGGAGTGGCAATAACCAGCTCACTACCTTGAATCCAAATAAATTTCATTTTTTTTTTAATGACAGAATTTTCATCTCATCTTTAAACTAGGTTGAGAAAACTTTGCAAGGAAAAATCATGTTTTCACTCCTCTTTAGTTTCCACCCTTACCTAACAGAGGACTCTCATCTAAGACTAGGAAAAATATTTTATGGCTATTCAAAAATAAACTATTTGTGCAATGCAGATACTTTACCCAAATGAAAATGTCCCCTGTTATATGATCAGTGTTACTGTAAAATTGTCAAGTGCAGAGGTTGTATGTCGCAGAAAAGAACATGGGCTACGTTTTCCATAGGTTCCTCTTTACAGTCAGAATAAACCACCTTATAATATTTTTATTTAATTTATTGTAGCAATGTGAAATGCTTCCACACACAACTCCACGATGCCCTAGAAAAGTAACAAAATAATAAAACTTTCCTATTCTGTAGATAGGACTTCCATAAAGTGATGATCAGTGGCTTTTTGGGGGGTAAAAACTATTCAGTTATCGTCCTGAATGAATTTTCAATGGAAGTTTTGAAAACTTCTTTAGGTTATCATGAAAACCAATGCAAGACCTTCTATGCCTTCATAGTTTTCTGTGTAAATCCACTAAAATATCTGCAGTCTTACGTTGTAGATGTCAGTGACCAGTAATTACTATTTAATTACTTTGGATTTGAATGAAATGGCATTCATAATTCACTGATACAGCATATATTTAAGCATCTTAAACCTACAGTATTTTCTCTTAAATAAATATAAAAAATGCTGTTTTGAACACACAGACTTACCCTTTGATTTTTATTTTTTTTAAAGGATAAACTTTAGTTAAGGTACTTCATATCCTTCAGAACAGACATCTGGTTTCCATAACAGTTTCATTTTCACAAAGTTGGACGACTTATTCAGAGAATAGAGACATAGATAATTGTGGAATTTGTCAATTATATTAAAAAATGACATAAATAGAAATACATGGGATTCAGACAGCTGAGGAATTGACTCCTCCCCTTGCACATATGAAAGGGATTTTAGCTTTATGGAGTCATTGGTAGCAATTTTCACTCCCAGTCACTGGGGTAAAAGGATGCTTCCAACCAGGACCCCTTACTTTCAGATATCATATGTGTAACCCAGTATGTCACCCATCTGTTACTCAGCATTTGGCAGGCATCTGTGTTCCCACTGCTCTCAGCTCAGTTTTTGAGCTGGCACTTCTTCCAACCAAGTAACAATAGCTCTAACGCACTTCCATGCAGAATGCTCATGTAATACGAATTGCCTGGAAAAGGTAGATGAGAATAGTGGGGCTGCACAGATGCAGAGATTAGAAATCCAGAGATGAAAATAAATACATTTCTTTCTCTTAGTTTGTCCCCAAAGAGAAAAATGAGCCAACTGGCGCAAAACCCAAAAAGATTAATTCCCCCTGCAACCTCATTCCGTTCTAAGCATTTTTCCTGAATTGTCAGAGTAATTTCCTTCCTCCGCTCCCATCCCAAACGTCTCTTAGTCAAATATGATTTTGCTATTATTACTACTTGTATTACAGGGGGACTAAGTCACAGCTCATGACCTTCATATAATGCCAATGTCAGTAAAACACTGAGGAGCAATGTTAGAGCCTGTCTTTTGGGACTGAGTCTACTGGGTCTAGAAATAGATAAGCAAAGCATAATTTGTTGTTTCAGGACTTACTCTGGTCACTTATGAGGATGAGGACTTACCATTTTTCTCTCCTTGACATACTACTACTGTATTTATTAATTTGTCTTCTTCTGTATATGGCTATTTTCTTCTGTATATATTTACACAGTTGATGATTTCAGGTCAGAAAGGAATTTTTCCTTAAGTCTAGGGACTGCTGAAGGCACATCAGGACATTTTAATTCCCTCCTAATGCCAGGGCTGAGAATGATGTCTGGCAATGATGGCAATGCTGGCAGTATTGGCCTCTCCTGCTCTGTCTCTGTGTCATACTGCAGTTTCCCCAGAGCTTACCTTCAATCTCCTAAAGCTCTTCATTTGTGCCATGGCATTAAAATATGTTTTGTGGGGTTTGGAGAGTGCTCAGCATGAAATCGATGTTCAGGAATACCTCTGAATGAAAATTCAACAGCGCAGCTACATGGAATTCCTAGGCTGGGCTCAACCTAAAGGTACCATGCAGCAAGACTTGGCTGAGTCTGTAAGAGATGTGAACTCTGATGGTGTGTGTGCTCGAGGTATAAAGCCTTCTCCACAAGTCCATGCTGCTATAGAAGGCATGACCAGAGAAATGCACAACAGGGAACAACAGTTTTAAGACTGTGTATCCCATAAGGACCACATCTGCCCATTCAAGATGATATTGGAATATCAAGAGGACAAACAGACACATGAATAAAAAATGCAGTGGGGTGTGGGATAGGAATGAACACTCCTAAACTGGCTGAAAGTCTTATTTTAAACAGGGAACCATGTCTGTCTGAAAATGAATACAATCCATCTTCAGTTGCAATAAATACAACTATGGAACCCCACATGCTGTCAATTTGCCATGGAAACATAAGGATCTCAAAGAAAAACATGGTTTCTAACCCATGTTTGGAGTTGACATTGCAGCAAAATTGAGCAAATGAGAGTTATTTGAGAAGCAGAAATGAAACTAAAGAGTATAATGTATCATAAAACCACTAGCTTAATAAACATGACAAAAAGTTAAGCAGAAAAAAAAAGAACAATCTAATTTTGAGGTTTGATGCGTGGGTCAGTAAAATGCCTTAGAAATGCCTTAGGAACAATCGGAATATTCCATTTCCCAATTAAATATATTAGAATGTGAGCAGCATTCAAATACATTTAGATTTACTGTAGCTGAAAATCATTCTTATTTGATTGAAATCATAATAAATGTAGTTAGCGGAAATATTTAAAACAATAAAACAGTAAGTTTGTTACAAAACCCAGAACTGTATCATGATACTCTGTTAGGAAGAAGAATTTAGTATTTATGGAGGTGAAATAAATGTAACAGGACAAAAGAGTACACAGGAGAAATACTGAATATATTTATGGATGTGCATTGAGACATGCAGAGGAAATGTAGCAAGATGTATTTGCTCTCGACTAAGAGTCATAGATGAAACCAACTCACTAAAATAGGCATGCACTAAATTCATGGTGCCACTTTTAACACTCATTCAAGAAAAAGGATAAAAACCCCCCATTTCTGACAAGAATCATAATTTATTTCTTATTTATTCTACCCTCAAATACATAGACTTTGGGGGCGAAAATTAATCTGAAAGCTGTTTCAATAAAGCACAGTTCTGAGAAAGAATTGACTTACAAGTGACATTGTGGAATTATTTGATTATCTGCTCCTCAATGTAACTAAATATTCACTGGTACTTGTGCGTCTAAATACAGGCAAGATCTTCATTTGGAAGATGCATGTCTGTGATCATTCCTTAAATTGCATTTTCCTTTCACTTCTAGAAGCATCAGATGCAAGGGAACGGCTTGTCTTTAGTTAACATGAGAACAAAGGCAATTGTGGGAAATGCAGCTTTCAGCTGTGGCAAACGGGAGCTGATTTCAGATACAGAATTGAAAAACTAGAGTAAATTTCCTTGAAAAACAGTTACATACCATAACAATTATGCAAATCTCATCCTTAGAAAGAGATGGCATTTTTTAATATTCCATCTTAGCATGATTTTAACAGGAGTAGTGATTTAGAAAGAGTTGCACTGATTCACACGAGCTATGAATCTGCTCCAGCAAGTCTATGCGCAAACACAAATTTAAAACCATATTGCTGCATTAGGCATTTAGCTAAATATCTATTCAGCAAAGAAACAGGAAAGGCTACAAACCAAACAGTCCTTTCTCCCTGCTTACAAGCAAATAAGGATTTTCTTGACGAACCTTTAGAACAGTTACAGTCTATTGCTCTTCAACAACTGCTGACAGGAACATCTAATTTTTTAAAAGAATTTTTAAAAATCAAAAGCAAAGCTCTTATGAATCCCAACTTTTCTCATTAATAAATAAAGAAAAAAAGCAAATGAAAACCAAGACACCAGTGTGGTTTATGCGAACATATGGGGGGTATTAAAATGTAAGGAAGCGAACTGCGCGTACTTTTGGACTAGAAACTTACACATAAAGAAATTGAGAGCAAAGATGGAATTCAGGCCAAAATAGTTCACACAGTGCAACACAAACACATGCACCACTCAGTCCCAGTAAATGTATTGAACATGCTGCCAAACAAAGCCAGAAATGTGCTGCACAGCCAGCTAGATCTTGTTTAACACGAGATGGGGATGACAGGGAACACAATGAGGACACCAGATTTAGAGCTATTTAACAAAGCTTCCTTACTGTGCCAAGAAACTTTTTTTCTGTTGCCCTTTAATATTTGTCAAATAGAAGGGGAGTGTATTCCGTTTGCTATTTAAAGATTCGTATCAGGCTGTAATTCTAGATAGAGAATGTGAAATATAGATGTCTCTGGCAAGAATTTTTGTCATGAAACTTATTGCTGCTTCCTGCTTCTTTAGCCCAAGGTCTGTTTCTCACTAACTTATGGCACTGTACCAATTTCTGAAGAACACATGCTAAGGTTAAAGGTTTCTGTCAAATCGGTTCCACATCAGATACCGTGATGTCATATGTTAAGACATCTCCTGGATTTATCTTAGCATTACATAGTTTTGTATAAAGAAAGCGGCCAGTCATTGCTACTAGCTTCATCCCTTTGCATAGTTCCACTGAAGGGAAAGTGGGGGGGAAAAAGGATTATTTCCACAGTAAAGGAATGAATGAACATGAAAAAATGATAAAATAATGCTGGAGAAAAGGCTTCCTCCTACAAGGGGCAGATATTAATTGAATCAAATTAAAATTTAGTCAAAGCAGTAGAATTTTGAAAATTAGTGATCACGTCACACATTTATTTAGACCTTGTAATGTGCCTTATTTGAAGCAATTCCTAGGTTGCTGTTGGAGTCAATATCAGCAATGGTCAATGAGTAGCCTCTGAAAAACCAGCAGAAAGAACGATCTGTTTTCTATGGATATGTGTTTCCAGATTGAATAACCCATGTGTTTAAGAAAATTCCATCTCTGAAATTCTTCCTGCTGCTTTGGCATTTATAAAAAGTGGATTCTCTTCTGCTTTATATGTACTGAATGCATGGTGCCACTTTCTTAAAATTAAAGCACTAACAAGAATCTCTCTTGCACTTGGCCACCTGTTTTAGCAAACCATTTGGAGACCCTGTTTCTAATTTCTCTAGTGGGTGGTGAATTCAGTCAGATTTGGTTGAAATAGATATGAAGATTGAAGGGGAGCGTGAGGATTTATGGGGAGAGTAAGATCTATACCTGTGATTGCATAAGATGTATTTCCCTAGAAAATTGTGCTAAATAGACGCATACATCCATGGTTGGTCTGGGTCTTATCGGACAGGTTATTACGCTAGATGGAAGTAGACACTAATCCAGTCCAGCAGTTAGTATTTTCCCTATATAAAGAACATATGTTTAAATACATCTGTATTGATATGTGAGCACATGTGAAATAAGTCAGTTGGAACAACACTGAAGTCACTTTTATTTTTTTTTCCACCCTTGCAGAGTATTTGGTGCTGCTATACTGCTGACATCCTCCCTCAACATGTTAATACCGTCTGCGGCCAGGGTGCACTATGGGTGTGTCATCTTTGTGAGGATCTTGCAGGGCCTTGTAGAGGTATGGGAAAATGATAAAATAACCAGTAAATGTGATAGATGCTTTTTAGCTTTTAATTAGCAATTGTAACTTTGCAGGGGAAAATAAAAATGACTTTTTTTATTACTGACTTTTGGTGTAATGGATTTCAATGTATGAATTACAGCTATTTGATTTTCCTTCATCTATAAAAATACACAGCAAGGTTTTCCTTTGCTGAGAAGCCAGTGAGATATGTATTTAATACTGAAGTTTCACTGAAATCCTGTACTGCATAGGGCTTATACTGGTGCTATTCTCGAGTTATTTGCTCTCTACCCTCACAGATTAAATCTATAATAAAGAATTAAGGTTCTATCACAGGCCCTGACCATGTTCTTGCTGGTATGAATGAGAGATTTACTGTGATTTAAGAGAAAAAAAAAATGAGCTTGCCTTCAAAATTTATTTGTTTCTTTACCGAATGTCAGATTTTTAAGCCTGTGATTGCTGGGTCTTTGTTCCTCAGGAATACACACCTCTGTTGCCTGAGCTGATTTTAACTCATTCGCTTTGTTGTTATAAAAAGACTCCAAAAGAGGGTCCAGAATGTGCCTGAAAAGATAGGTAACCACCAATCAAGTTCTTAAAGTATACATGCATAGGTATGGATCCATTCCTGAAAAGTGATCTGCATGTACAGAGGTGTACTTCATTGCAGAGAGGAGAGGAACAGAAGCAAGTGGGTAATTACAAATTAAAATAGCTGTTTTAGACCCACTCATTTCTATGATACTGTTCAAAGGAATTGTGAATGCAAAACATCTCAAACAGGACCATCTGAAGAAGGGTTACAATAAAACATGGCAATCTTAAGACTATACCTTTATGTTTTTTCTAAAAATTAACAAAAGACTGAAATGAACATGAAATTGGTAATAGAATCTTCTTTCAAAACAGAATAATGCATTTTACAACACTTTTTGTATATTGAGAGTAATAATCTCAGCATTTATGATAATCTCAACATTTGCCAAAAGTTTTTAATTTTTTCTACTTCTTGCATAGGAAACAAAACATCAGATTAAGAGCAAAGTGACTCTATGTAACTATGCATACATCAACATAATTTTTAAGCATGAATTTAATGAAAAAATAATGTATATTTCATACTAAATTTTCTAAAATTTCAACACTGCAAGATGCCATGATTTCTGTGTAGTTTTCCTATCATTAAGTTAAAGGCTGGTTTTGAAGAGACACATAAACATAGCTGGTTTAAAATCAAGCCAACTAATATCAGCCAATTATTTGCTTTATGTACTCAAGAACATCTGTTAAAGACAAAGGTAGTCAAAAACTTCTCTCTTGACATTGTATTTTTAAGCTCTTATTGATCTTATTTTCTAGTTTTAGAGCAGTGGAACAGTAATCTGTATTTCCTAAATTATACTTTAAATGTTAAATCAAAAAATATTAGAAGGCCACCAAAACTGAGGGTTGGAGAAATGAGCCCAGCATTAGAAAGACTCCAGAGGATCTGTGGTTTTGTGCTCCTTTTGTCTCTGCTACTTGTGCATTAAGATTCTTTTTTATTCTTTGCAATTCTTTCCTAGAAGGGAGAGGGGGATCAAAAGGAAATAATTAAGTTTTGTATCTGTTTCATAAGGCCTCTTTAATGATTTGGAGTGATACACAAAAACCATTTCAACTTTAATAATGTGAAGTTTTTCTACGGCTGTGCTCAGACTTGACTACAGAAATGCAAAGCATTCCTAGCTTCTTGTTTGTAGCAATTAAAAATAGCAAATAATGCAAAATGAACTGAGTGCTTGATCAGCATTAGCTAACTTGTGGCACACCCATTCCCCAGGGGGTCACCTACCCTGCCTGCCACGGTATTTGGAGCAAGTGGGCCCCCCCATTAGAAAGAAGTAGGTTAGCAACCACTTCTTTTTGTGGTAAGTAACTTCCTATTTTTGTCTTTCTTTCATGAGTAAAGTAAGAGTGTTTTGAGACTGAGTTTTTCTCCTTTTTCATCCGCATATGTCTTGTTTTGTAGGTTCCTATGCAGGAGCTGTTATTGCAATGCCTTTAGCAGGAATTCTAGTGCAATATACTGGGTGGTCTTCTGTGTTCTATGTGTATGGTATGCATTTTTTCTCATCTTACTCCAATGTTATATGACCTTACTCTACCCTTTTTAAAAATGTAAAAGCCACTGTTAAAAGGCCAAAAAAAAAAAAAAAAAAAGAAAAAGAAGTGGGTCTGTAAAGCTAAAAATACAGTCTAGAGAACAGGACAATGAAAAAAACAGAATTTAAAGGAGAGAGTAGGAAAGACATTATTAAATAGGAAGAGAAGCTAGTACATGGTGAAACCTTCATCACTTCAAGTACAAGTAGTGCCAACTGCTATGCAGAGCTATAGAATCTCAGGTCATGTAATGCTGCTCTTTTATTTATACAACTGTAAGTTTAGAGTACCTGCCCTGACTAACACGTCCTGAATTTTATCTGAAGACCTACATAATCTCTTTCACATTAGTTGTGCTACCTTAACTTACACTGATGGAAACAGAAGTCCCAAATGAGTTCATGCTGCAGGGTAAAATTGACGTGAAGTAGGGGAAAAGCTTATAGAAATTTAATAAACTACTCAGAAAGTGTATTGCTATGTTGAAAACAATGCCACAATCTTGTATTTTGCAGGTAAAAATTTTAGTGCAGTAATCAAACAGTGGCTTAAAGCAGAATGGAACTTCATTTACAGTCTGGTGAAAGGCAATGGAAGCTGTTTCATTGCACTGCATTGTACAAATTGATGTTAAAATACCAGTGAATATTCACAGTGAAATCATTCTGTAAATGAAACAAAGACTTCACTGTGGTCCAGCTCTGCGTGTATTTTGCACAAATATTGTTTGCACAATCCGATTCTATTAGAATGACACAGTAGAAGAGCAGTAACAAAAATTGCCATTTAAATCTATTATAATTATTCACAGATTTTTTCCTTGTTTGTTGCTTTACTGTGCATTTTTTAAAAGTCTTCCTTTCCATTCCAAAGGGAGCTTTGGTATAGTCTGGTACATGTTTTGGCTTTTGGTTTCATATGAGAGTCCTGCAAAGCATCCTACCATCACAGATGAAGAAAGGAGATACATAGAGGAAAGCATTGGAGAGAGTGCCAACCTCCTAGGTGCAATGGAAGTAAGACTATTACTCATACACTTGTTTCCTATGAGATAGTAATAACGCTCCCCAAAAAATCAAACAAAAACAACAAAAAATCAAACTTCCTTCTTCTTTAAAACAGAAAAGCACGTGTGAAGCAATTGAATTTTTGGGGGGGAGGGGAGATCTGAAATCTGCTGATGGATTTCTGAGCAGGTATTGCTTCTGCACAAAGAGAATCACAAGATCATAGAACAGTTTGAGTTGGCAGGGACCTTTAGAGGTCATCTAGTCCAACCCTTCTGCAAGGATCAGGGACATCTTCAACTAGAGCAGGTTGGAACATTGCCCATTATTGTGGTAACTTTGCTGTAAGCACGCTCTCAAGCCTCTCATAATCTGACTCAGTTCTGTACTGGATTAGTTCTCAAAAACTAAAAAAACCAGCTATGAACTCAGAGAATTTTCTAGCCACTTAATAATCCTGTTGTGCTAAATAATAATTTTCTTATTTCGCTAACTATTGAAAAGCTTTAAGGAAACTATCACCACGCTTAATAATTCAAGAAAGTAAAAAAATTTTGATTCTTCTGCCTCACTTTGTCTGCTCAAATTATTACACCATCCATTCCCAGTAGACCCTCACTACCACTCTCCATTATGTTTTCTAATTGGTCAGAACATTTATTCTTGATTGAACTCAGGAATAAACCATTTTTCTCTTAGTAAAAAAACTTTGATCCAGATTAAATAGAAAACTGGAAATATTACACAGTCGTTTCTTTGATAGGTGACATTTTTAGGTGTTCTCTGAGGAATATCTGGGTTGATACTCAGTAGTATTCAGCAGCGTTCATGGTTTCTTACACCTCTAAGTCCTTTTGAAAATCTGACACGAAATGAGATACTTCAAAGGATGTCCATATAATTCTAACTTGGGCTGGACAATTTATATCTATTTTTTACTGTTGTTTTTTAATTAAATGTTTTTTTGGAAGTGATTTGTTTGTATCAATAGTTCAGCTGCTTCTAAAATATTTAGGCTGAAATTCTTCCCGTAATTCCACTTAAGTGTAATTTAATAGGTATACAAGGTGTTGCATATCTCCATCTATGGGCTGTTTTTCTTTGAAGAAGAGACAGTATTCAAATCAAGAGTAGACTAAATTCAGCCTGAAACCTTGCCGAAGCGATTTTCAAACACTCATCTGGTTCTGGATCCTGTACTTGGATCAACACAGATGGGCAGAAACCCTGGGCTCAGGGATCAGTGCTGGGACTCAGCAGGACTGTAGTTCTGTCCATCTGTCTTTTGGTTTTTTTCATTATGCAATTCATTTTAAAAATACAATAAAACAAACAAAAAATGTATTGACAAAGCAGTTTCAGTTGTGACTTCATAAAAAAATAGTCACAACATTGGGATTAAGATTTAAATGCTGAAATACGTGCCTAAAATAAATCTGGATGCAGTTGCGTACTTACAGTGTAAAATCTGACTGTTGGCTTCAATACAGCAACATTGTCTTTTAAAGACATATTATTGTTTTGGACTTAGTATGTTCATGTTTATGTGATTGAGATAATGGCACTTGTACATGAGTGTTGTGAAAGAGCTAAGTATCACTGAGTTTCTCCACTTGTGCATTTTGTAGTAATTTTTACTTGCTTATGTTTTTAATTTAAATCTTGATCATCCAAATGTGGATGCATGTACTTTATGATAATTGAAGTCATTAGAATTCAGACACATAAAGCTGTGCAAATATGAGCTTGTGGAACTATAGGTAAAAATAACAGATAGGAAAAGGGAGGACAGGTAGTTGATAATGATCAAAATGGTGACTGGATCCCCCTTTCTATGTTTCAGAAATACAAAACTCCATGGAGAAAATTTTTTACATCTATGCCAGTCTATGCAATAATTGTTGCAAACTTCTGTAGAAGCTGGACTTTTTACTTGCTGCTTATTAGTCAGCCTGCTTACTTTGAGGAAGTGTTTGGATTTGAAATCAGCAAGGTATGTGAAAATAACATAAAGCTTTTCTCTTAGCTAAGTCAATATCACAGCTACATTTGTGGTATTTATTAGGAGGAGGAAAGAAAAGTGTTCTGCATGTTTATCATGGGATTACAAGCCTTAAATCTTATCCCTCCCAGTTACTGTTCCCTTGACCAGCATGTATAAATAAAGTAGTAACAATGACAAAGGATTGGACAGGGGAAGGTGAAGGCAGGATGAGATTTAGTGATGGTCTACTTGGGGCCATGTTGCAAAAAGACCTTCAGTTAAGTGCTTGAAACCAGATCATGCATGGTATTGGAAAGGTATTGAGAAACCCATTACGGTTCTGTCCCTGACACCCCAGGGGATGCAGGATCCCACCAAAGTTGTAAAGCATTGACAAGTGGTTCCATTTTTTCCGGTGCATTTTACAAAGCAGGACGACCTAGTTTTAGGAAGGATAGTACAATTTATCACCTTTTATATCCCTCTTTAATGTGGGGAGAACTGCTCCCCCTTTTTCACTTAGGAAACGAAAGAGATGGTGGCAAAATATGAGCCATAGGGATAATCCAAGGTTCCATGTAATTCATATGAATTTTGGAGCAGACCTGTAATGTAAGTGTGGATACATGCAAACAAGCTTCCAGAGCATGTAGTAAGCTTTCTACCAACACAGATTTCCCTCTTGTGAAAGTGACGTGTGTGTGTGTGTGTGTGTGTGCTTTAGAGAGACCTGTATGCTTTTGATATTGTTCCATGAGGTGTTGTCACCCTAAATTGTGGTGTAAGTGACAATTAGATGAGTAGCTTCCAAAGTGTTGTTGTATTATGGAGTTTTGTCAAAATTATGTAATGCCATCCTGCATTTAAAGATGGGCTTCTCTCTTCAGCCGGGGTTATTTTAAGAAGCTTTGTTATGCTTGATACATCATCTGTTATGCATGCAGTAAGAATGGTCACATCCTTTAGAATGAATCTGATAATTTTGGTTTAGATGATTTTTCTTAGACTGTATTCAAAGAAATGAGGAGCGTTGTAAACAACAACAGCAAAGTCAGTTTTCGCCTGCAGCGGCTATGGATGCTCATAAAGGAATAGCTATCATTTAGCCAGGAACACCTCGCAGCAGTAACTGCAATACCATCGTTACCTCAGAGTTAATATCTGGCTTACTGGGAGAAACATCTATTACCACGAAGCGAGCTGTCACAACATAGTTGCCACATATATAAACTGCAGTGAAAACCAGAATTGCACAACTTTAATTGAAGAGTAGAGAAAACTTGTTTTCTTTTTGTTCTCATGGAGTTTGTCTGCTCTGCACGCTGCTGTAACTCAAGTCAGGCATCAGGCCAGACTGATACACTGTAGTTCTGACAGGAATTACGCAAAAAACCCTGGGCATAAGCACATGTTCAGATATACACACTAATCAGAATTTCCTATTAGAATAAAATGCCATGCATACCAAACCAAATGATCTGCAAGTCAGTTATGTTGACAGGAGATAGCAGGTAGCAGTTCGGTCACACTCACTTTCAAGGAATGGTTTTCAAATAAATTATTATATTTTGGGACAGTCATCACAAAATTACCATGTCTTTCTTTGCTAGGATGTACAGCATTTGGAATATTGTCAAGGGATATTTAGTATGTTATCTTTCACCACGTACAGAGTTTCCCAGACATATCCCTCGCCTGCATGAAACCTGAAGCTTGAGAGATGGTCGGAAATCAAAGGCAAATGGCTGTTGAGCACATGAGGATGATCCACAGGGAATCTGTCTAGACAAGTTAGGTTTGCTGGGCAATGCTACGCCAAACTATTACCAACAGAAATGTAGCTGTTCAGTTCGACACATTTGATCATACATTTTCTGAAAAGAAGGGGCAGAGGGACTGTAAGTCAGGGGAAAAAAACAGCCACTAGCTTAAATATAAACTGTGAAAACAATCTATAAACAAAAAGTGTCACAGCATTAGAGTTGTGTTCCTTCATAAAATACAATGACAACTTAAGGCCACCAGTTTTGTTCATTTAATAAACCAAGCTAAGATTTTTAGTTTTAGCACATAGCCTGAAATTGAAGAGAAACAATTACTTAGTTGCTGAATGTTTCAGAAAATGAAGAATCAATATTTTCTTACGGTTTATACTCTGCTACTTTTAATGATTATTTTAGGTGGGTATCTTATCTGCTGTGCCGCATTTAGTGATGACAATTATTGTTCCTATTGGGGGACAAATTGCAGACTTTTTAAGAAGCAGGCAGATTCTTTCAACCACTACCGTGAGAAAGATAATGAACTGTGGAGGTAAGTTTTCCTATTTTATTACAAAGCTTCTTGAACAGATTCATTGCCCATATAGTATGCTGTATACGGTAAAGAAACAAACTGTGTGGTTTTATGTACTTATGAATCAATACTTTGGAAATGTTTTGTGTATTACAGTTGTGGTTAGTAAAGAAAAGTGAACACAGTTGTTCCTATTCCCAGCTTCAATATAGATGTTTGGTATTTGAAATAGCCTTTAGGCTGTTAAAGAAACAGATAAGCTTTTTGGAGGTAAATTGCTTACCCTTAGCTACTTAGTGAAGCTTATCTCCTCATCTAAACACCCTCTGCACTAGGAGAGCCCAGATGACTACCTGAGATGGCATATCTGACTTCTGAGAGGTTGAAGTCCCGTGAGCTGAATCCTGACTGTGATAAGGGCTGCAAAATTCATAAGCAGGTTAAAGTGTATATTCCCATTAGGGCTGGCTGGACTGACCTAACCAAATCACAGGTATTTCTTTTCATCTTAAAACTGACAGGAATTGACAATAAATTAGCATACAAAGAATAAAAAAAGGATTATTTGAGATATTGACATATTGAGAACATGTGGGTTTTAGGGATGAAAGAAATACCCGATTATATTCCACACTGAGGTAATGTTTTGCCTCTGTCTTCCTGTGGAATATTACCATCTCCTAAGGCCTGCAATATTTGAGAGGGAATTAAATCTCATGCCTAATTTTCTGTATGATTTCCCCAGGTTTTGGTATGGAAGCAACTCTTCTTCTCGTGGTGGGATATTCTCACAGTAAAGGAGTGGCTATTTCATTCTTAGTGCTTGCTGTAGGCTTTAGTGGATTCGCCATATCTGGTAAGATTATATTACTGCTACTAGTAAATCGTTTTATCTTAAGAGAGAGGACCTCTCATTTGGTTTTTATTCAATGACAGTAATTTAAGCAAACCTCAGAATTCCAAATGCCATTATTTATGATCATTAAAAAGGAAAGAACAATCAGTACCATATCTTCTATATTAGATTATTTTTGTTTAAATACTTCAATACTTTCTGTATTCGTTGCAGCAAATTAGACTTTCTTTTCAGTGAGGTGCTAACGTACATGATAGATTTTTCTTGAAATCAAACATGTAAGACAAATGGACCAATATTATACAGTGATACCTAAATTTACACATCTTTGTTTAAGTATAGGTCTTTTACTATTTTTTCCACTGTATATTAGTTAGCGCTTTGTTAGTGTTGCATTTTTTTATTACTTCGGGGCCTAATCACTAGCAGGTTTTTTTCTGACTTCAAATTCAGCTCTTCCCCTTTCCCGCTGATACATCACCCCTTTGCCTTTGCCTTTGCCTTTCCCAAACACAAGTCACCTGGCCTTCCCTTGTTTTCCCACTGTGATCTTCACATCCTCTCCCATGCTGGTTCCTTATGTCTGAAACAGGCTCTCTTTTCTTTTGTGCCAAACATCTAAACTCTTCTTAATGAAATCTGTCCTTAATCCCACATATTTTGCAAGGTATCATGCCTGTTTTGTACAACTTGAAAAGTGTGCTGTGCTTTCTCTAACAGTTACCCGTATCATACTGCCTGCCTTTTCCCTTTTATTATCTTTCTGTATCCAAAGAGCTGGTTTCTGGTTTCACTTAAGTGCTTGTTTTGGGGACAATGAGTTCTGTCACTTCAGAGAAGCATGTGTTTTTTTCTAAGATTATTTAAATAGTTACTGCATAAATTTGACCAGAATCAAGCTGCTGACAACGCAAGAAAACAAACAAATATTTATAACAATAATTAATAAATAATTTATACATACTGTCTTTTTACTCCATTTTACCACTCAAGAACAGATGGGAACGCCCTTCTGCTGGTCTGTGTGACAAAAAGAAAAATGTGGGCAATAGGAAAGGAAAGTGGTGGAAGCTGGAAGAAGAAATGACATGTTATTTTCAGCATGATATGGTCATGAATTACGCTGTCAAATATGAACTTTCTCCCTGCCTAAATATCTTCTGGGTTCTCTACTCCACACGGCCACTACTGGGATTTATTTTAAAACTGCAATTTTGGGAAGACAATACATTTGGTACCCTTTTATAATATGTTTTTAAAAGAAAATGAAAATCCAGAGTCTGTCTAGGAATACTTAACCATTATAAGCCTTTTAGAGGAAAAGAAATGCAATTAAACAGCCCAAATATGTCACAGTAAAATTGTCAAGTGATAGCACTACTTTTCAGAGCTGAAGTAATGCTCTGCTTTTGGTATGAATGTTTGCTGACCTTTGTATTGCAGGATTCAATGTCAACCATTTAGACATTGCCCCAAGGTATGCCAGCATCTTAATGGGGATTTCTAATGGAGTCGGGACCTTGTCTGGAATGGTTTGCCCTATAATTGTCGGAGCAATGACAAAGAACAAGGTAAACGGCAATACAGTTTTCAAATCTTCCAGTTTAATACCAGCGGTTTCAAGGAAAAGACCTTTCCATAGTACAACTTGCCAGAATATCCGTATTAGTCTGAGACCTCTAGGGAATAGCATCTAGGAACTTGTAAATTTGAAGCATGCTGCACTATATGTTCACTAGGTCAACGCTTTTGTAAGCTAATGAATAGTGATTTTTCAAAGACAGAAATAATTAGAAACTGGATGCTCAAATGTTTTAGTTGTGCCGACTGTCACTGCCTCAATCCCTAATTTAAATGTTGCCGCTCAGAAGAGTTAGGTACATCTATGCACTAGTCTCATTTAGCAAATTTCTTCTTTACAGACACGTGAAGAGTGGCAGTATGTCTTCCTCATTGCTGCTTTAGTTCACTACGGAGGTGTTATATTCTATGGCATATTTGCTTCAGGAGAGAAACAACCCTGGGCAGACCCTGAACAGACAAGTGAAGAGAAATGTGGCTTTATTCATGAAGATGAACTTGCTGAAGAGACAGGGGACATTACTCAGAATTACGTAAATTATGGTACCACCAAGTCTTACGGTGCTACAACCCAGGTCAACGGTGGCTGGCCTAATGGTTGGGAGAAAAAAGAGGAATTTGTACAAGAGGAAGTACAAGACTCATACAACTACAAGGAAGGAGATTATTCATAACAAACCTAAATATTGGGTATATTTTGTAGTGTTTGTGATTAAATTCATTGTGATTGTTTGCACACAGAAATAAAATGTGGTATAAACATGTAAACACATATCAAACAGGAAGGTCTTACTGTAAAAAAAAATCCATTAAAGTGCAATCTGTATGAGTTGTGACATGTCATCACTTTCATTAGGTTATATTTGTTCTATAAACATTAGAGTTTTAAGGGTTTACTGGTCAAAACTGTAGAGGCAATTAGATACTTACAGTATACAAGAGCTAAAACTCGTAACTAAGGATTAAAGCACAACTAAGCAACCAAGTTGGCACATCTAATGCTCTTTTTAGAAAGCCAAAATTACTTGATCATTAAAAATGCACTTATATATTTGTTACACTGTATTGAAAGAGATTGTGTTAAATACACGTTTACTCAGTGCAATGTAGGAATTGTGTGTTTAGTCTAAGACAAGAGCTTTCTTAAAGAAGAAAGGTTGAGTCCTAGGCATTTACAGAGGATTGATCCAGTTCCTTTAACGGTACTTGTATCAACCCTAAAGAACAAATAGGGCATATTGTATGTTTATCGTGATTACATGCTGCAGGCTACTCTGTGATGAATAAAGGAATTATTTAGGAGTTTTATACTGAATGTTCAGGCACAAATTCTTGTTTCTATTCTTTGCAGATTCTTATGAAATTATAGGTATTGTCATGTTCTTCCCTGCATTTATCAACTATTATAAAAACAATATATAATGTTAAGTCTGACTTTTCATGCAGACTGTCAAATACCTTTATCAAAAAACAAGCTTTATTATTCTTTTCTTTGCAGTATACTCCAACTTTGTACTGGTGTCTTTAGAGAGAGAGAAAAAAACAATATAACCTAGAAAAAGATATAGTCTTCTACAAAATTCCAAAGAGAAATTTACTATGAGCAAGTAGCCCTATGAAAAAGGATGTATTTGTTTTGCAGAATATTTTGAAGCCAATAGAGGAAACAGAGAATAATTTAACCCTTATTCTTCCCTTAATAGCTTTCATATTTTTACACATCGTGCCACAGTTGTATACATAGATATAAGTTTATTGAAGATACTGTAATTATAGAAAATGTTGCTATTTTAGAAATCCCTGAATTAAAAAATGTATTTGTCTTTCGATTAAACCTAATAATGGACACTGAATATGAGTAACATAATAAACTCACAATAAACCAAAGTGGCAAATAACTAGTGTTGGGTTGAAAGAAGCCAACAAGCATCACGCTTGTCTTTTTAGCATAACTCAACAGTTACTGCAACATTAGTGTACCAAGCAATAAGTGCAATGCATTACAAAGTGCATAATCTTCTAGACTATATATTAACCTTCATTTAGCTTGTTGTATATATTTGGGGTTGTTGGGATTAAACCAAACTGAACCAAACTGAAGTTAGCAACACCAGACCACTTCTTAATACTCTAAAATGACAACAATGATCCATTTCTTAATTAAATCAAATGATTATTATTGTATGTAATAATCCATTCTGGATTCTTGGTCTGTTCATTGTATTGTGCTAGTGATTGGAAACCCTGCTACCGCAATATACAACTTGAGGATTGTTTCTTCTCCTTTTTTTTTAATGCAAATCATACCTTGACCTTAAGAAAAAATATTTTGCTTTGTGCCTCAAAGTGATGTAAAATGTGACCATAGCTTTTGCTGTGTTTAATGAAAAAGATGTGGACTGTGTCACTTTTGTTGCTGCAAAAAGTGTTAATAAAATGCTCTATTTATCCTTTTATATAAAAAAGGACCATTGTAGTTTCTTGTCATTTTTTTAGATGCACTTTAATATAGATGACTAAAATTACAGTCACTGCAGAACAAATTCTGCTATTGACATGGAGATAATATCTTATGTCCCATATGGGAGCTATGCTGAATACCCGGTGCCCTGCATTGTCTACTCTCTCCTCCGACCATGCACAGATGTGTGGTGGGAGAGGGACCTAACTCCAGATTGCTCCTCCTCCTCTCATAAGGCTGGCTGGAGAAGGTGTGGAAGAGAAAGGAGCAGGAGGATCAATGTGCCAGCCAGTGCAGCACAACTGGGAAAGACAGACTAATCTGTGTTAGCTAAAGAGCTGGTGTAGATCAGCTTTTGCTAAAGAAAATGAAAAGCATCACAGACTGCTGTTCTTGGAATTTGCTTCCTTTCTTGCTCCTGCAACAAGACTCCTTAAATTGAAACATAATGTTACTTTCCATCCATCTTTGGGTAGACCCTAGAGAAATCAGTAAACTCAACAAATCCTATATTAAAAGTAAGTCTTTTTCTAACAGAATTTTTACTCTTCAAGAATTTTCTTGCACCACATTGAAGGATGTAGAAACACTAAACTGAACAAAAGGCTGCAAAACCCTAGAGAGAGCAGTAATAGGCCCAGCGTTTCTTAGCAGTAGACTGGCTGTCATGAGATGCTGAGTCAGGTAACACACAAAGTTATGGCTAATTGTTTTGATGGACTGGTGTGATGTTGCCATGGCAACTTCCTGACAGATTCAAAAGTGGGATAAATAGAAGCTGTAAAAGTATGGTTGTATTTATCATGGTATGTGGACAGCTCAGAAAATGAAAACTAATTAACAAAATCAAAATCAATTCATCTTAGTTTTCAGTCTAATCTTACAGGTTGTCTATCTTTTGAAATAGTTTCAATTTTCTTTCATTAAATACAGGTAATTTTTTTTTTTCTTATTGGCTTGACACCTTTTAATTATTTAGAACAAAGGAGAGACTTTATTCCAGGCATTAGACATGGCATGGTTCAGCCATGCACAACTCAGTGGGAACTCAACAATTGTCTTTAAATGCTACACCACCCTAAGATCCTCCACAACTCTCCAGCTCTCTGCTTCTGCTTTGACTTCTTTACTTCCGCTCTAAATGGCAGTGTACAGGAATCTGTTCTTCTGGGAAGGAAGAGGACCATGACAGTTTTTTAAGTTTTTTACTTCTTCACAGACTCCTATTCACAGAAAAATACAGGAACCAATCATCAGGAACCTGACTGAGCAAGAAGGGAAATGGAGAAAATAACGGGGTTCTTGCAAAGGTTGATTAAGTGAAGAGAAGCAGCAACAGCTGGATCTGTTTTAGGCAAAAGGAGAGTTTTTAGACATGACCCTTCATCTAAACTCCTATATTTCTTCTCAGTAAATACATTTATGTTTCTCCCTTGCTACTTCATTTTTATAAACTAGTATTGCTAAAATAGACCTCTTCAGCCTCTTCTGAACCGTGCCCTTTCTGCCTAGAGATTTCTCTTCTGTACTCAGATTCCAAGACTAGATCTGCAGACACGTTGCACATGTGTGGTACAGTGTTCCTCTTTTGAAACTCTTAGCAGCTCAAATCATCCCAATTTATCAATCAGACTGTGTGCACAGTCACTTCATCATTTTGTCCTGTCACCTATTTCTGTTCTGTTCTGCTGTCCGGTACTCTTTGCTCACTTACTATGTTGAAAAAAAGGAAAGGAATTGTTACTCACATTTTTATTTATCAGTTAGTTATCTTTTCAGTGAAGAACAAAAGGAAGAAGTAGAATGCAGGCGACATTAAAATTGCTAGAAAAGCTTTGAGTTTAGATGGGCTGGAATATCACCTCAAATGTTCACCTTTACATCCTCAAATGATTTCATATAGATAGTATCACTCAACCACTGACAATTTTTTAAATATTTGAATCTGCATTGGCCAGATCCCTTCTGTTAACACATATTCTTTGTTGCAGAGATAGAGCTATCATAAAGTGCTCTTTGCTTTCAGAAGTGATCATGAAATTCAATGGACCAAATTTCATAAAAGCACTTTTCTATGGGGGAAAAGAAAGCCTCAAGGTAAAGGTTGAATAACAGCGACAAAAGAATATCTGCAAATATGAATGAAGTCCTCTTTCAGCATGAAGCTAGGAATAAGAATGAATGTGGAAGTCAGAATAAATGTCACAGTTCAAAGCCATACTGTTAGAAAGATAACATCACAGTCTTAGTTGTTGCCTCTGAAAGATGAAATGTTTTGTTCCTTTCAGGATAAGCTGTGAAGGAGTTTGAAGGCTAGTTCAAGTCTAGATTAACTACTTAACAGCAGTTGCTTTTATACTTATTTTGAATTTGTCTGTGTTTTTTGTTTGAATAATTTTCATTGCACCGGGAGGTTTAAGAGTAAATAATCAAAGAACCTAGAACTACAGTCAGATATTTTAATTAGATATCTATATATATCCTTTCTGATCCAGCTAATGTGTCTGATGTTGGTATTCTAGCTTTGCTTAACACTTTTTCACTCTGTTGTAACCCAAAGCACGGCAAAGAATAAAACCTATTACATATTTACGTATGTACAACTACTGAAGCCTGTGTACTTAATTATACTGAGGTCAAGGGCTTAGACAGTATCTTTTGTGCTTGAGAATTAATGTTACAAAGTGATTTTTGGCAAATGCCTCCCTGTTAAGGCTTTGAACATTAGAAACATAATGCTTGCAATTTTTGCTTTAGGTGAAGCTGTGTTCTCTCAAATGCCATGGGCGAGGCAACAGAAAACAATAAAAAAAAAGATTTTGAGCAACAGTCTAACCTCTGTCAGGATCTTATCTATAAGAAAGTAAGTAAAGAATAAGTAAGAAAGCCAAATCTAATGTCAAATATAAAATAAAGGATAAGTTAGAAATTACAGGAAATAAGGTATAGGAGATTTAAGGAAAAGGTTATAGAAGACCTGACAAATTTTTTCACTTTTGCTCATGGTGGTAGTGAGAAGGAAAAAAACGAATATGGAGTGCTAAATATCTGGTCCACCCTATCCTGAGTCTAAGGTATGATCAAAAGCTGGCTCAGAAGCTGATTACCACGTTCTGGCTGCACCCTACCTTGTCCTAACATAGTTTCTAACACATTTCTCTGCCAGGGCTATGAGAGCACTTATTTGGCCTTAATTACCCAGAGTGTCCTGCCCTGGAATCCCCACTTGCACCCCAATCCATGGCCCAGGAGCCCCATTTCAGCTCAGGTCTGAGCTTCCCTGTCTCTGGTCTGTCTCCTGAATAGAAGTTGGATCTATGTTGTGTCCTTGTCTCCAGTCCTGCCTCTGTCCCACCTCCTGTTGCTCCTGAGAGGGCTCTCTGGATGGACCCTGGACCTGATTAATTCCTTGCTGTCTCTGGGACCATCAGAGGAGTTAGCACCCTGCTCCGCCCAGGCTGCTCAGACCATGTGGGACTGCACCCTTGTCAATAATGGCACAGCCAGCAGCTGGGTCACCCTAAGCTGGTGGCTCATTTCCTCAGTGAGCTGCCCTTTGGGCTCTTCCTGCTCCCTGCTGGACCCTTTCCACGTTGCACCGGTGACAGTCCAAGGAGACATCTACTTCACATATGGTCAATTCACAATCCTGAAATTAAACGCTTTTGTCAGTTCCTGAAGAAGCAGAACGGTACATAATGATCCCATCATTATTTTCTTAAAATATAGTGAAACATATGGGTGTGTCAGGCAGGAGATTTAACCTGTTAGATACCAGAGCATACTGTTTCATTAGTACCAGGTTTTGGAGCCCTACTTAAAGTCTGTCTCTCTCACATACTCTGCCATCACGGATATACTCATGGTGCCAGTTTCCTTTTCCAGGAGGAGCTACGTTTCATTCATCAGTGTGTCCTGGTGGAACAGAATCAAATGTTCATCCTTGCACCCACTACAGGCTTTCTTCACTGGGTACAGGAAGCTGCTATTACTATCCTCAGTCCTGCTGGAGATGATCAGCATCTGCTTGGGCATGAACTAGCTTTTCAAAACTGATATACCTTTGGACTATTTCTGGCTGGGCGCTGTTGCACAATGGCATTACTGTCTGCTCACGAAAGTATGCAAGCAGGAACTTAGTATTTAGTATTTACTGAAATCAATATAATTAAGGTTCATAATATTTCTAGAGGTATGAATAGCCTAATATTCCCCAATTTAAGTGATCTCCTTGAATTCAGAATGTACTTTTTCAGAGAATCTGTTCTCTCTTGAAAAAGAAATGTGAAAAAGAGCTTTCCTTGAAGAATGGAATTCCTTTCACTTATTCAAATGGTTGCGCTCCTCCTGTCAGGGTTTTCAAGCTTCCTGTACATCACACTTACTGAAAAATCTGAACTGATTAAGTAGGCCATGTATGGTAAAAGTGACACCAGGAAATGTTGGACTTACTATTTTGATGCCATGCAGATGAATAGCACATGCACTGTAAAAATGTGTCAAGGTCCATACAAACAGTGTCTGGTTCAAATCAGTGTTCAGAAGATGTGAGTGGATGGCTGGATGTCCAAGGATCCAGAGAGAGTTTTGAAAAATATATGTGTGTGATACAAAGAGCTGTATCAAGAAGAATCCAGATACACGTATGATAGCCTTACTTATTTACTTCTCTCCACCTTTCTGTACCACCTGGGAAGGTCATAAAATCAAAGAGGAAGTTTGCCATTGTTATGCCAAAAACAGATGTAAAAAAAAAAAGCAAAAATGATGCTTGGAAGCAGAAAATGATCTAGATAAGAAAGCATTTCAAAAATAAAGGATGGCATTGTTAAAATTGGAAGATTGCCATTTAATTAGAGTTTGTCTTGTAAAATCAATTAAATGTGTCAACACTGGATAATCGCCATAGATGGCCATGGACTAAATAAATTTGGGAGGAGTGTATGATAATTTTCTTCAAGGTAACCATCAGAACAATCAACAGAACTGCTTTCAGTTTTAATCTGGAAAGTTACAATGTTATTTTCTTCTTTGTAAATGTTGCTTCATGGAATTAAAATTGAATTAAATAAAGACAAGGTCAACCAAGGCTCAGCTTTTTTTTCAGCTGTCTTTCTGTGCAGTTATGCCTGATCATAGGATCAATAAAGCACAAACTGTTTACCCGGTATAGATGAAGCACCAAATTAAATGTGATATATGAAAAGATGCTTGTCAGTGTGTACAAGTCTTACACAGAAAATCACAAGGCAGCACTGTAAGATGAAGGCTGACTGCCTCGCTCTACTTTTGGAGTCCTGTAGGCAATAGCCCACAGTTATTTCTTGACTGGTAGTGTGATGGTGTATAATAGGATGGGACTATGGAGAAGTGGACTAGCTGTGCTTTGTGTGTTAGTATTCTCCATTGCATGAACATGCAAATCCCAATTACTGTTGACATATGTCCTTTAATAATAAAAACATAATAATAAAAATATAATAATTATCTCAGCCTGAAGTCTAAAAGAAGAGCTAATTCATATAACACATACGCATATATCCTCCAAAAACTTTTCAGCTCATTTTAAGCAACCTGAAAATGAAATACAATAAAAATTGAATTAAATACATTAAATTTTTTTTTTAAAGATGTGTTTCAGGAAACACAGTTTTTATATTTTTCCTATTTCTCTTATATCTCAATCATACCTACCCAATTAAAACCAGGTCTCTCTTTCTTTTTCAGATATGGTCTGGGTTATGCTGAAAAGCGTAAAAATTGACTTTTTCATAAATCAATACACCTTTCTTGTCAAATCAAATAATAATTTTTATATACTGAACACATTCAGTAACGACTGAGAAAGAAATGAAAATCTAAGAAACCAGAATTACGTCTTTAGCCCAATTATTTCAAAGGATGGGTTTTTTTGTGTGTGTGTGTCTGTGTTTCATATAAGTAAATAGAAAGGGTATATTTTAAAAAAGCCTTTTCTAGTTGATTTATTTTCTTGTCTCAGAATATCTTTATTAGCCTAGAAACTTACATACACACAATGCCAGCCTTATTGCAACCGTCATTTACAGTTTATATTACTAAATGTAAATACTCCATGTTTTATTTAGAATAAAATCCTTTGGGCCATCAGTGGTTTATTTGTTCTTGTGCATTAATTTGATGTGAGAGGACTCAAAAACTACTTAGCAGAAAACATGCAAGCTGAAATAATTGCTGTGGAATTGAAATACCAGCACTATTTAGCATTTAACTATTGGTACTCATTTAAGATCTATTCTCTAACTGATAATTTAATGCACAGACTGTGAAACTTTAGAGAATTGGGCCCTATCCTCTAACAAAATACTCAGTTCTGCTCCCTGTGGAGGCAACGTGTTTTGAAGACATTGACTTCAACAGATGGAAGATAAGCCACGTTTCTCAAAATTGTCACTGTCCTGCCCATGACTGGACGCTGTGCTATGTAACAGCCCCACTGCAAGCCCTGAAACTCTGTTCTGGAATAGCCACTGCCAGGTATGAGATTATCTGCAGTGCTGCTTCTCACTAGATTTCAGTCTATATTCCCATTTTACAGAATGGAAGACCTGAAACAGAGAGAAGGCCCTAACTCTATTTTCCTCAGATTCAAAGCTCCTGGCATTTGTGAGTTCTCTGTCAGAATGAAAGCTTTATCTTCATGGGACTTGGCAACGAAAGCGGATGAGCTCCAAAGTAGTGCTGGGCTAAGGCTGCTGCTGCAGTGAATCAGAGCCTCAGATGTAAGCCTCTCATATTCCAGGCAAATGTTCAAATCCTTCTGTCTCTGAATTGATCTTCTGTAATCTCCCGATCTCTTCTGTTTACTTAGCATGAGTTGGTAAGAGTATTTGAAGCAAAGAGAAATTATGTCTTTGTGACACAGAGTAGAACCGAGGAAGGTAGGGCTCCTGGTCACAAAGCGAAGCACCTGTGTCTGCCTGCCATGGCGCCCAAATGGTGCCCAAACGGTGCCCAAATGTCACCCAAACAGCAGATGTTCCAGGTGCTCTGATTCCAGCATCGGTCAGGTATTCCACCTTAAGGCACACCTAAACTTCTGTCAGTAGTGACAATGGTAAATCACTCAGGAAAGACAATCCCATAAAATAACGAATGAAAGAACCTAGGGGCATTATGTCATCAGAAAAAAAAAAAACCCAAACCCTATTTGACTAACAAGTGAACCTGGGGGCACTGCTTGGAAATGCTCCTTTTCTCTTTTGTTATTGATTCATTTAATCCCGTGAATCTACCACTTTCAATTATGTTACAAGAATGAAACAGTGGATCACACGTAAGTAGATTAACAACGTGTTGGTAGCGTGATTTAATAAATCCCTGTGGGATTACCATTTCCTTTCTTGTTTCTTTCATTCAAGGAACTCGGGCTTTCTTTTTCTGCAATGAAATCACAAATCATGTGATTCACCCTGGAATAATCTCATAGAAATAATCAAAAAGGCATGTAGAAAAGGGAAAGTGTGAGAGAACAAGGCAGAAAAGAAAGAATAAAAGTATCCTCCAGCTGACTAAGGGGAGAGATGTAAAGGTCACCATCAAAACAGGCTGCAACCCCAAATATCAGAAAAGACAATAAAATCTATTAGCAAAATTGTATTGTTGATGTTTGAAAGTTAAATCTCTTAACAGCAGAGTACAGACACGTTATATATTCAAACACTTTTGGGAAACCTCAATGGCTTCCAAAATAAAAGTTCTATGTAATTTTTATTAGGACCTAAAGTTTCTTTTAAAAACGTCTTTGATGTGCATATGTTAGAGTTAATATGGACAGAAAATGTTTATAGAGTAGCTTGAAGCCTGACATCCCATTAAGTGTGACTTTGCTTCTGTTGCCGGAATAAACAGCGTAGGACCTGCTGAGACTCTGTGTCATCTGTAGTGAAATGGTGTTGATCTCCTGGGGAAAAATGCTGGAGTCCATCATTTCATTTGATGTGTGTGGTCATTAATTTAATTTGTGACTATTAGCAAAGTACAAGAAGATATATACAGGTGAGTTATTGATCTTCCTTTGGACACTAATTAGAACTGGTTTACAGTTAATCCCTAAAGCACTCTTTATCTTGTATGCAATAAAAAGAAAAACAAATTTAATTTGCCCTCTGTTGTTCTTGTGATTAATTGAATGTATGAGGACAAATCAGCATTATATTCCTAATAAGGCATTTGCAAATGATCATTTTGGTTTGCAGACATCATTCACCTTATTCTATATCTGTAGAAAGAACAGAGATTGTCAGTAACAACTTTGACAGAAGGCAGGGCTTGGGGTAAATTTAGGTATATGCTCATGCTTGAGTTGCAGCAGATAAAATGCTTTACTAAGAAAATACAGTAAAAATGAAAAAAAAAGACATTTTGTAGTAGTAAAACAATAATTTAGTGTGTGATTATATACCGACAATGTCTTTATCCTTTTCCTGTCTCCTCCCTTGCCTCTCTGAGCCTGTGATATGACATTTACTATCACATAGCAGCAAAGCTGAAGCTCCATTGAAAGCTTCCTCTGAGACCATGCTGTTGTTAGCGGTGCGGGCAGAGCTGCTGCAGTAGTGCTCCTCTCCTCGCTTTGGCATGAGAAACAACGGTTTCAACAAACAGCTTTGGCCATACACAGTTTAAAATAAGGAGCCTGACTGCCTGTGCTGCCAGCACAAATTTCATGTCATACTTTATCATTAGATATCACTTCCAGATAAGCAAAACCAGACTTTACCAAGCATAATCTTTCAACAAGATCCTCTCTTATGAATTAATTTTTAAAGGCAACATGTTTTAGATGGTCGTCCATTTTGATACAACACAAAAAATGTGACATAGTCTGTATATTAAGTGGGAGAAATGAAGATGTCTACATGAAATAACAGTTCATCTGTTTATGGTTTTTACCTTAAAAACTCTATTAATGCTAATTAAATTCACTTTATGGTTTTTGCACTAACATTGACAATTACCTCTCTACTTAGTACTGATAGATTTATTATACCTTAAAGAACAAAAAATCAGAAAATCATCTCTCCTTTTTCTCTTGAGGCATAAAAGCATGTTTAAGTCCACAGACAGAAGAATAAACACTCCTTGTAATTCCTCCTGCCTTCTACCACCTCCAGATGAGGATGAGGCTCAGACAGCAAACTGAGCATGTGCAACATACACTTGCTAAAAATTCTGGTTGCTACACTGCGTGTTTGTAAGTATATACCTATGTGTGTGTGTATAAAGATTTAAGACTGCAAAGACAAGTATTAACAGTTAGGAGACATCGGAATTAAAATTTGCATCTACAACCCCAGTCGTCTCCTTTTCTCTATATATTCCGAAACAATGCACGATGAACTAATGTATCTTTCCACAGGATCTCCGTGTCACTCAATACACAAATAAATAACATAAACTAATGAGTAGCTATTGAATATGTCGTTTTCTCCTCCTTGTTCAGTGTTATCGCCCCATTTAAATCCTGATTTGAAGACAGAATGATTAATTCCCTTATTTACTCTTCAGTAATACTCATCACTACAGTGTCCTAGTGCTTCAGATCCACAGTTTCTCAGCGCCTATGTAATATGAGAGGGCCTGACTGCATGCTTAGGTAGAGAACTAGATCAAAGAATGAGAATAACTAATTTATAGGGCACTAATTTGAGCATTTAATCAGCGTTTTTTCAGAACAATTGGTGATAAATAAAACTACATGTCTATAATATAGCCTCCCATATCAGCTGCTGTTAGAAATGCTCTAATGCTGTCAATCAGATTTATCATCTGATCCTAGTCAGACTGTATCATCTCACACTATCCTCCTGGCAATAAGAAATGCAATTATTTACTATCTATGAGAAGTTTTATTTGTTTTGTTTAATAATTTGTTTAGTTTCAATCTAGAAGTTTTGGAACAAGAAAAAAGGAAATCGGTTCATTGGGACAGCATTCAACAGTCTCAAATACAACATCTTCTCTTTTTGCTAGTAATGTGCTAGCAGTCTTTATGCCTTAGTCACCATACATTTTTCAACTAATGCAATAAACCACTTTTTTTTATCTACAGAAACTCTTTTCTGTGCAATGAATTTGTTGATGATCTTGTGAGAACAGTAGTGCCCAATCCCCAGGCTGTGTTCCTCGCCTCACTCTCCGTCAGCCCAAATCTGCAAACTGCAGTTACCAGTCCCAATCTATAATCTCAATTTCATTTGATTCCTTAGTCCAGAGGACCGTTTGGATAGCAAAATTGTTGTACCTCATCGACCCATATACCAGCCCTTTTCTGTGGTTGATAAGAGCAGCCATAATCATCTACATCACCCATGGAATCTTTTTCAGAGGGATTCTCCATGAGCTGGAACCCCATATGGAATTCATTTCAGTGTGTGTAGATAAATATTTGTGCATTTGAACATGGTGAAGTGGTGCATCTTTTGTTAAATTTCAGTGGACAAATACAATGATTGTACACACTACTCTGGAGCCCAGAAAGCATGCTTTCAAAAATTTCAAAGTTTAAAGTATTGCATATTGATTTAAATGTCTGAGTAAGTAATTATCAACTTCTGGAAGGTTTGCTTCTTACCCTGTGAACGAATGTTTTCATTTTGTCATGTATATTGCAGAAATGGACAGAAGAACATGGGACATGTTGATAGCAACAAAGCAACAGGGTTGCAAAGAGGCACTTGTTCAACTTTGTTAGAGCAGCTCTACTGTTTTCAGATGAGTCAGGCAGTTCAGTAAGAGTAAGAACATCCCCCATACATCTGCCATTTAAATTTTGGAGGACTTCATTATGTGCATTTTTTATGAGTTAACACACATTGAAAAAAAGTCAGGCAAAATTCCAAGAAACAAATCAGTTTGAAAGTGAATATAATTAATCTCCCAAACTACTTTACACAGGAATTCTGTCTTCAAATATCTGGCTTATTTTTCATAGTTATTTGCTCAAGAATCAAAACCTTTGTGTACATTAAAGCAAATGTAGAAAAGAATGCCTTCAACAAACAGTGAATCATGTGCAGGAGTTCAGTCTAAAAAAGGCAACTCCACAAGGAGCCACTAGAGTATAAGAAATTTCACTTATTTGTAAATTCATGAGAAATATTGTTAGTCAAATCCAGACAACGAATTATGAATGGTTCTGAGCAAAGGAGGAGAATTGTACATACTGTAAAACTGACAAAGAACATTTTGGCATCCAAATACTGAGAAAAATACTGAATATAAAATAAATAGTGACTGACAATATGAAAATGTTTTTCTGTCTCAAAGCTGCCAATCTAGTGGTGAAGTATATAGTTTGAAGATGTTGTCCTTTATTTACATAAAGAATGAAATGCTAGAGGCATGAATTATGTCATCTATCTGTCTCTGGTATTTATGAGTTGCCTCCCCATCTTTTAGTTAGTAATATCTTTTTCTCTAAACAGCTATTTTTAAAGAGAAAAATTTGCCATTAGCTATATTTTTGAGTATACAGAACCCAGCAGTGTGGCTACTATATTCAATAACAGCAAAAAAGGGCTGGCAATGTGATGTGCCAAGGGTCAAAGTCTCAAAGTGTGGTTGCACACTTGTGGCTACTCCTACTTTTGCATACTTCTGACGTGTCTCACATCCTTCATTTCTGATTCCTGGAAGCTGCCAGTCTACCCACTCTATGCCAAGTTGATTAGGTGTAGAAACATATACGCTAAGGACAGGAGCTTGACAAGACAACTATTATGATTTTCCTTTCAGCAAGCTGAATTCCTTTCAAGATTTTCAGATAGACTACATTGGCATGAAGAGAAATAATTGCCTGGCCTAAAAAGTTAAACACAATTCAACATCAAATATGGTAAACGTGTTGAGTTTCACTTGTATTCTCTCACAAGCACATGTTGCCCCTCTATCCTAAATGCTTATTAAACCAAATCTTTCTCCCTTTTCTCCATTTCAAAATCTTACTGCCAGGACTCTGGCATAAAAAGATCTTGCAAATCCATAGCAACCTAATTTTTAATCTGCACCACCAAAAATAAGTGCGCACGCGTGGCTTCCTCTCCCTTCCCCCCATCATCTGCTCTGCTGACACATTCGGCATTTGGAGGGGAAGGGATTAGTCACTGGAGCAGCAAGGGAGAACTAAGGATTCCTTACAAAAGAAGTGCCTTCAAACCATGTGTCTGCTACTCATCACTCCCTTCACGTGAGAATTCAAAAATACTTGGCATGTTTTATGGCAAGTTGCCTTTTTAAAAATAAAATGATAATAATGGGACCTCTCTGACAGCTGCTCCGTGGTTTGGAATATGAATGCTAATCCCAGCGGAGGCAGATTAGAGGCCAAAGTGCAGATGAAATGGGGGGAGAGGTGAAAGGTTATTAGCTTGAGATATGTGTCACCAAAATGTATTTTACAGATCTTCACCACATAGCTATGCTGTTGTATTTACATAGCTTTTTAAGTTTTGGTTGTGTGTTCTTTAAAATAGAGTACATATAAAAATATAGATTACATAGTCATTATAAACATGATATACCTGCAGTCTTTAGAAATGATTATGAATCATAATCATAAAGAAAACTTTTTGAAAATTATGTATTATAATTAGGCAGTGCATTAATTACATGAAGAGGAAAATTTTTAGACCTTTTTTTTTCCTTTCATTCATAAATTATTTTCATATTTATCCAAAGCATGCACTGTCACCAAATCTTAATTTTTCTGCTATAGTGTTTGCTATTCAGGAACAAATACTGACACTAGTAATAATCAGCCAACTAATTTTACTGTGTGGACAGTCTAGGAACAGATACGCATCATCCCAGCAGCATCAGACATTGTACAGAGAACCTGTGGAAATTGCTGGGAGCAGCTACCAAGACTGGGAAATAGGATATGCTATGAGATCATCAAGAAACATTTCTCTTGTTTCATCGCCTGGTGTAGCACACATGCAAAGCAGCCCATTCTTACCTAGCCTAGCAGAACACAGTTCCTTTACTAAGAGAAAAAGAAAGCTGAGCACCCCTTTGTTCAGCCTGAGCCCCTTTTAGGATGACAGCATACAGTACCTGCTACCATACCATTTTTAGTGGCAGCTACATACTGTCTAAGGATTTACACACCATTCACACCATCCAAGGAGTGGTCTGCTAAAATCTCACACAATATAATTTATTTTTACTTTTTCCTGTTAAATATACCTGATACTGAATAAATATATGCAAAATTATTCTTAAAAGAACATTTCAATTAAGCACTTCACATTTGGGAAGTACAAGAGTTATAGATGCTTCTGAAATTTCAATTTGTGTATCTTTCTGTAGATGTACGGTAACATTTTTCAAGGATCATTTGCCACATTTTGCACTCATTTTGCACACACAATGTATAGAAGGACAACATCGCTAAGAGCTCTAAAGCTATTTTAAATTTTGCTTTTTCAAATATTTGAAGTCCTAACTTATTTGCTACTTAAACAGCATTTTAAAATACATTTTTGTATGAGTTTTTGCAGTATTTTACACTGATATTCAGTAAAAGCTTTTACATCCAGAGCAGCTTTCTTTTATCACTCTGAACCTGCCAAGAGGTCCCTGCAGCACTCCGAGAATGATCGATACTGTAGAAAACACCAGAATCATCCAACTTCCTTTTTCTCCTTAAAGCATTAGCACGTAGTGTATGTGACTTGATGCTCAAAAACTTTGCATAATGTCATGACCCCTGACAATTCAGTGTCACACCTGGCAACTTTCAAAAACTATATGAAAGGCTACTTGAGTGGGAGGAGAAGATTAGTATTAGTAGATTGATAGTAATATCTTTTTCTTTAAATAGAATTCAGTGCAAGTTTGGAAAAAGAAATATACGTTGGTAAGTATTAAAGACACTTGAGTAGAGCCAGTTACTGCAAGCAGCAGGCACTGTCAATGTAACTAATTTAATCACTGGAACTAACTCAAGAAAAAACTCAGTTAATTGTGGTCTTATATAAGGAGTGACGTCAGTCCATGTCTCGGTACTGGAAAATAATGCAGCCTTGTGGGGCTTTTAAATCTGGCAGCTGGCAGACTGTGATGTTGACAAGGAGAAAGACTAGAAGCAAGACCTATTTTATTTTTAAATTCAGAATTCTGTGTTCATAGTCAGAAGAGGTCTAATATTTTTTCTCTTTCATTTTTTTTGCCCTCTGCCAGTTTGGAATTTACATGGAGGCAATTGTTCTAGGTTCACGTGTGGTAACTCTGGAACCTGAGCAATTTAAATTTTCTTATTATAATTTCTTTCAAGTTGCAACATGAAATTGTGATAATCCTGACACAAAACACTAATACAAGCACAAATCACTGTAAACATTTATCACAGTGGTTTTGTTAGCATTTATCATAATGTTTTTCCTCAAAGGAATATTTGAGAAAAATAGAAGTAGTCCTTATTTCTTTATACTGCTTTTGGAAAATGTGTCTTGGGGATCTTTTCCATTATGCGAGTTTCTCTGTTATGTGAAATGGCTGGTCACTGGGCACACATTTTGTGTGGAATGTGCCGGGCTGAGAGCCCAGCGAAGGTACTGGTGCAGTGTTTCACTCTGCAGTTTCACTTCTGTGGCGAAGCAGAATGGCTGATTCACTTTTCTGGGTCCATGATGGTGGGAAGGAGATAGCAAAGAAGAAAGGTGTGGCTACAATACAGCTGATCTAATATTTTGTTTCATGACAATGACAGCAAAGCTACTTATGTTTATGTGTTACCCGAGTGATCTCAAAGAGATCTTCACAGAGAAAGGAAAGCATTATGCTTCTTACAGGTAGGAAAATCCAAGTACAACAAACTGAAAGGACCAGGACATGTTTACTCAGTAGGCTACTGTCAGAGCTAGGAACAGAATCCAGTTTCCAGCTCTAATGTACTGTTGAACTACGCTACCTTTTTTGGTGAAGAAGAAAAAAATAGACACATACGGATATACTTGGATTAATTGGACTGGACTTTGATTAATTTCAGCACAATTTAATTCTTGATTCTGACAGAGCACTGATTCATCAGAGTCTGGAAATTGTGGCTGAACTGCTGGGAATGACACTTAAAAATTCTTTACTCTCATTTCTGTAAATGGGACTTCTGTAACATCAGGCTGTGGGCACTGAAGACGTTCAGCAACTCGCAGGATTTAAAACTAAGCCGTCACATTGAGCTCTAAATAATTTGATGAGGAAAAATATTTCTCTGTCTCCTTTTGGAGGCTCTCTTGAAGGGCACAGACTTGTTTTTCCACTTATAAAAACTCTATTGTTCTCCTTTAAGCATTGAATTGCAAGAAATGAAATTTTACTGGGCACTTCAATAAACTACTTCGCACTTCTTGGTTTTGCAGACATGCAATGGATGAGTAATAAATGCTCCTTGAAGGATCAGAGCAATTGCCAGTGAATGAGATTACATGCCACATCCTGCTGCTGTCTATCTTGGCAGCACTCACACATAGGAACTCTAGGGGAAGATATTGGAATTATATTACTAGGGGCATATACATTTCTAAATACAACTAGTATCTCCTAAAAATCAGCATCTGCATTGCAGGTTCTACACCTCTCAAAATGTGGCATGTCAAAGAAAAATGCATGAGCAAGCACAGTAATCCTATGTGAGGAAATTGCATTTTCTGCATTCATATTTCTGAAAAAGCTTTAAGCGATTCTTATATATTTTCCTCAAGGAATATCAGTCTGTGAATTCGTTTCTTTGAGAAATATGTTCATTTCTGCACAAATGGTACAGAAGAATACAGAATGCCTAATATTTTATCATTGAGATAAATGAGCAAAAGAGCTCTTTTCTTTCTCATCCCTAAGAATAAACGAGTATATTCCTTTGTGCCATAAATCACAGATATACAGGAAGTCCAACCAATTTTCCAATAAAATATGCCTCCTTTGGATTTAATGTATAAAATATAAGCAGTCTATCCTAAGACAATGGCAACGCTTTTATCACAGAGAGTGACAGAGCTACATAAACCAAGGGCAGCCGTAACTTGTATTGCCAACAACTTACGCAGCTTTTCTTACATTCTCATTGTGCTGTTCAGTAAAAAATGCATACAGGTAGTTACCATGGTAATTCCTGCATCACATGATGATCATAAGCTGTTGCAGATATATAGAGCATCTTCTTAAAGAAGCATGCATAGATGCACATAGATAACAGATAATAAATTTTAGAGAAACTTCCTTGTTCAGTACCTCCTAAATTAGATCAGGTGTGAAAAAATTAGCACAGAAAAGATCATGTCAAGGCTTCCCAAGCTAAACAACTGTAAAAGTGAGAACACATTTGCTTGTAACTAGCTCAGTGGGCATAAATGATTGATGAGATTTTAAAACCTTAGGACAGAAGTTGCATTACTTTCTTGCACAGTGTGAACAATATTACATATACTTCATAAATAATTATAACAAAAATAACTGGTTATTTCCTTTGTAAAATAGTCCTGAAAGCACTTGATAGATATGCTAAGAAGGTATCTGTATGCATTAAATTAAACTCATGCAGTCACATAGAAACAGCAGAATGAATCTGATATTGAAGTTCTGGGTTTTTTTTCAAATATGGAAGTAGCAACTTCCATTAGTTAAGCCTGCGTTGCAGCCTTTGGTCATAACCTAAACACCAGTGCCTGAAGAAAATGTCTCAGTTATTCAAACAGAAAAAGTATTTCAAGCTTAGGTGTACGCCCTTGCCTTAGCTTCTACATCTGAGAAGAGCTCTCTTGGCTTTTGAAGCAGCTTGTCTTTAACTGTGAAGCAATTTTGCTCTCGTCAGAAAACACTCTCTGTAAAGTTCTCATTTAGGTTGATCTAAAGCAATGCCTGGTCTGTGACTAGGGACAGACATGAAAGGATCAACGAAATACAAAATGCTTCATTAAAGGATGTTTGCTTACATATGTGGGGACAGCAAGGAGAGGAGATGGAGGAGGTAGTGTATCTATCTCATCACTTTTCCTCTTTCGCTGAAGCAACTACTGAGTTTTTGTGTGGCTCGCAACATGCAGAGCAGCAAAGCCCATTAGGCAGCCTTGTTGCTGTTCTCTGCACAATAGAGGCAAACAGGGCTTCTTTTTTTCTGTTTCACATCAAATACAACCTGTGACAGTGACTTTTCATAGAATCTTTCTGCACATTGGGCCAGACATACAATAAAGAGTAGAAAGATGGGCTTGGTACAAAAGCATGTCCTTTCCCCTTGAGACCCATAAAGAAACAATACAATACAAAAAAGCTAAAGTCATATTACCACTACTGTCTACCATCAGGATTTATCACAAATTTAAAAGTACTGAAAATTGAAGTAATCTGGTAGATTTCTCCTGGTGATCCAGTGCGTTGCCTGTTAATCCCAAAGACATTGGCTCCTAAACCAAATTAACAAAATTTACCTCATGTCTCTACATCTGTTTGAATCCATCTCTGAAATCTGCATCCTAGACATCTCAACATCTAGTAGCATCTTATAGAAATTCTGAATGTACTTTACAGAGTAAAAGGATTAAAATGATTTTCAAAGCTACTAAAATCTTGGGCAGTCAATCACAATACTGTACACTGCATTTCTGCATTCCGCACAAATCTACTGCTATTGTCAGTACTTACTCCACATCACCTGGTTAAGAACAATGCTGATGAGATCCATCACCATCAAATCCTAGGAAACCTTTGTTTTTCTCTCTAAGTGGAACCAATATTACATAAGTAGTCTACTAGACACCCTGCTTTTCACTCTTCAAGGCCACGTAAGTGAAAGTGAGCATCTGGGATTAAGCCAGCATGCATGATGAAGACAGGTGTAACAGGTTTAGTGTGAAAGCACTGCTGATTAATTTTTTCACTTTTCCTCAACTTTTAGTTAATTTTAAGGAAAAAAAACATAGAAAATGGGTTGAAGAGATAGTAGTGGAGTCCAGCTGAGAGAGTGTGGGCAATTTCTAACTTGAAAGCCAAGACTGGTATTCTTTGTCAAGTGAAGGTAGAGAGAGAAAAATAAAACAGCTCTAATTAGGGATAGAAATTAATGACGTTTAATTCTGTGTATAAGCAACTGTGCAAGGAATGGAGTACTTCAGCTTCTACCAGCATCTGAAGACAAGGAGGAATCATAAGCACTTCACAAATGCTTTTTCCAACTTTTGAAAGACTTTTTTTTTGGCATATTTTCTTTGTCTACTTTCCATATCAGAGCAGACCCTATTTCTCCTGTTCATTGTCATAAGCTACTTACAGTTAACAAAACTTAGTCTCAGGAAAATGTCAAATATAATGAAAAAGAAAGAGGAAAAGTTATAAAAGAGAGAAAGTTGGCAATGAGTTCTCCTATGGGTCACATTCTCACAGGTTCGGCAAGTTCTTCTGTTTCATCCACTAAAAAACATGCTACCACCTCAGCTGCTTCTGCTGCTGCCATTGCTGCTCTGGTTTGTGTCACCAGGGTATTGTCCATAAAAAGAACACCTCCTAAAGCATTGCATAATGTCAATGCCGGTTGACAAGGTGGAAAAACAGCTTTACTCTTGAAAAACACCAAAAATGAACCCCTGAGAGTTTACCCCATTTCTTTCTTTACCATGAAGCAATTGTTAAAGAAATGGAGTATAATGATGTTGATGAAGAAAGAATAAACTACTTATTATCGTACTGTGATGTTCAAGGATTATTTTGAGAATATTAGAATATATGATGGATCCAAAACTGAGTAGAGCTTAGAAAAGAAGGCTCTATGGTCCTTCAATATGAACTCCAACACTGAAAACCCTGAAGAAAGAGGAAATGCCACTGATTTGTCAGTTAGATATAATCAGTACAACAGACTTTGTTCTAGCTCTTGGAAAGATTGAAAGCCACAACTTACCAGAATAAAACTTAAGGTTATGAATAAACTAGGAGCTAGTGGGCAAGTGATAAAAAATAACAGAAGGCATGTCAGGAAGGTTAAAATATTTTTTGTCAAATTGCCTGTTGATTCTGTATGTTGACAGCAATTGGTTAACACCTAGAGCAAAATTAATTCTTAAAAGAATGGAAAAAATCACTTATCAGCCAGCACTCTCACACAGATATATCTGAGAATCTCCGCAGAGATTCCAAAGACCCTTTAGATAGTAACTATCGTACTGAGACTTTAAAATGAGCCACAGTGAACATTAAGGTACTAATGACTGTGTGGAGAAATTGATGAAATATTTCTGTTAAAAATGAGGGTAAATGGAACCCTCCATCCATCGCTTACTGATGTTTATGACTTACCTCAATATCCTTCAGTGGTAAGGGGGATCTGGGGAATGGCTGAAGCCTGGGAGAGTGTAAGATAAGGACTAAAGTACAAACCCAATTATAATTTAGAAAAGTTTGAATATCAGTTGTCTAACTATCTGACCAATGACCTGGACCACCTTTCTGCATGGATGTTGAGGAGAAGAAAACTTAATACTTTTAAGATAAAGCTTGATCATTTTATGGAAGCGTGTATGCAATGTGGTTGTCTGAATAGCAGCAGAATACATACAAGGATTCACAAGTTTATCTCTAGACCTTGCAACATGTAGGATTATTTCTAAAGGACCAAAAAGTACTGATGGGAAATATTCTTCATTGCAGGCCTCTCAACATCACTTCACATCCACAACATGATGCTATTATTTTTTTTTTTTTGTAAGCTGGATTCTGTTACAGAGGTAATATTCTTTGGTTTTCTTTTACAGTGAATTCCTGAGGCAGAATTGCTAAGAATTAACCATTAGGCTGAATCAAGGTTGCTCCAAATGTTACTGACCAAGTGATTATTATAATGCTGTTAAGTGGGGGCCTGCTAGTGCTTTGGAGCTAACATATGTATCTCTATTTGGCTTTCACGTCTAGACCAAGTAGGCAATACCAGGCAGTTTTCCATAACTGCTCTTTCAGACTGACAGGTACAACATTATCTGTTCTCTTTTTTCCCCGTATGTTTTCTGGTTGTGAAAAGAAGTTTTTATTCTCTAAATAACCAAATGCACCTTCTAACTTTCAAGAATATCAAAAAGTCCGTGATGATCAAGATGAATCATTTGACACACACATATTTCAATGAACTGTGGGTGGATGCCAGAATGTTTTACCCTTACTGCTGTTAACTTTCAGGCTACAAAATTATCAGGTATCAAAATTATGTCATTGATTCCGCAGAATCTTCACTAATAAAATCTGCCAGGTGATGACTAAAGAATTATTCTGAGATTTGGAAGATTTAAATTGAGCCCTGTGTTAGGATATAGGCTTCCTGTGTGATCTCATGCATATTACTAAGGTCATTCAAATGTGATGCAGAAAATCTATGCTTTCTCCTCTGTATGAGGGGATTTGTTTCCAGTTTTCTCAGAATAGTTGTCTAGTTATCAAGGGATAAGTTTTGCTTTGGGCACAATCTTTTAACCCATCTTTACCGCTGAAGCATTTCCACATGCAAGGAAGGATTACAGAAGAACACAAGAAGAGCCATACTTGTTCAGACCACAGCTTACTGCTTTGACCCCGACAATAAACAGAAGTGAGTGCCTATGGAAGAGTGCAAACAAGGGAGGTGTATGCAATATGTCCCCAGCCTCCAACAAATTTCCGCTTGGAAAATTCCCAAAGCATGATGGTATTTGTCTACTAAGCAATCCTCAATGAATCTCTCTTCCAAATACTTATTAGTCCCCTCTTGACACAATATATTTTGCCATCCAAAATGTTGCAAAGAAAAGAATTTCACAGGTCTAATGCAACTTCCTTCTTGTTTTGTTTTGTTTTGGTTTGGTTTGGTTTTTTTGTCAGCCCCTACTGCCCTAATTTGATGGTCCTGATTTCTTCTGCTGGAAAAGACAAATGGCAGCTCACCATTCTACTCATGATTTTGAAGACTTCTGTCTGAGTTAAGTTGTCTTTATTTCCATGTTGAAGATCTCTAGCCTACACAGTCATCCTCTGTGTGGAAGTCATTCCATTCTTTTGAATTCCTTTTCTCTGAAAATTTTTGGGTTCTAATATATTTTTTGTGAGGTCAGAGGACCATAATTGTCCATGATAGTTCTCGTGTCAGCAAACCGTGGATATATTCAATGGTTTAATGCAGTTTTCTTTTCCTATTCTAGCAATTCCTAATGTTTGATTTTCTTTTTGACGTTTGCTGAGCACTGGGCATAACATGCGTCTCTATACTATGATTCCAATGTGTTATTCCTAAATGGTAATGGTCACCTCAGAGCCCATCGTATTATATATGAAGGTAGGACAATCTTCCCCATGTGCAACCCTTTTACACATAAATAAACCCAAATTCTCATACATAGTTTATATGTAAATAATTTACTTCAGGAATAGCAACACAATCAGTGTCACATGGAAGAGAGATCAGATTCCTAATACTGACTCCACTAAATAATTAAATTTTTATATTACTTATTGATTGGAAATAAGAAGCATATCTCACCCTTCCTAACTGAATGCTATCACTAGGCTTTAGGCTCTCTCCCTTGTCTGAAACATGCCTCCTCTCTCTTGCAGACCTTCATAAATATTTAATTGTTCACTGTGGTGTGGGACAGCTTCAGACAGGAGGGCTGACAACATTTTATTCTACAGTATTTTACTGGCTGATGCCTAAAACCAAAGAAAGGGAGGGAGAGAGAAATGGAAGGAAGCGGGGGAGAAAGGAGGGGGAAGTAGGGAGAGAGGGAAAAGGAAGAGAAGGGAGAGGGAGAAGGAAGGAGGGAAAAAGTTAACATTTGTTAGACAAAATAAGGAGCTGAATTCAAGTTTGTAGCCCACATTAGTCCTTATACTACTGAGTTATTAGGTAAATTTTGGAGCACCTGCTTCTGCTACCTTTTGAAAGAAGATTGGCCTCACCTCAGAAAGAAGATTAAAAAGACTTCAGGACTGAAATGACAAAAGTGACTGATCAGTATGCCTGACAACCTTTTAATTCCTTGGAAGGAGTTCCTGCTATGTCTTTCTCATCATGATGGCCTCTTGGCATCTTAGAGTTCCTTGGTCAGTACTCTCGTTTTTGCACAGCATATTATCACTAAGCCTGACTTTTCAGTGTGTTGTGCCAGGCCTGAGGGACTTGGCTGTTGCTTCCACTCAGTGGCAAAGCAAACCAGTTAGGATCTGCCGGGTGTGGCATTATGAGACCCAAGGTCCCCTTGCTGTTGTAGTCTCTAAATCTAACTGAAAATCAAATGGATTTAGATTCAACAGAGTCTGAAGTCTAATATTCAAAATTATTAGACTCCTATTAAATAGAAATAAAATGGCTAATTATTTTTGAAGATTTTGGAGTAAATAATTTTTTTAACATGACATAAATCCCCACATGAAGTAGATATTGAAACAAAGGATGAACTACTAATAAGGTATTTTTAATATATAGCACTCAACACCAGTTCATTCCATTTCCCACATGGAAGTGGTATGGTAATGCTTTCATTCATGTTTCATTTCCAGGTGGATCTTATGGTTTTTTTGGGATACAGATAATTTTATACTGTGTGTACTGTATCTAGTGTAGAGGGGTTCTAATCACAGTTATGGGCTGTAGTAATATTGATAATATAGTGACCACCTGTTTGATTTATAGATGAGCCTTTTTAGTCACCATCTACTTTTATGTTTTCTTTCTCTCTCATGGAGAGAAAAATACTTTCAAAATGATGGTATTTGTGGACACCAGTGCTGGCATACTCACTTAAAATGTTTTATTCTGTAAATGTGAAGAAGAAACGTAAATAAAATCAGCAGTCCCTCAAGGTGCTTTCAAAATCCATGCCTATGGGACTTGCATGTTCGTTTCCCATTGAAATAAAAAGGAAATAGTCAAATACCCTGTGCAACTTTGAAAACCGTATCTTAAGATTTATGACAATGTTTAAAAAGCTAAAAAGGAAATTCTTTCCCTGGCAATAATATATATTATTGATCTCCATATTTGTCTGTATATTCACTCTTCAGCAAAAAAGCAAATATTGGTAAGACTACTGGTTTTATTTCTTAGTATTACTGGCAAATACAGGATTGTTTTCATTAGTGGCAAAACTGCTTTTGCTCAGCTATGCACTGTGCATTCTGTGCTAAGCTGTAATGCAAGTTAAAAGCTTTTCTTGTGCATGCAAAATAGTTTATTATTATTAACAGTTACACACAACCAGGTTTAGTGAAAGAAATACGGCTGGATTTAAAGGACTCAAACCCTCCAAAGACCTAAAAATAATCAATTCCTTAGGGGATCCTGGAGCTTTTAAGTATGTTTCTGCAGTACAGAAATCTGATGTGGATTATAAAAAGAAAACAGTATCCTTATAGCTTACAGTATTATTTTACATCACAGAATTGTACAATTCAATGTGTACACTCCATAACACAGGGCAAAAATCTGCCCTTCTATGCTTCCCCATTGATTTTAACATTATTTAAATTGTTAAAAACAGAAAGAAAGCTATTGCAAAAAATTTGTAGGCTGTAACATACTTTGCTGTAATGACATGCATAATATTAGTATATTCTGTGCAACAGAGCAGAGTTTTCACATGGGCCAGGTCTACCTCTGGCTCCAAAGGTGTAGAGGACTCCTGGCAGTGAACCAGGGCAGTTCTACTAAATGAGGGATTACTACATTTGAGCACCCCCACCAAATTAAGGATCACTCTGTTTTAGTGCAATATTTGAGCACATGGAATCTGAGGATCCAGAATTTAATATCTAGTCTTTAACATTCACAAAGCACACCTAAGGGTTTAGGGGGAAAAAGTCATCATTTTCATGAGTTAAAAATTAGTTTAATCAGCTGTTCGCCTGTGCTGTGGTTTTTTGCTTTTAGCTTTCTGGATCATAAAAATGTCATTACATTATGCTGTCCAGTTTTCTTCCATATGTATGGGGACTTGAAAATGGCTTTTTTTTAATGGAAGTTTGTGATTCTCACTGAGCTTTCTTAATTCGGAGGCTAGTTCTTGAGCAAAACTGCTAATAAGCATGGTTATACCTTTGCTAAATTGCTGACAGTTCAACTAAAGATAGTTACCTCAGTGGCGCCTCTTACAGCTTCCCAAGGAGGAGGTGCTCAGGCCATGTTGACTACATACATTAGGGTTCCACCTCTTCTTAGTTACCTTGAGAACAGAACTGAACCCTATTCAGTTTAGTTGTTCATAGAGCTGAGACTAAAGCCTATGATGTATTATCAGGTCTGCCACCAGTGTGGATATCTGATATACTGTAATCTGTAGAAATGCTAGGACTGGTAAAATAGTTTAACAAAGGAAAAGTTCACTATTTGCAAAGAGTTATACACAGGTGCTTCAGGACTACAGCTTTGTGTATGCAGGGAAGCAGAAACAACACAGAAAAACTAACACTGTCCACTGAAGACACCTTCCATGGAGCCTTTCTGTGGAGTCAGAGTCAAAGGTTTTTCAGCTTGCTTCCAATAGCAAAGTCCTGACATTAAAGAGAAAGGAATTTTTGGCAAGGAGAGCTAAGCTAAATCAAAATGAAACTGTTGTTTAGAAAATATTTAATTGAAATATTTTGCATAACAACACACTTCTCTGCCAAAAGCTGAGACACTCTGATTTCACTGAAATATCATTTAATTGAAAAATTGAAAGAGGTGTCAAGAATAAAGCACCCTGGTTTGGCACTTCTGAACTGAAAGTCTGTAGTTCTTCTTACACACAGAGTGGAAGCAAAATAAAATGCTTCAAAACATCTTACATTCTTTTCCAGAATTTTAATTTTAGAATTTCCAAAATTTAGATGGTTTTCTCCTAAATGGAATAGGAATAACTACTGATATATGAATTTTTCCACAGGCTGGATTTTCTGCCTTCTGTGTAGCATTCAAAGTGTTCCACCTTCTCAGAAAAGAGTGAACAACTTTGGTTTACATCCTCATTGGACGGGTGTGCTGAGAAGAAATTAAAAATGTGTATTGCTGAGCTGCAATTTCCACTCTCCTGGGAGAATGAAAAAACCAGAGTGCCACATGAAGGCAGTAACACAGCCATGGTATGACTTTAAATTTCCAGAAGAATCTTGATGACTCTTTCAAAAATACTGTCACATAGGGTAGCCATGAGTTCTGTGCTAGGTTATATTAGATGACTGTCTTGCTGTTTGGCACTCCCAAGCTAAAAGAATAAAACCAACCAAACAAACATACAAACCAATAATGTCTTGAGCTATATAGAAATAACAAGACAGACTCAGCAACCTGAAGAAAATCATTGTATAGTCTCATGGTAGTCTTGTAGTTAGTTCTTGTGTGTCTTCAGCTTGCTCACGTAATTAAAGGCACAATAGCATAAGGCGATGAAAGGAAATCTTTTTCTCAATGTACAAAGAAAATACTGATTACATATACATTTACTAAGCCAGCTTGTTTAACCACACCTATGAGTTCACGCTACTTACTCCAAATGTAAAACATATGTAAGGAGAATAAAGACATGTAGGTTTGTACACACTGCATGGCCATACAGCTAATAAAAAGAGATTTGTGGTTCAACCTAATTGCCACACATTTCTTAAAAATAAATGTGGATTATTCTACAAACATATTCTACAAATCTATAAGTAATTGCAGCTTTTCCACCACATATCCCTTTCTAGGTAAGCTGTTTACTAACTGGAATAATGTTACCACAAAAAGGCAAATGAATATTAAAGAGCCTCTTTTTGTTGTTGAAAATTTAAAAAGTAGGGTTTTTTCCATTAGGCAGAGAGATTTTTGGCAATATTTACTTATCCTAATTTCCTACTTCTGTGGGGGCAGGGTAGGTACGATGTATTAGAGCCCTTAGCATTTAAGCTTCTAACTAAATTCATAGATGCTGGCATGCTTCGCTCATTTGTCAGAATGCTCTTTGCTCTGCTTGGTTTCACAGTAGCTGTGAAACCGGTCTCCAAAGCCTATGCACACCACAGATATTTATGCATATAAAGGGATGGAAGCAAGAGAAAGCTTTCAAAGAGGGGGCTGGCTGTTCCCATCTGGAGCTCTAAATGAGGAGCTTTAGCCTCACTCTGCCCCACAGGGGACATGCATACCAGTGCAATAAGGTTTCCTATACATCTTGTTAAGCCAGCATTAGATTGAAAAATGCCAGTTTTCATCCACACACCACCATCTCCTGAGCCCTCAAGCTTGTCCTCAGGTCTCATAAAATACTTGCTTCCACCTGTTTCCACCAGTATCCCCGAGAGTTTACCATGAATTTAATTGCCTGCCAGTTTTTATGTCTGCTTAAACTACAAGACCTTTAAATAATTTATGTCCTAATTACTGTTCATCATTTTTTAACTAGAAGGTTCAATTCCATTCACACAAAGGAAAATTCATGGGATTCATTCTGAGGAAATACTTTCAAGGAGGCATATAAAAATAGCAAGTGTGATCATGGTTTTGAAAAATGAACTTAAACTTACTCTAATAAAATGTCATAAAAATATTAATCATTCCCTTCTGATATGGATCATAGTCATTTTAGCACAGCTTCTATTAAATAAGTTCATAGTTCATGTGAAATGTAATACCTCAGATTTCTGGGAGAGCTTATTTATTGATCATCTCATTTAGGGCTACCATTCTGCTTGTAATTTATATTTGTTTCACCCAAGCAGGAGGATTAAACCCAACTGATGTTTCAATCAATCTCAACTAACACAACCTCAGGCTATCAAATTCATCTACGATAATTCGGAGCAGAAGCCTGCAATGCCTCCGAGCCACAGTTCAGAATTAAACTTCTCTTTTTTGAAAGGGAGAGTGATTTTCTTTTCAGGACTACAGTATTTTCAGGTACAAGCGGGTAATGCTTAAAGTTGCTCTATGATTTGTGGCAGGGCATCTTAGAGAGAGGGGAAATCATTCTAATGGAGTGTTACAAGTTTCTTGAGTTCAACAAGTTAATAGAAGCCACATGTCTGGCATGATTTTGCTGTTAGCATTTTGTCTGAGAAATATACACAAAGGAAAAACAGAAGATGAAATTATAGGACAAGGGTAGACTAGAGGCTTTTGAAGTTTTACTGTCGCTACCAGGAATAGCTGTAACTCTTTTACAGGTTTATGGTATTTCTGTTAAGCATATCCTGGCCAATACTTTAAAAATCTGATTGTGTATCCATGCATGATTGCTTCTCTGCTTTTGCCCAACTGGGCCTATTTAACAGAGTAGGGGCCAAAAATTCCAATGGTCTGTGCATCCAGAAGCTCCAAAAAAGAATTTCTTGTGAATTTGAAATAGACGTGATTTTGTAGACAGAATTAGAAGTTACAGGAGACATTGGTTATTAAAGTGTTTACTGAAGAAAATAAAACTATTAGATGTTGACCACTGTAGAAAACAAGAACAAAACCAATATGACTGCTCAGGCATATTTTTGCATAACTTTACTTAAATGAGTAGTGCAATATTTATGAGTAAATTTGTCAATATATGGATGTCCAGCCTCTGGCTGTGGGCTGGATCTGACTCACCAATGTAATTCAATGCCCGCTCTCCAATTCTCTCTTCCCAGGAAGCCCTTCAGGTACAACCTATCATACAACCTACCTGGCCTTCGGCACCCTGAAGTACCACATCCTTGACCAGAACAGGCGCTTGTAGCATCATCAGATGATAATGTTTTTACACATGTATTCAGGAAAACAATGCTGTGTTTGCTATTATGCGCCCCAGTGTATGCACATTGCATGCTGGTGCCTGTCTGCATTTGATCACATAACAGATACCCTTGTAGTCATGTAACTGGGAGAATGAGAATATACGGCTCTGCAGTAGCTTCAGAACAGACTATTGGCATTTCCCATTACTCAAAAGATTGTGTAGAACTGGAACAGTTGGGAAATTGTGTAGAACTGGAACAGTTGGGAAAAAAGACTAAAATCTTTAGGCAAATCCACTCAGTTGTTATCATAAGTTATATAGGAGATAAAAAGTTTTCCATCTAATTTTCTGTACGCCTTTTAGAGTAAAGGTGCTACACAAACACAACCCACCCACTCAAAGCCCAGTACATTCAATGACTGCATAGTTAGATTGCAAAAGTAATTTCTCAGTTGCCCACATTTATCTTGTTTTACTTGAATACCTCATCACATTTGAGCTTTGGCTAGCCTAGACTCAGGAAGTGTGGTTAAATTTTTCATCTAATCCTGGAAAAGGTGGCAAAGATTTCTGAGCCGATTTTCTTCCCCAGCTTTCTCCAAAGGCCTAGCAGATATTCTGCTTTTTCCCTTCAGGAGAGGCAACATATGGAAGTAATATGGGGCAGATCTCACTCCAAGCTACTTTTATGCTCTTTGAAACCGGACTGTTCAGGCAGTAAAAGTATTTCTTGACACAACTGCTCTCAGCTACTATGTTCTTGTTAAAGCAGTCAGTTGTTTTCAGCCCAGATGGAATAAATATAGTGACCCATATACGCTTTGGCCTGACAGATCGATCTCTCCCTGTATCCCCAGTCAAGGCATATCACACCTCTATTGGTGTCCATCAAGAAACCAGCATATGGCCACTGACGGCAGCTTAATACAGTGCGAATTCTTGGCACTGGGTGACACTGAAGTCTTTTAAAGACAGCTTAATGCTTTCCACCTGTTTCCAGAGAAATACACGTGTGTCAAAGGTACAATCAGAATCCCACTTCACATCTTCTCCCCAAGCTTGGAAGTATTCTGCCAGCAGAAGAATATTTTACATGATTTCAAACACACAGTGGGATTCCTGGGGCACTCCTTAAAGCTGAATAAAGAATTTCATACTTAGTTCAGGTATACTCTTCCAATCTTTCATCATTAAAATTAAAAGGAAATATTTTTATTGTCAAATTGCACCGAATACAAGACTCTTGCTTTCACCGTATCTCTGGTTTAAAATCAGATAGTTGTATTCATTACTGAAAGTACTGATGTGAATTCATAAAGGGAAAGTGACTATATGCATCTGTTTAGCAATGCTAATACGGCTTTGCCAAATGTTTCATCCAAATAATTTTTTTATCAATAAGGGAAATTCAGAGGATGTTGCTGTAATAAATTATTTTTCCGGAGAGGGATTAAAGTCCTCTGATGGTGCCCCATGTGTTGTAATAACCCTGGGCTATAACAGTTTCATCATGCTGTGGTATCCTTTGTTGATTTATTGCTCAGCTAATGGTCTTTAGAGGGGAGACTTGCTAATAATTTTAATTCACTCCACATACAGTTCAACACAGTTAGCATTATGTGTACCATCACATTGTGAACTTCTAACAGCCCAAAGGGCTGACCAAGCAGCAGGCCTCAGTCACAAGGAATTAATTGGTATCTAAAGGGAAGGATCCTGTTCAGACAGAGGGACACCCGTTAGGATACATGGCTTGTGTCTCTTAAAGAGACAGATACTTTAAAATTAATTTAGTGATTTTTTACAGGATGTAAGATCGCACATTATTCCTCACACAGCAGCAACAACAAAAATCTAACTAGGTAAAAAGGCAGCACTCTCTGTTGATTATAACTTTAAAAAGGTGTGGTATGTGATGGGAAAAATCACTTACTTCATGGTGCATACGACATCTTTTTTTTTTTTCAACAGAACTGTTCATGGAATATGAGCTGCATAATCCTGGTTTCTGTGAACATAAAAAGAAAACCCAAACAAAATGGGTATGTGCTTAATGTTTGCATTAAAAATACCATTGTGCCTTGAAAAAAATCAGTTACTTTGTGCAACACATCCATGGTAGATATATAGGGTGTTTAATTTTCCTTAGGTGAATTGTGTTTAATCACTGAGTGAAAATTAGACCAGAATAAATAATATTGAAAAGAAGCTCATATGAATTCTCATTAAAGATAGTCAATTGTTGACACCATTGGTCTGCTTCTGCCTGGAAATTTCCTTCTCTCAAAGTCTGTTTTCATTGATGACAGACTTGTTGTCTCTCTAATGAGTCCACTAACACGTAAGCAATTTGTGCATTTTCTTATTTGGTGTAGATGATTGACTTAAAGGAAGAGAGACAAAACTGTTATTAGTTCATCTCTGTTTCATGACTTCTATCTTGTTAAAACTATATTTTTTTATTTATGTCTTTGTGGGGCTCTATTGTAAAGTGTTTGGAAAGGTAAAGGAACAGCATCCATAAGTAGTATCCATAGCTAGTTAGAAGAGAATCATAGAATCATAGAATCATTTAGGTTGGAAAAGACCTTTAAGATCGAGTCCAACCATTAACCGAACACTGCCAAGTCCACCACTAAACCATGTCCCTAAGCACCTCGTCTGCCCGGCTTGTAAATACCTCCAGGGATGGGGACTCGACCACTTCTCTGGGCAGCCTGTTCCAATGCTTGACAACCCTTTTGGTGAAGAAATTTTTCCTAATGTCCAATCTAAACCTCCCCTGGCACAACTTGATGCCATGTCTTCTTGTCGCTTGCTACTTGGGAGAAGAGACAGACACCCACCTTGCTACACCCTCCTGTCAGGCAGTTGTAAAGAGTGATAAGGTCTCCCCTCAGCCTCCGTTTCTCCAGGCTAGACAACCCTGGTTCCCTCAGCCACATCTCATGAGACTTGTGCTCCAGACCCTTCACCAGCTGTGTTGCTTTTCTTTGCACACTCTCCTCAATGATTTTCTTGTAGTGAGAGGCCCAAAACTGTACACAGTACCTGAGGTGTGGCCTCACCAGTGCTGAGTACTGGGGAAGGATGACTTCCCTAGTCCTGCCGGCCACATTATTTCTGATACAAGACAGGATGCTGGTGGCCTTCTTGGGCAACTGGGCCCACC